>NC_142351.1:29628249-29941374 GCF_059441175.1 Urocampus carinirostris | reverse complement strand
CCCAGCATAGCTAAAAGGGACAGTGTGTATTGTTTTACCATTCCATGTTGCTATATGTTGTAGTGCAGGGGCGCTCACTCTTTTACTGCATACGAGCTACTTATAAATGAGAAAATCAAAACTATCTACCCATCACGAAAAATGCAAAACATCTATATATTTCGGAATGCTCTGAGGATTCTTTTGATAATTTTTGATTCAACTAAAAACTAACCAAAACAATTGAAGATTAACCAGGAGTCTGAAGAATTAATTTCTAATTTGTGTAACTGAATGTTGACAATATTTTTCAACGCAAGCCTAAAAAAAATCAAAAGTCTTTACTCAAAATAAGGCAACGGTCTAACAGGATAAATTATCATTGTATTTCGTACATGCTCCATTTGACCGCTAAATGGCAGCGTGTCTCTACATATACAAAGCACTGAATACAGTTTCCCGTGATCTACCAGTTTCAGGGATCCACAAGTAGATCGCGATCTACATGCATAGTACCCCTGGTGTAGTGCAACCAAAAAACAAGTGCAAAAAAACAAGGAAGCATACAAACTCCGGAGATTCAAAGTGACCAAAATTCACCATTTCACCTCAATTTTTCTTGTCAAGTCCGTTTGAGGTTTTTGGCTTACGTGTACCAGCAATACGGAGGACAATTTTGTTAGCTTTCTTGAGTCCTGCTCATATTTTGTAAAATAAATACTAATTTCTCAACATTCGATGTATGTTTGCTTATTACTTCTCATTATTACTTTTTTTTATGAACTGCATTTTTTACCACTAGGAGGCAGTAAATAACCCACGCTGTCTAATAACGTGTTAAAAGTTTATATTCTATTCCCAAAAGTCTGTTGGGGCTGCTACTGTATTTTGTTACCAGTGTTTAGGGTGCATCTTTTTTGGGGGGCCAAAATAAATAATCCCTGAAATAAATGGGGTTTCTGATGGTCAATCGAGAAACAAACAAACAAATAAATAAATAGATAAAACACAAAAATTGAAAATAAATTAAAGCTGCAGTTCCCTACAAAGAAAGTACTCTGCTTATCGTTTAGTGAGAAGGGTAAGAGAGTGACTGTCCATGCATGTTGGTGTCAGGTTCACACAGGGGAAAGCAGCACAACAACAACATGCCCATTACAGAGTGGACAATTATTTTGTATTTGCAGTGTTGCACACACATTTGTCACCCCACCTTGACGAACAATTCGATGTCTGGGTCCTTATCTTCTTCTGTAGCAATATCTGTCATAGTCAAGGAAGCACACAGAAATGCTGTTTGTACGTCTCCGCTCCACAAATATTTGTTTTGGCAAATTCGATTCGGGGTCCATTCAGTGGAGCTCGTTCGCTTCAAGGTACTTGTGTCACAGTCAGCTGATGACCAACGGGATAGGTGTGTAAAAGATTTAAAAAGAACTGCCGGTGTGTTTGTGTGTTAAAGGGAGAGAGCAGTTCCACTTGTACCCATGTGTGTGACGTATCGGTCCAAAATAACCGACACCATGAGTAGGGGGCAGGGTGGGGCTCAAACAGCACACGGAAAGCAAAGAAACTTTGATTGAATAAATCCTCATCTACTGTATGAAAAACCCATGGTCATGACTTTGCTCCAAAATGCTTTGACTTCAGAAAATTTGCAGGACAATGACATCACTTTGCACTCTTGCAAAATCAAATCTGTTATGACTTTAACACTAGTGTTCAAAGTGTGGGATTCATAAGCTGTTATATTGAAGTGCATTTGGACATGAGTGAGCAAAATGCTGAAACTACTGTGAGAGGAATTAGTTCTTGAGTAAGGCTCTCCTGGCTGCTGTTCAGGAACTTACCTACACTGAGGCAGAACATTTTTGCCAGGTCAAGTAATATATGGACTCGTAGTAACAGCCTATGCCAGGGGTCGTAACCAGCAGCTCGGGAGCTGCATGCGTCTCTTTAGCGCTACCTTCTGGCTCCCTTATGTTTTTTCCAAAATGTTTGAAAATGAAGCATGTTGAGGAAGTGAAATATATCCATCCATTATCTGCACTGTTTATTTTCAGTAGAGTCGCTGGGGTGCTGGAGCCCTTCCTAGCTGTTTTCGGGCAGTGGGCAGGGGACACCCTGAACTGGTTCCCAGCCAATCGCAGGGCACACAAAGACCGACAACTCACTCGCTCATTCACAATTTGAACCGAGCCAATTAACCTGACATGCATGTTTTTGTAATTTGTGAGGAAACCGGAGTTCCCTAGGGAAACCGATGCAATGAAAGTGAGAACATCCAAACTTCGCACATGGTAGCTGGATTTAATCCCATGATTTTAGAACTAGTCACGACCGGAACAAGCAGTGGACCCAAATGCGTAACGTTTCACACAATGCTTTATTGGGGAATCGAGGAAGTCAGGCGAGGGGAAAAAAAACAACAGCGACCCGGTGCTCGCTGGGAAGGAGGAGCAGGAAGCCCTCGCGAACGCAGCGTGGTCAGAGATCGGAAGCAAGTCCGGCAGCTGGGACGGGAGACGGAGCGTGGTCGGAGATCGGAAGATGTCGGGTATTCGGGACGGGAGACGGAGCGTGGTCGGAGATCAGAGGCAGTCGGGTAGCCGGGACGGGAGACGGAGCGTGGTCGGAGATCGGAGGCCAAGGACGGGAGACGGAGCGTGATCGGAGATCAGGATGAGTCAGGTAACCGGAGACGATCGGGAAGCCAGGGACAGACAAGCAGGAGACAGGAACAAGGCGGGATAGAAGGGAGCCAGAGTGAAAAAGTGCATGCCTTCCGTGTGTGGAGGTTCGCTGATGGACTGAAAAGGAGTGAATGAGAATGACGTATTTAAATAGTAGGAGAAATAATTAGGACACGAGTGGCAGCTAGGGCTAAACGAGTGAGTGCAGGTGAGAGCAATTGGCAAGCCGCTCACAGAATCGGAGCGTGTTCCGAATGCGGAAGTGGATCTTCCGGAGCAGGAGATCGTAGCGCAGTTAGACGGATAAACAGGTCGTATCAGGAGACAAACAGGGAAATCAGGAACGGAAGCGTTGAAAATGGTTGACAAAACGGGACAGACAAGAGTCAGAGTCAAAAATGCTTGCCTCGTGGAAAAAGAAGTTCGCTGACGGACTGATAACAGGCGAGTGAAAGGACTGAGCTTAAATAGGACGGGGAACCAATCAGGTAACCAGCAGCAGCTGGCCCCAAACAAGCGGGCACAGGTGAGTGTAATGAATAATCAAAAAAAGAAGAACAAAAAGTTGGATTTGGGCAAAGAAAATTTGGATTAAAAAGGAAATGACTGCGGCATGTTCCAATACGACAGTATTTATCAACCAGTGTGCAATGGCCCACATTTATCTTTGCTAAAAAAAAAAAAAATGGCATTGTATAGTATCAATGCTTTCGTTCAGTGATCAGCTGTGTAACTAACATTCATCTATATTAATAGGTGAGCAGAAAATTACTTTTTTGTTTTCTTTTTATATCCTAATTACATTCTATCAAAATATATGCTCATGTGCTAGTACAGAGAAGTTTATTTAATAACTCATTATGTTTGGTATAACAGTGTTTATGATTGCACTGTAAAAATAATAAAATATTTCAAAGTATTAAGTCTGCACACAATGCTGCTGAATTATTATTCTTTTGTATTATTTTTGAAAAAGAGAGACGTAGTAAAATATTTTTTTCGCCCCATCGGTGGATACTGTTCTGAGTATTTAAAGTGATTTTTGTTATTTATTCCTAGTAAATAAAGATACAAATATCACAACCTGAAACACAAGTTTAAAATAAAGTATAATTTAAATTTACAGCAACATTTTTACCCAAAATCAATAACCTGTTTTACGTCATGATCCACGGTGACCACAATTCAACACGATCATTTAAACTTAAAAATCGTCATGAAATTATTTTTTAAACATATTTGACGGACAGTTTGCCTCGAGATCTGTGTTTTTGTGTGTGTTTTTTTTTGGGAGGGGGGGGGGGTGTTGTGAAAAACGCGTAGTATTATTAGTATAGTGATATGTTTAAAGAATACCAAACATTACTTGATTGTCCTTTAGTTTTAACCTTTACCCATTTTGACTAGCATACCAGTTAATATTATCTCTAATCTTCCTGCTTGGCGGCAATCATCTTTTTCTCCAAATAATACAATTAAAACATGTTTAGAAAAAAAATAAAATCGAAGGAGCGATTTATTTTGAAAGAAGTTACCGGAAGTGGTTGCGCGTTATCTTCGCTTCCTTAAATGTACGGTATCGTTTCAAGAAAAGCTTGGGTCATAGCCGGATGATACACGTCAGACCGCCAAATATTAAGTGCATCGTTTTGGAGGATTACATTTTACTTAAAGGTAAACTTGTGTCTAAAAATTGTATAAAGAAATCGAGTCTAATACTGACGAGCCATTGCCAACAACCTATACCGAGATTGAATTGGCATTAATGTTTTGGTATACAATGTTCGTCACCTTTAAGCTTTTAAATGTGCGCGCAGGCTTGCGTTAATTCGTAATTAAGTGCAGTTTGTTGGAAAATTTTTTTGTGTCAGTCACACACGTTCGACTGCTTTCCGGTCGAGTTCATGCGTCTCTATTTTGCCTAAATTTAATTGACATGAAATTTAATATCCAGGAAGATTTCAACATATCACATTTCTATTTGGAGCTTGCGATTTTATGATTTTCTTAAAGAGACAGTGTGTAATATTTAGTGCCTCCTAGTGGCACAAAAAACTCATTCAGTAAAAAACAACAACAGCATTGATTTGAATACTAGGCAAAAATCATAGGTTTAGAAATTGGTATTTCTTTTACATAGCGGAATCCATACCTAACTTTCTGCTACGCTGTGCTCTGAGACACTGGTTTTCGTTTGCATCAGACAATACAGTGCCATCTAGTGGTCGAATAGTACACAGTGGGTCTTTCAGGGAGAGGTGCATCTTTTCTGGTGTCCTCAAAAAACTTGAAAGTTAAATATTTTCCCATAAGTATGTGTAAATCGAAGAGCCCTAATTCTTTATTTTGCACCTCACATACCTGCTTTTGTCTTACCTTTAGCAAAGCAGTTCAGTGTTGAATTCATTAGGTAGGAGGAATATGGGTTGGTGGTAGTGCTGGAGAGTGATGTCGTGCTCGTCTCTGCGGTTGTTCTTTTGTTTGTATTTGTCAGTGTAGCATAAAATTGGTGAAAAGTAATAGAGTAGTACAGTCTAAACCAGGGATGTCAAACTCTGTTTGACTCTGGGGGGCCTGGTCCAGAATTTCTCTTCTCAGGTTGGCCGGATGAGTGAAAGAATGTCAACCGCAAAGTTTTAGCTTTATTTTTCGGTATTTTGCTTTATCATTCAGGCTACATTAGACACCTACCCTACATCTTGTAATGAAGAATGAAAAAGTATTATTTGTAAACACATTTATCAATGGGGACAAATACATTTTCATTTTTGGCATCAAATGTGTTAACTGGTTCATTTTAACTGTTGATTGAATGCTGTTTAATGCCTGGTCCTACATGCCACGCTACAGAAACTCAACACTGTCCACAAGTGGCCGGAAAAAGTATTTGTTTTGCATTAAAAATAAAACTCATAACTTTTCATTGAAATGACCTAGAGCAGGGGTCTTCAACCTGTTGCCCTTAGGCACCCAGGTGCCCTCTGAGGACAGCTCAGGTGCCCGTGGACCTGTTATGAAAATACCCCAACAGTGTTGGGCTATTGATTTTTTTTTCTCCTGTGATTAGCAGAGTCCAATTAAGCCTATATCTACTTATCTCTTTTCTTTTTTCTATATTCTTTCTTTCTTTCTCTTGCTTTCTTACTTTCTTTTTTTGCTCTCTTTTCCCCTCTCTTTCTTTCTCTCTGTTTATCTTTAATTTTGTTATTTTTCACTCTCTCTCTCTCTTTTTACCTCTCATTTCTTTTTCTCTTTTGTCATCCCTCCTTTTTTCTCTTTCTATCTCTTCACTCTGCTTTTATCTTTCTCTCTGTATTTCTCTTTTACTTTTTCTATTCTTTCACTCTTTCTTTCTGTCTTATTTCCTTCTTTCTTTGTTCTACTTAACCTGGTAATAACATAGTAAAAACATAGAAGTAATTTTAGAAATTCATATCAAACTAGGCCCTTGGCACTAATTAGTAACCAAAATCAGCTCTCAGCTTGAAAAAGGTTCGAGGACCCTGAGCTTGAAACCAGCTGTTGTTTTTTTTTTAAATACTCAGACATTTTTAGTGGGTTAAATTAAATCATCCGACCCGCAGCCTGTATGTTTGACATACTAAGTTCAAACCCAAACCCAAAGATGAAAAAATAAGAGTTTATTCGTACTTGGCCGCGTATCATAAATGAGTGGACAGAGGTTGCGAGTAAAAAGAAGATCCAAATTCCATACAGCTACTTTAATTGTTTATATTTTGTGCTGTAGTAAAAACGGTCGATTCATGTTCAATATTACAGCAGTGTCCAACCACAAATATTTAGAAAGAATAGTAACCTCAACAAAAAAAATAGTTTTAACTCCGTCGTGAATTTTAATCGTCCTAATTGACGTTGGCAAAGTTGGGTCCCTCCCCCCGTTACTAGTTTTAAATAATATAACTACCCTGGCAATTAAACTAATGTCAGCATTGTTTATTTTCTGTTTTCAGCATGTTCCCAAGAATATTTCTTCAGTTGGGCCTCTCGCATCATCTTTGGACTCTGATCTCTGGAAACACAGCCTGCAAGCAGCGACATCCTCCGCTCCTGCTTGTTTCGTTTGATGGCTTCCGAGCTGACTACCTGCAGAAGTACCCGATGCCCAACCTGACCCTCCTCTACAGCCAAGGGGTCCTGGTGGAGCAGCTCACCAACGTCTTCATCACAAAGACATTTCCCAACCATTACAGCCTGGTGAGCCAATCCCAGTGTGAACTAATAGAGTGAAACGTTACCTCTTCAATTGAGCTGAATTCGTTCCAGGAACACGCTTGTAACTCGAATTGCTCGTGATATGAGTGAATTTTTCCGATATGAAATAATTCAAAAATAATTGGTTCTTCCCGACCTCACAACACATTCAAATAGTAATTAACCATAAGAAATACAGTAATAAGATGATATAAACACAATTAAATGCCAGTTTATTATGAGAGTGTCGCTGTAACGCAGGTGTGTTTTGCATGGGATTTGTGGTTGGGGTGACAAGTTCGAGACTCTTGATAATACTTAACCACCAACAATTAGAATTACCACACCTTTAAATGAACGTAAGCACAAAATGTTTTACCACACCTTTTTGTTTCTCTACGTGTTCCTGCACACGTTTGTTGATATCCCCCATATCTAACTCCAACTCCATGGATTTTGTAAAGTGGAAACAATCTTGTCCAACACCACATTGGACTGGAAATGGCAATGGAACCCCTTCAACGTCACACGTACGCCACGCTCATGTTTTTCTATTGTTTATTGCTTCGTTTCATTTATCAGAATCAGCCCTTTCTCAGAGACCTCACCATTTCCTGTCTGAAATTCAAGATTCAAAGTGTCATATGCACAGTAAAGAACCATGGTTCCCTGCACAATGTACTGTAATTCTTACTTTGCTGTCCACGCAGTTGCTAGCGCGATAAAACTAAGAAACTATATACACGGATATATAAAAGAATATGACGACTTGTTAATCTTGTATTAACTCAAAAAGAGTTAAAGCAATAAGATACAAATAAAATAAAACACAGTTAAAAGTGAGTGTAGTGGAAGAATAGTCCAAGAATGGTCCAGTTTAAAGTGTCTTCGGTGTGCTGAACGTGTCTGCTATGTACTGTTCGATCAGCAGGCATTTAAGAGTCTGATAGCAGAGGGGTAAAAAGAGTGCTTTAGACGGGCTATCCTGCATTTCACACTCCTGTGCCTCCCTCCTGAGGGTAGAAGTGCAAACAGTCTGTGTTGTGGGTGGGTGGGGTGCGTTTCCAGTTTCCTCCCACATTCCAAAAACATGCATGTCAGGCTAATTGGCCGGTCCAAATTGTCCCTAGGTGTGAATGAGCGAGCGAATTGTCGGTCCCTGTGTGCCCGGCGACTGGCTGGCAACCAGTTCAGGGTGTCCACTGCCCACTGCCCGAAGATGGCTAGGATGGGCTCCAGCATCCCCGCGACCTACAGTGGTGCAGATAATGGATGGATGGAAAAAGAGTCTCAAAGGGCTGCACAGATCAAAGACTATTGCAAACTATTATTACAGACTATTATGACACCATCCCCTTATCTAAAACCTACATGAGGGCAAATAATACACATATTATCAACATAAAATATAGATTATTCATATGCTATATAGTAGAAGTGTGTTTTAAGCTTAGATTTAAACATTTCCACTGAGGTTGCAGATCGAATCTCAGGGGTAAGAGCATTCCACAGCACTGGGGCCCAGATGGAGAACGCACTCGAACCTGCGGATCTCCTCTTGGCTCTTGGGATCACTAGTAGACCAGCGTTTTCAGAGCGAAGGCTCCAGACTGGAACATAGGGGGACATTCAATTTGAAAGATATGAGGGAGCAAGTCCATGCATGATTTTGTATACCAACAGAACCTTAAAATCACATCTTAAGCTAAAAGGGAGCCAATGCAGGTTAGTTAAAATTGGGGTAATGTGATCAAACTTTCTTGTCTTAGTTAAAAGCCTCGCTGCAGCATTTTGTACCAGCTGAAGGCTCTTGATTTTGGACTTCGGGAGACCGGAGAGTAGTGCATTACAGTAATCGAGACGGGAAGTAACAAACGCGTGAATTATAATCTCCGCATCTGACTGAGACGGCATAGGACGAATTTTAGCAATGTTGCAAAGATGGAAGAAAGCTGTTCTAGTAATATTCTTCACGTGTGTTTGAAAGGACAGATCGGGGTCAAATATGACACCTACATTTTTAACTGAGTCACCCTGGGTGATATTACATTTGTCAATGTTCAGAGCAGTTTTTGAGAACAAGTCACGGCATTTAGATGGACCAATAACTAACATTTCGGTCATTTCAGAGTTAAGGCGCAAGAAGTTGAGTGGCTTCCTTCTTTTCTAGGATATGTTTTGATCCTCAAGATGACTATGTTGCCCAGGTATTTCCAAAGTCTGGCCTGGGGGCCAGTTCTGGCCCATGATCCAATTTTTACTGGTTCGCGGCCTCTGTTATAAAATTGATATTATGTGGCCCGGCAGCAATGTTGACCGCAGCATTAATTACATTATCCCCCCCCCCAAAAAAAGAAAAAAAAAAACATTTAATTAATTGATGGCAATAGTCTTTTGGCCACCATGTCATTGGCTGTCTGTGAGAATTTTAGCCCCATTTCCGATATGGCGACTGTAAAAAATAAAAGGAAATTTGACAGTGAGGGTTGCCGCTTCCAGGACAAGTGGAAATTGGAGAATGTTTTTACAGATATCTGAAACAACTGCATTTACCTAATCTGCCTAGACACTGGCTGTTTTCAAAGAATATTAAATGAAGAGGCACCGTCATACGAAACAGGTTTTTGTAGTCAGCATAACTGGAAAAAAACGCTGTAAAAAGGGGCAAGCAACTGTTTTAACTGCATAGTTGCGCTTTTTTACCACACGCTGCAAGTCAAATGAAAATGCTCCAAAGGTAAGCTACAAGGTTGCGACACTGATCACCAAGCACTGCAAATTTTTCACATGGGGAGAATTTATCAAAGATTGCTCAAATAATGCCAGGTCTTATAGTTGGCCCTCTCACATTTTCAGCTTACCAAATCTGGCCTGCATTCTGAAATTTGGACACCCCAGATTTAGCCGTTTCACAATAAGTTTTATTAAATTTGACTTAAAAGACAGAAACTTTAGAACAAGTCCCTAGAAGTCTACAAACTGGACTTTGGAAGATTGGGAAAGACAATTGTCAATGGGGGAGTGAAAATGCAATACTGAATTCACAATGGTGTTAACGGTTTTACAAAACAACATCAGTAGCTCAGGAGGTAGAGTGCTCGTCTTGGGAAACCCGGCTCGTCCGTGTTACATGTCGAAGTGTCCTTGGGGCAGGATAAAGACTAGGAACCTTCCCGTGGTGTCCTGCGAAGGGCTCTCTCCCGGGGGAGCCTTACGAATCCAACTCAATCCACTCAGACTCGTGCCGTGGGAGGCGCCCTTTTCCATGATCAGAGCTGCATCGCCCGTCCTGCATCTCCGGTCACTTCTTCTTAGGGCGGGTGACATCGAGAGCAACCCTGGCCCCCAGTCCAAATGCCTCGAACCATTCGCTGCGACCACACCCCAATCACCTGTACTACCTGCCCACGGGGCTTCCATAAATCATGCACCGGCCTGTCCGAACATACTAAGGACTTCAGAGGCTTCGTATGCTTGGTTTGCTTGGGTCAGGCCTGGCGGCACAGGACAGTCGCAGCCCCCTCTCCTTTGGAGAACTACGGAGCCTCCCACAAGCGAGTCTAGCGCTACTAAGGATTACCTTAGGCGCCTTGAGTGACTCAAGAACAACATCAGCATGTCGAGTATCTGTCATCAGACTTATATTCATTGTTTTTTCACTTAAAGCTTCTCTGTCTGAGAAATTAAATGATGAAACTCTACTGCAACATCTGGCCAAAACGTAATACTGCAGGGTCCTTCCTCCCTTCACACACGCAGACGCTTAACCACCTGGGTCGTGCAACAGCTCTCTTTAAAGACACTTTTATAACGCATTTCTGTAACACGCTTTTGTTGCGGTGACTTGAGTCTCTATGGTAAGTACTTATAATAAACTCCCCATTTTATTTCGTTAATAGTAATACCATCTTATTTATCTCATTAATGTATTTCTTTGTTTAATTACTGTTTGAATGTGCTTTTAGTGCTCAAGATGCGTTTTATAGATTTTTAAGATTAATTTTGATGCTTTGGAGGTCGGCAACGGGCCAATTCAGTTTTAATTAGTTCATATCTGGGGAATTTGTTCATTACAGGAGCAATTAGAGTTACAAGCACAATCTTGGAACGAAATAACCGCGTTAGTAGATGTACCATGTTGTGGAAAATAGACTTGCATTTGTAGAATAGAGTTGCATACATTTAGAAATGTAGAAAGACTTGCTTACATTGCTTAGAGTAGTGAGGGAATGTTGACATCATTCGAGAAGATCCTTGGCAAGACAAGGACAAGGACTCTCTGAGCAAACTGAGGCGAACAACATGTCCTAATAAGGGTACGACAGCGTCCTCCTTGTTGATTACTGAGGACTAGGGCCGCCTTTTGGGTTGTACTCAAACTGAAGCTATAAAAGCATTGTTATGTCTGGAGTTCTCTGAGTTCTTTTGGGATGACGAAATAAAAGGCTCCCCCTCATGGCTGTTTCCCGATGTACTTAATTCAATCACGAAAGAAGACTTAAAAGATTATCGAACCTACATTTTCTCCTACAACCACAGTATTCAACCAACATGGCACAAAGTGACACATTCCAAGAGTCTTGATATAAAGCTATAACAATTCCCAATGTAGTATTGGATGTACAAGAAGAGTTCTGCCAGTGTCCTCTCCCACAGGTGACGGGACTGTATGCAGAGTCTCATGGTATCCTGGCCGCCTCGATGTACGACCCGGTCAGCCGCAAGCACTTTCACGTGAGCAACAGCAGTGACCCTATGTGGTGGAACCAGGCCACACCAATCTGGCTGACCGCACATCAGGCGGGCTACAAAACAGGCGTGGCTATGTGGCCTGGCTCCGAGGTAGCCATCCACAACCAGACCCCAACGTACTTTCTCCCTTACAACCCGCAAGTCAGCTTCCGTGAGCGTTTGGCAAACGTCACCAACTGGTTGCTGGGAAATGAGAAGGTAACTTGCGGCATGTCAAAGCTGCTTAGGGAATGTCACACAATTGTTTATTGGGAGTTGCAGGGCACATTGAATTAAAACAATTTAGCAGAGGCGCTTGTGTTTTGCCGAAACATCCTACCCTCTCGAGACTTCCTACCATAGGCTATTTTGACAGCAATTTTGTTTTCTTTATAATCAAGTAAAATCAGGAACTCTGAAAACAGAATTTTGGCAAACAGAACATTTACTGATGATATACAACAAGGGTTGGTATGCACACATACTGCTTGATTACCGCAGTCAACAAACACCATGCTGAAATTCTACCACATCAAACACGCCAGGCTTTAAAGCTACGTTAGATAGCGGTATTTGGAAACAGTTAAAGATTCAAATCAAAATAAATAAGAACGAAAAAGCTGCCCTACTTACAAACGAGATGTTCGTAAGTTTCTTCAGTGCTATATTTTATATGGAATGTATGTTTAAGGTTTACGTAAGTATGTTTAAGGCTTGTATAAGTAACCTGTATTGTTTTGGACTAATAATAAACATTTCATAAAACAATATGCTCTATAAAAATAAATGAAGTAAAGTTAATTTACTTTTGGAAGATGAGCTGAAAAAAAGCGATTCAACCATTTTCTCAACAGCATCAAGCTTCCTTATTCCACTTTCATTTCAAATGAATAATAGTAATAGTGTTTTGCGCATGCACAGTGGACATTGGTTAGGCCATATCGCTGGGTAGGAAGGAATTTCAGAACACCGGACAAGGAGGTAAAAACCAGCTGAAGGCTTTTGATTTTGGACTTCGGGAGGCTGGAGAGTAGTGCATTACAGTAAAGGTAAAATATTGATACATATGATTTTGTTTATCTGCAGATCAAGAGTCCCAAATCTTTTCCTTTAGAAATACATGAGAAAAAATATATAATGTAGACCAATACAATTGCTCTCATGTGGGTTAATGTATAAATATATATATGCAGACATTGATATCCAAAAGCCATATTTTATTTTATGTTTTATAAACCATTTTCATAAAATTGGGTTTTGAACCCTCATAATTTAAGCTAGGCTATTTTGTCCCTTTTTTAAGCACTACATTTAAGTATATGTGCTGAAAAACTTAAAATGCAATAGGGCTACCTCAGCCTTTGTTTTGCAGTTTCTTTTTTTTTTGTAACTACAAAACTACAAATATTTTGTTTTATGTTTTCAGTCTCTCTTAGGGATAATGTGTTTTACATAAAAAAAGTGTGTTTTAAAAAAGGTTTGCTGTTACACTGAAAAGCCAATAATTTTAACGTATGTATAGGAATGTATAAGAGGATGTATAGTCCTATTTTGTTTCTCCTAGTTTTGGCACAGTTTTACTGCTAATTCCATTTATTTTTTTGGGGATCTAACAAATTGCCAATCCTAGTATTCTTACTTTTTTATCATATTACTTTTATTAAAGACTTTTATTACATGTTTATCCTGAAGTGCCTATGTATAATCTGGTAAACATTATACACTCCAATCAATGACAATAAATTCAATTCTGTTTTAATTTAGGATGATGGGGTGATGTTTGCAGCGCTCTATTGGGAGGAACCAGACCGATCTGGACACCTCTTTGGACCTGAAAATTCTTCGGAAATTGGCAAAGTGCTCAAGCAAGTAGGAATTTTTACTAATTCGCTCACTCCAAAGGATCCGATATGTTTCGGATTTAGGAATACATATGAAAGTGGCAGATATGTGCCGTTCAGACGGACTTGAACAGATCGGATAAAGGTCGCGTCTGTGCAAACAAACAGATTGCCCTGCTGTGTGAACCCAGCCTAAAATACAATAGTAATTCCAATTCTGGCGTTGTTGAGATGCCGGCTTGGCAGGGGTGGCTTACGAGAGCTGTTTCGTAGCCTAGCCTCACTATTGCGTTATCTCCTCACGCCGCCTCAGCCTCTGCCCGGACCCGATAACAATCCACAAAGCACCCGGTGGTCATCAGCATTTCTTTGCATTCACCTGACTTCCCTCAGGGTTCGATTTAATTGATGATATTCTTTTGAATGTTAACGAGCTAAAATACTAGTGTTGGCATGCTTTGCAGTTTGTTTTGGTGGACACATAGGTTTGTGCGCTCGCCCCGCAGTTTGACTGCCTTTCACACTTGGGTCACGTCCACCCAAAACATACACAAAGCCCTCTCCAGCCTGCCCCGCGATTGCATTTGCTGTATGCTGTCTGCTCTTCAACATGAAGCAAGATACAATGATATCAAGGACTATAAAGACAATTCAATTCAAAATCCACAAAGTATCCAAACCATGAAAAGTAAACCGATACAACGTGGGATTCCTCTAGGTCTCATACTATGTGCCTTATGGTCCAGTGCGCCTTATGTATAAAATAAATATATCATTACTGAATATGTTAAGGGTGCGTCTTACAATTGGTGTTCAGTATTGTCTGGAAAATGCAAAACTCTTTGTACCTTTTTTCTGTAATTATTTTGTAATTTTAATTTTGACATTTGTGGTCCTCGACACTCTGCTTCCCACAGGTGGACGACGACATCGGCTTGCTGAAGTCGGAACTGAACCGAACGGGCCTTTGGGGTCGCGTTAACGTCGTGGTGACCAGTGACCACGGCATGGCTCAATGCTCGGCCGATCGCCTCATCCGATTGGACGACTGCTTGCATCCAGACAACTACACACTTGTGGACCTCACACCCATCGCCGCCCTCATCCCCAACGGCGGTATGAGGCCGATCAGAGGGTCTGGCGATCAGTATTGGCCTGTTACTGAAAAACTGTAACGAGTTAGAGTGTATCATTAAAAAAGTAGTTATTCAGTTTTCCCCCCGTTTGACGACACCCAAAAAAGAGCTCGTTATTTTGAAAGGAACTTTCTAGTTACAAATTACCGACCCCCTAAAACTGCTTTAAATTAGCTACTTAATCAAATAAATTGAAAAAAAACCAAACCCCAAAATGTGTACATCAACCCATGAAAGCAGTGAACCGTTAATTGTTCTTGCACAATCTTGAAAGCTTAACACTTAACAGAGACCCTACGTATCCATTTTTTCCCGGCATCAAACTCAAAAAATCCAGCTCGACCCAACCCAGGACTGCTGGTATTAAAGCCCAACCCAGCCCGATCATGACCAATTAACTTGTTTTGCAGGATAGAGCCCGAAGCACACCTGAAATTTTACATTTTATTTGTGAAAAGTAGAAGGTGATTTATCACAAACTAAAGCCTGAATTTTGTAATGATATCCAAAGTAAGCAAGACTGTATAAACATTTATATTTCTGTGTCTGCAGAGGTTACATGAACCACGAATATTCCATCATTGACAGATTTTTTAAAGAGTTGACGGGAGAATTTTGACTGGCAACAAATTGGTCCACATACAACAGCAGCAGTACGTCCTCAAAAATATAGCACGGCAATTTAAAAGAGAAAGAGAGAGAGGTAAAGAGACAAGAAGAACAAAGAACATAATTTTTTTTTTTTTTTTAGTATCCATACATTGTTTTAGTGATTTATAGTCAAGTAAAGTCAAGTCATGTTTATTTGTATAGCCCTTAATCACAAAGATACTCAATGGGCTGCACAGACCACAAACTATTTCAAACCACAGACTATTATGACACCATCCCCTGATCTAAAACCTACATGAGGGCAAATAATACACAGATATTGTCAACATAAAATATAGGTAATTCATATGCTACAGAATAGAGGTGTGTTTTAAGCTTAGATTTAAACATTTCCACTGAGGTTGCAGATCGAATCTAAACATTTTTATCAACATATTTACTGAAACAAAAGTCAGCAATAGAGGGGTCTGGCTCGACTCTAATGATTTACAATTTAGGCCCAACCTGACCCCAAAATTTTGGGTTGGGCTTGGGTGTACCTTTACTTCAAACCACTCGAAGATCTTCTCGGTTTCTGGGTACCGTCCAAGCTGTTTTATTTTCTGCTCCAGTCATGGAATATTGCGCAAATAATTGCACAGATTAATAAAACAAAATTCAGCACACTTTTTCCGTAAACTCTGTAACTCACGTTTGCGTCATTGATTTACACTATATATATTGTTCCTGAATAAGCCACGCCCCCTTCCATTGTCTACTGGTGACACACAACTAAATAATATAAACTGATCTCCTTATTTCGAAGTTTTATTTTTGTTGTAGATATGTTAGGGGAAACATCTTGTGAAGAAATTCAGCGTACTCATACCCTGTATGCACTGCAACAACTGATCTCAGTTGTTCTTTGTAAGGGGCCGGTCACACAGACATTTGCGGCTGAATCACGGCCAGAAATTTCTGCCTTTGAGGCGGACGCTATTGGACGCATTGAGATCGCCATCAGACGAGATACAGCGGTGCTTAACACGAGGTCGGCAATTCGTGCGCGGGTGGCAGCGCGAACCTGTTTGGCACTGCTCAATTCTTCAGAGCGCGGGTACACAGCCTTTCACGAGCGTATCAAGGCTGAATCACGGCCAGAAATTTCTGGCCGTGAAGCAGATGCTGTTGGGCGCTGTTGGACGTTTTGAGACCGCCATATAGACGAGATAGAGCAGTGCTTTACTCGCGGTCGGAAATTTTCACGTGGTTGGCCGCGCTCAAAACTTTTGAGCTGCTCAAAAGTTTGAGCACGTGTTAAACCGCGTGCCGCACACGTGGTCAACACGAGGAAATGACGCGGAAATGACGCGGAACGACGTGCTCTGGCCGCGGCCAGGGCGTGCTTACACATGGGTAGGACGGGAAATTTCAGCGGGTAATCGTGGGTGGAGCATGGTAATAGCATGTTCTGCGCCTGTATCGCGGTGTTATTACGTGAAATTAGCGTGTTACGCGTGTGACAGTCAAACGCCTTTCTCCGCGTATAAACAGCGCGAATGCCGAGCACACGTCAGTTGTGCTCGTGACGTCAAGGGGGTGAACATGGATTCCCGTCAGCGTAGTTTCTCTTCATTTCGAATAAATCTTTCGGTGCATTCGCAATGGTCGCAGCAAGGCTTTAATGCTAGGACCTTAGCTTGGCCTTTTGGCTGAGAATAAGAATCCCGGCTCCTAAGCTTTGTAGCGTATTATGAACCAATCGATAATGGATAATGAATAAAGAAGATAGACCAATAACACTTAAACCCCCCCCTCGTCAGCGTAGTGACCTCGTCTTAATCAATTTTTATTTCTTGACATTTCTTTTCAAGATAATAAAATAAAAATGATGCCATAGCTTGAAATCTTGATCCTCACGGGACTGTGTCTTGTGCGGTTATGCCTTGTACAGCCCGGTGCCGAGATTTGCATCCCCTCGCTACTACAATCTCTTTTACCTCGTTTCATCTCACTTTTAGGGAATTTAATGTCGAATATATAACCAAAACCACTTTGTCTTGCATTTGTTGGAAATATAATACAACTTAAACCATTCCGTCTTTGTTTTTGTTGTGAACGTAATCGAACGGTAAATCCTCCCCCCCTCGCGTGAACGCGCATTCTGCTGCGCTTCCAACGAAAGCGATCGTATTCTATATTAAACGCTTATTAAAACTATAAAGCGAGCTAATTATAACAATTGGGAGATCCTAGTCTATATAACGCGTTTATTTAAACAATAAAGTGCGATCGTATTCTACAAAATGCGTTTGTTAACGTGGATGAAAAAGTCACGCGAGGGGGTGGGGCGGTGTGGGTGTTGCGTAGGAGTCGGATTTGGGCACAACACGGGCTCGGGAGCTTTTATACCCGTGGTCCACACGAGAAAATGGCGCAGAAATGACGCGATGAGGAAGCGGAACAGTCGCCGGCGTCTGTTTTGCGGGCATACCACCGATGAACAGCGGGTTGGCCAATTTTGCGCATTTTCCATCCCGGGCAACCACGGGCAAAAAAAAAACGCAAAATTTTAGCCGTGATTCAGCCGCAAACGGCTGTGTGACCGGCCCCTAAGTACATATTAACATTCTAAACCTACAGAGAATGTTGCTAGCAAGAGTTGTACATTACAGTGTGTGATGCCGAAGTGTACAGCAAATCATAAACACTGCAATCTATGATCTATAAGTTAGGTAAGTAAAAAAGTGTCTCACTCCACAAACAGACTGACCTAGAGCTATCAAGTCCATCAGTACAAATCTTTTTTAAACATTGTACGTCGGGGTGTCAAATAAAATTTAATTAGCATTTACACCAACGTTCAGAAATTTGGGGTCGCCTGGACATGAAAAAGTCAAATTAATTGTCGAATGTCTGTTTTCTTTTCTCATATTATTCTTTCTATTGTTGGCCAGTCCCGGATGGCTTTTTCTTCGTCACACTGCTTGAAGGACAGCATCTCGGAGTCGCATTCTTCATTGTAGATGTTGACACTAGTGTGTTTTGAGGCTGTTATTTAACCAAATTGCAACCAAGGAATGCCTGTTTGGTTGTTCTCCCAAGTCTCTTTCTACTCTAGTTAGAGCCTTTTTGTGTTGTATGGAGTAGTACATCTTGTTGTATTGCATAAAAAACAAACATTTAAAGCTAAAATAGTTATTTACTGCAATGTATTGGGTGTATTTCTGATTACTCTAATGTTATTTTAATTGAAAAAAAAACAGTGCTTTTCTTTCAAAAATGGGAACATTTCTAAGCGACCCTAAACTTTTGAACGTTAATGACAAATAAACAATCTTTATTAATGCATTAACGCCTCATTAAATGGAAGTAAAAATACAAAATATTATTGATAACCCCTTACAGTACTCGTCACAGAGAAAAGTAATTGTGTTCCTTCGTAACGCCTAAGTCCCAACATTGGTGGTGACGTATAGCCAAGCTGTTTTTGCTGTTCTAGAGCCTGCAGCTGTCTTTGCCCTACTTGAGAAGTGCCATCCCAACATGACGGCCTATCTAAAGGCGGCCATCCCGGACAGTTTGCACTACCGCAACAATGACCGCATCCAGCCCATCTTACTGATTGCTGATGAAGGCTGGACCATTTTACAGCGTGGAAATAAACTTCCTAGATGTACGGACGGCGTGATTCCGAATGGATCGCAACATCTCTTGTGTGGGCCCTGCTGATATTTTTGTTCTTTCCCTCAGTGGGCGACCACGGCTACGACAACTCCCTCCCCAGCATGCACCCCTTCATGGCAGCTTGGGGGCCCAGCTTCCAGAGTGGCTACCGATTAAAGAGCTTGCAGAGCGTAGACATTTACCCGCTCATGTGTCATTTGCTGGCCGTGCATCCAGAGCCTAACAACGGCACCCTCGCCCAGGCCCGATGCTTGTTGCTGGGGGAATGTGGGCGAGACATGCTCGTGATCCTCGGCTTGACCATTGCAATCTTAATCGTGCTGGTGATGTTACCTGGTAAGTGCAGGAGGTGACGTTAGTATGCAGCGTCAGGCACATTCCTGAAGAACAAAGATTAGTTACAGTGACTAGTTACTTCATTTACAATTTAATACAGTTACCCGCCCGGATTACTGACCCCAAAAAGTAGTGCGTTACTCTAAAAGTAAGTATCTTAATACGAAATACCATATACACATAGAAGCCAACCCTCTAAAATGCTTCAAAACAGCCACTTCATAAAACTAGAATGGTTCTTTGATGTTTCTGCATGTTAATTAACCTCTAGCGTGACCTTTTTGATTGCTTGTAAAAGATGGTGATCCTGGCCAAACTTGTTCCGGCCTGAAAAAGTAGAATGTCTTTCTGTGTAAGCTGCTGACTCAGCAAAACAAAACATGCAGAGTCAGCTTTTTTGGTCATTTTTCACATCTAGGGTAACCTACCTGTTTGCCTTTGTAAGATGCTGGCTATATCTAATCTCCTTTCCATATTTCTTGGGTGGCCAGACAAACAAACACAAAAACATACTTAGATCCCAAACAAAACCATTATCACCACCCTCGCTTTGTTCACAGGTGTTGATAAATAGAATACAATGTGTACACATTTGGAGCGGTGAACCTTTCACGTTTCTTGGCTTGTGCAGTCTTGAGAGCTCGCAAGAGAACAATTAGCCGAGGCACTCTATATCCATTTTGTCTCTGGGCATCGAACCCCTTGAAGATCTCCTCCATTTCTGGGTACTGTCTAAGATGTCTTCCTTTTTTTCTCTCAGTATGGTGTATTGGATTAATTATTTCATACAGTAGTTGTAAATTTGGCCTAGATGGAAGTATATGAGGAGAATATCGGGATGAGGAGAAATTCTGAGTCCTTCCGCTTGAGACGGCACCACGATAACTATATTTTGTTGTACTTTGTAGGTATTAAACACCAGCACCCACTATTTTTTACTGTCTGATCAAAAGGTTGTATGTGACGATGTTAGTCATGCAATGCATTATCTGCATTTAATTAGTAACGTAGTAAAAAGTTACTAAATTCTATTAATAACAAGTTGCAGGACTCGTTACAGAGAAAAGTATCACGTTCCAGGACATGTTCCCTTGTTTCACCTTAGTCTCTTACATGATTTGTATACGCACACATATATAGGAAATTAAAATATTCTGCTGTTTTGTGTTTGCCACAGTTCTGTCCAAGCTCTTGGTCCGCTGTTTTCAGCCATCCGTTCCTCAAACCTTTCAGAGACTTCAAGACGATGCCAACAATGACGAAGAGGAATCCCTTATGGGGTAAATTTTCCTCCAAACTGCTTACTTTTGCACTTCACTAAAGTGAACCAAACAAGACTTTAACATCAATAGTTTACTGGAGTTGTCCACTGTTACTTGAAAAACCCAAATGAAGAGACCTGTTGAAGGAGTCAAATGAATTATTTGCCTCGACTGTTTGAAACTAGTTTGAAACCAGTCTGTCTTCATATTTTTAGTTGTGTTTCTCATTTACATATAACTTAATTACCCTGGTCATTACCTACACTTCGGGAACAAAATCTTGCCAAACCAGCTATTGGACTAAATGCATGAACGGTGAAATTAGTAATCAGCCAAAGAAAGATTGTTTATTTGGACATTTTTGATAATGATGGTTAATCAATCACTGTACTTTTTTTCGTACTTGTTATATTGTTAATTTCATACTACTTTTAGTCAGGCAAAGGGGTCTTTAAATTATTTGCTCAAGGCAGGAGAAATTGGATTTATTGCTTTCTTAACATAGGGAAATGACTGTAGGACATGTTGCGCAATTTTGCACAATAGAAAGAGGCAGTAGCACCGAAAGGGAAATTCCACATTTGAAGAACCTTATTTTTCTATGCAATCCTTCAGGCTTGTTTTCAACGTGAAAAAATATTCAGCGATCTGTACAAAATGCTTGTAATGAATGTTTATTTCCGTGTCAATAAAGTTTTTTTTTAATTTGGCCTCGGTTCAAGCAAAAAGGAAACATATCACACACCTTTTAAAAATTCATAATTCTTTATTATATATATATTTTTTTCTCCATTTGAGTCACGACATACAATACAGTGTAACAAAAGGTAAGTACTGTATAGAAAACAATAGTAACATAATTTTCTTAAAATCCAAGTGAACTGTTTCTGTACATTTTACATTATCAACATGTAATAGTTTTCTATATTTTAAATCTTTGAAGATAAATAGACTTTTATTTTCAGGAGGTATTGTTGGAAAAATAACACAACTTCTAACACTGGCCAAAGTTGGGTCATTTGTGAAAAATAGTTAACTCTTTTTCAGAATGAATGACGCTATAGTAGACACTAAGTATACAAAGAAACTAGCGGCACAGAATGCATGCTTTGTGGCTTTCCACTGAGACATTTGGTGTGTTTTCGGGGATTTCTTCCCAAAACCAGGTTGCTTCCTGGATAACTGAAGTACTCTTTATTAGAAGGTGATCACCCACTTAACTTGCTCGGCTTTTTGTCAGAACCTCAACCTTACACATTTTGTTTACATTATATGCTAAGCAGCTTATGGTGATGGAGCTATATTAATAAAAAAAATGAAAATGTTTTTATTTTTTAAAAATTTTCTAACACAGAGTACAATTTACGTGTATGTCTTTTTTTGCTTATAAATGAATAAGCCAATTGCCACTTTGGTAAGGAGGACCGATCCTGCCATAAGTAGAAATTAAAAGTATAAATAAATACCTACAAGTAAATGAGCACATAAATACATCACATAAATACCTGAATATAAGCCAAAAATGCAATGTATTCATTTTCATATGCATTTTGTCATTTAGTCATTTATTTCGCTATTTTGTCATGACTTCTATCTCTGTATATTGTCGTTGGATTTTATCTTTGTTTTTGGTCGTGGTATTTTGCCACAACAAAGATGACTACAAAATGCATTAATAGATGAATAAGTTGTACTTAGGTATAAGTCATTTGTTTATGTGTTAAATTTATTTATATGGCATATATTGGTAGGAAATTTTTTACACATTCATCTGAATTGGTCCTCCATACTTTGGCATAACGTAATCATGTGCACAAACACTTGTATCGAGCTATCATTGAGCTTTTACTTAGGACGACACGTTGCACAAACTCCTACAAATACACCTGCATTTTTACCTTTTCTCACCGTACATTCTGGATACTTATAGAGAACATTGACAAGCCTCAAAATAAGCAATTCATACGTTAACTAAACAGATGAGTTTTCACACACAAAGAAACTATTTACAGTAAAATAGCCACAAGAAACCAAAACTTTAGCACAGTTTCTACAGCTAATTGTCTAAGCTAAAGACCAGAGGGGAGTGAAAAACAGTAAGCATGAGGCACCCCTAACCCCTTAAAAATCACATCATTTTACCTGATATAATAATTTGATTATACTTTCACAACTATGGAACAATCGTTTCATTTTGAAATCATCCATCACCTCGCATCATATGCTTCGCAGACCCTGATAGTGGAATATTTAAAGTATTTCAAAACACAAAGAAAGTTTTATTTTTTTATTATGGTATGCACATTCGGCTGTTCGTAATCCTGTCAATCCCAAGGAACTGTTAGACTATTTCAATTCTTTTCAACTAAATTAGAAACATTCAGAATTCCAAAAAGTGCAAAATAAAAACATCATTCCATCCATTATCTAGTGCTTATTTGAGGTCTGGTCGCGAGGGTAGCAGCCTCAGCAGGAAAACCCTGACCTCCCCATCGCCTTCGTCCAGATTGTCTGAGGTGTTCCCAGGCCAGCCTAGTGTTTCCAGCGTGTCTGAGGTCGTCCCTGGGACCTCCTTCCGGTCAGACATGCCCGGAACAACTCCCAAGGAAGCGTCCAAAAGGCATCCTTATCAGATGCCCGAGCCACCTCTGCTGGCTCCTCTCTTTACGAAGGAAAAGCGGCTCTACACGGAGTCCCTCTTGGATGACCAAACTTCTCATCCTATCTCTAAGAGAGAGCCCAGCCAACCTGCGAGGAAACTCATTATCTGGGATCTTGTTCTTTTAGTCATGACCAACAGTTTGTGACCATTGGGGAGGGTACGAACGTAAACTGACCAGTAAAACAAGACTTTTGCTCTTCGGCTTAGTCCCTTATTCACGAGGACGGACCGGTACGGGGTCTACATGACTGCAGATGCTGCAACGATCTGTCTATCTCCCATTCCATCCTTCGTCACTCGTGAACCAGACGCTAAGATACTTAAACCTCTCCATTTGTGGCAGGATCTCATCCCCGACCCGGAAAGGGCTTGCAATACTTTTCCTGTTCAGAACCATGGTGTTGGACTTGGAGGTGCTGACCTTCTTCCCAGCCTCTTCGCAGTCGGCTGCGAATCGCCTCCGTGAGAGCTGAAGATCTCAGCTTGAGGAAGCCAACAGCACCACATCCACTGCAAAAAGCAGAAATGCAATGCTAAGGCTCCCAAACCTGACAGCTTCTTTGCCACTCCTCCGCCCAGAAATTCTTTCCATAAAACTTATGTACAAAATCGGTGACAAAAGGCAGCCATGGTGGAGTCCAACTCCCACAGGAAACAGATCCGACTTAAGACTGGCAATAGAGACAAAACGCTGGCCTCAGTATTATAGGGACAGAACAGCCCTAAAGAGACAGTCTGAAGCACCCTTCACAGGGCTCCCCGCAGAACAGGGTCAAATATCTTCCCCAAGTCCACATAACACATGTACAGTGGTGTAACTGCACCCTAATGTGTCCCCCTATGCACCATGAGACTGAAATCCCCCCAAAAGGCATACAAATGTGAAGATTATTTTAAGTGATGGTGCCCAAAACCATTTGTGCGTCTTGCATAGCTGAGAATGAGAAGCAATAAAACCGAGAAGAAACGGTGCAAGGAAACAAAAAATGACCGATGCACGTACAGAGAAGCAGTTGCCTGTAGCAAGACCAAAGCAAGAAGGAGATACCTGAGGCTACAATCAAAACTGAACACTACACATGCAAAGAGGGATTGACAATTCTGGCGGTTATTGCCTTTTATAGAATTTTTCCTCACTATTTTTTTTACCCTTTCAGAATTACACGATATTGTTTATGGATTTTAGTGAACGTACAAGGAAGAAATTATGTGCATCAGTAGTTGTAGATTGATCTATTCAATCAAGAGATCCGTTAGTTATTAACGTGAATACCATCCATCCATCTGTGCCGCTTATCCTCTCTAAGGTCATCCCAGCTTTCTTCGGACTGAGGGCACGGGACACCCTGAACCTGTCGCTAGCCAGTCGCTGGTCACATAGACAGACAACTCACTCGCTCATTCACACCAGGATAATTAATCTGACATGCATGTTTTTGAAATGTGGGTGAAAACTGGCATAGCTGGAGGAAACCCACACAGGAAGAACATGTAAACTCCGCACAGGGAGGCCGCAGTAGCTGGAACTGAACCCTGGACCTCCGTACCTTAGGGTTGGGCGCTAAACACCAAGCCGTCGTACCGCTAGTTTGAATACATCTGATCAATATCAGATCTTTTTTCAAACAAATCACCTAAAATTGTATTTTTTGGGCAGATGTTTGCATGTATACCATAGTTGCCATTGAATGTAAGTACTGGTGTTCACTAATCATGTGCAAACGTCTATGCACCATAGACGAAGTGCTTTACACTAGATATAAATTGTTATACTGTGGATGTATTTCAGAGGTTTTAAATTTCTCACAAATGTAATATTTTCTGTTCAAAATAAACGTAGTTTGTTTTTAGTACGATATAAATTTGGGAGTAAAAGATTTAAAGGGACAGTGTGGATTATATAGGGCTTCCTATTGATGAAACAAACTTAATTCATCCCAAAAACATTATATATTTGTAGGTCAAGAAATATGCATTTTTTACGTAACATGAGGCTCTCCAAGGGGGAGCTGACAATTGTCCATGTTTTTGGTTATGGGTACCCCATAACCAAAAACATGGCGAATAAAGATCATAAAATTGGTGTGGATTGGTCACATTGAGTCTCGGTGGTTTGTATTCTTCCCAGGGCTTTTTGTCAAAGTAATTTTCTGTTGCACAACACAATAAGGTGACATCTAATGGTCAAATAATGCACGCTGTCTTTTTGAATCAATTAATGACAGTATGTCTTAGTTGTGTTTGAGCTGATTCGGCTGTGAAACCTGATTGGCTGCATTTTGCAGAGTGCTTTTTAGCACATTGGTCACAAGATTCCCAAAAAATGCTTCCAAATAAGCAATTTTCACACTTTTGAGCAAGTTGCACATATATGTGTGTAGCACCAACATTCCCTGGATTTTTCCTTTGTAAAAGTTGCTACCTAATTGTGGAGCACCAGACACATATTTGGCTTAATTGTACAGTTCTCTGAAATGCCCCTCACCCCTTTTTTTCTACTTGATAGCACCAATATCATCATTCCCGAAATATAAAGGGTGTCAGAGGATTACAGTAGCCATTTGTGCTTTCAAGTAGCGTGGCTGGGATGTCATACGTCATGGTATTTTTTACTTCGTGAGCACAAATTTGCACCGTGGTGTACAGGATAAAACGTTAACTAAGCACATCTCCCTGCAGAGAGAGTTGCATAGCTGTGGTCCATGCAGCTGAACTGAAGGCGTTACTCAAGTTGCAACATGGAATGTAAAACGACAGTCTGCCCTTTTGCACCTTGATGAAGCACGGATGTGTGTGTATGTTTACAATAACTGATGTCCTCCTCTTTTGGCACCTGATACAGTCAAATCAACTCTCTGGTTTGTGTCTGTGGACACTAAATCGTGTGATAACTTCTCCCCTTAAAGGACACAACAATTTTTGGCAACATAATACAAGGCAATGAAAAAAGGTTAAATGAAATAAAGTGCTCTACATGTATAAAGTTAACATCAGAGATATTACAAAAATAAATCACACTTTTGGAGAAATAAACTTAGAAGAGATTATAATTGGCTTTTTACTCACTGTAAACAAAAATAAGCTTTAGGTTTTCTACTACCATCTGATCTCATTTGCATGCATTCAGTCAAAGGTTTTTGTGCGTTCAATGTCTATTGCAAACCCCGTCGACCCTGTTTGATGCAGAAAGTGAAGCGCTCTTCCACCAGGTTTAAGATTCACTGTTTGCGGTCATCCCCATGTGTTCACAGTGACCATAATCGCTCCATTGATGACAAATATTTTCATTTTGTGTGCATGATTTGCTTTCTACCAATGGGACAGCTTGGGTGACAGGGAAAAACAAAATAGAATGCAGATCACAGCTTTGCTATTGGTGGCTTTGCATGAGTGGGTATTCAGATGTGTCAATAGAAAAAAAAATTGCTCATGAAAAAATATTTTTCCCTTTTATCACTGTCTATCATAGGGGTTTTTGAGTTGCGGGCCACATTGGTTTAGCAACATTTTTCAGATGGGCCAGGAAGAAAAAAAAAAAGATTGACACTGTATTGGCAGATGCAAAAAATGCAACCCGATACCTCGGTAATACATGAGGATGCAAATCCATACAAAAAGGATGGTAGCAGGAATTGGACCCGGGACCTCCAACCAATTTGATTATCCACGACTAAGATTTGCTTTCCTCAAATTAAGTATTGGCTCAAGTTAAGAGTCCAATTCAGGGGTCAGGAACCCATGGCTCACGAGCCAATTATGGCTCTTTTTACGAGTACATCTGGCTCTGAGATTAAAGGAGACCCTTGCTATTTTCCTGAATTGATTCAAATGTGACCTAGGTAATGACTACTGTGGACCATGCAACAATGATGTTGCAGATGGTTCGGTCCAGTATGAATAGGGCTCTACTAGAGTCTCAACTACAGTTTATAATTACGGTGTAACACCAACATAATCTGTTTTGGCTACATCACTTAGGAATCTTTTATATAGAAGCTCATTAAGCAATATATGTTCACTGTTAAGACATTTTGAAAACCCACAGAATAAACTGTAAAAACATATTGCCATAAACCCAGCAAAGCACCCAGCACAATTTGAGTGGGTAAAATGTAGAAATGGGCTGAGCTGTTTACACATAGAACAAGCACTCGCTTCTCTCTAAATACGTTGGTAGCCTTCTCATTTGCAGTATTTTGTGACATGTTAAGAAAAGAACTCTGCTCGCACCTGAATTTGAAACCATTTTTTATGACAAAAATACCAGTTAAAATGAGCCCCAACACTCTTAAGTTACCACGCGAGAGAGACAAATTTAACGGTGGTATATTTACATTGATGTGGGACTAATGCATTATTATTTTAGCAGTGTTATCACATCAAATGTATCAGAGTGAAATAAAATGCGCTGAATATTTAGCTTTTGTATGAAGACCGGGTTTTGTAAATAGGTTGAATTTTGTCTTAAAATATATGGTGTGGCTCTCTCAAACAAAAAAATCAAAATATTTTGCTTTTACGGCTCTTTGGGTCAAAAAAGTTCCCGATCCCTGCTCTAATCCATAAAACTTTACTACTTTTCCATTTGATGATTGTATTTACACACCCCGTTTTGTAACCACTATAGCTGCCTGAATCCCTTCATCCACATGACCAGCAATCTGATGATTCTTTTTCAATGTGTCATCAAAGTAGAGGTGCCAGTGAATGTATGTTTGTGTGTGTGTCAGAGATAATATAAACAGTGAGTGAGAAATCAATCTGGTGTAAAATTGCTCAGGGTTCTGAAAGTGACACAGATTAACGGCGGTAGTTGCAAAAAAAGCTGAGCTGCTTTCAATGAACTCCCACTGAGGCAGTTTGTTGAGTCATAGTCAAGAGACTTACAGGTTGAAAGTGCATGCAAGGAATGTATGTTTTTTTGTGAGTGCGTGTGCGTTGAAATGTGCCGGACTGCTTAAGTGTCTCTGTGCTTATACCGAGTCAGATGTGTTTCTTATTCCTCTCTATCTGTCCATCTACATCAGTGGTCCCCAAACTACAACCCGCTGGCCGAATACAGCCCGCCTCCACATTTAGTCCGGTGCTCAATATCAATAATATCGGAGCATTTTGACGCACCATGTTTTTACCTAAAAAAGGACACACAAACATTTTTGATTGGAACTAGATTGCAGCAGTAAGAGTACTGTACTTTAACCACTGGACTACTAGTTAAAAAGGTGATATCTGTAAAGGCATTGGGTTTTATATCATTATTATAATACTTTTGGTCACGCTACCAAAGACAAACGTTGTGCATTTCACATGTTACAATGAATTTGTCACTTTCAATGCTTAAAATATAATACAAGTATTTAATAGGATTTATTTTCATTGTAACATGTGAAATGAACAAAAAAATACAAATTTTCTCTGGTGCTGTGACTAAAAATAGTGTGATGTTTAGATAAAATCGCCTGCCTTCCACAAATCATCTACACAAGTGGTTCCACATTAGAGAAGGGAAAGGTTTTTCAGCCCTTGCAGGAAAAAGTTTGGGGACCTCCGACTTACACGAGCCTCTCGCAATGTGTTCCTATTTGTATGTGAGTGTGTGTGTCAAAGTGAGGACTCGTACTGTAGAAGTTCATACAACAGGGGCCCGTCCCGGTAGCGAATGCCCACCGCAGCCGGCGTGATGTACTGCAAGATGTTTATAGTCCTTCGCAGGCGCCTGTCCACGTAGTGTGCGTCCCACGCCGGGTAGCGCTTCCTGGGCATGTCGATCTTTATCAGCGGGCCCTCGGGCTTGGAAGTGGGGGGCGCTGACCTCACCTGGAAGACGGGAAGACAGCTTTCAGCCACATCCTCTTCGGTCTGGGACTTGGTCATGTGCGCCGGGGTCGGAGGGGCGGTCGGCGGTGCGGAAGGGGGAAGGGGAAGACCCCAAAGCAGCTGTGCGCAGCAGGAGGACGCTGGGCTCGGCTGCAGGTGGGCAGTGGCAGGGTGCAGGAAGCCGTAGTACAAGAGCATCACAAGAACGCCGGCGGCAAACGTCAGGTAGACGCCGCACAATGCTGGCACGGCATACGAGTCAGTCAGCACCGGGTCCCTGTAGGCGTACCTGCATGTGGAACGCAATTTGGTTAGTACCAATGTGATGGGAGTAACCTGTTACAAAGGAACATTCTTAAAACACAATTACAATTTTCTTGGTAACGAGTAATGTAACGCGCAATTGATTAAAGCTAGTGACTTAAACTAGTTCCTCCTTTGGTCATGATGTAATATACAATTCTCAGTCCAACCGTGCAAGGTGGGCAGATTTATATCTACTGTTAGATTATTATAGAAGGTTACTGAGTATGTTGTCACGATAACATGAGTTTTCTAGCTCTATTAAGTTTATTATTAAATCATTACAGCATTACTTTGATGATCACATTATTCAATGTAGTTGTTATAAATAGTTATTTTTATGCGCACATTTTAGTGAAATATTTACTTGCTGTGTCCTTTTGTATCAGTACTTTCCCAGCGATGGTCTTGCACGCTTATCCGATCATACAATCTTTAAAATCCAGCTCTGTGCAGTTTTAACTAAAGTCTCTTATTTATTTTGTATTGTAATGCGAGATCCCAGACGTGACTGTTACAGTTTCATGTTCCATTTTGCAAATCCACGCCCCTTTTTTTTTCTATAAAAACTGTAGTCATCAATTTTCAATGCCCTTTTGACTGTGAGAACAGTCTTCTGATCAGTTTGGCCCAGAGTAATCTGTTTTATCTTTATTTTGAAACGTTGTAATACATCTCCTCAACGGAATTGCTTCTCTCCAGCTCCATTTTTTTTCAATGTCCAAATATTCGGTCTGGTCCAGGAAAAGAACACACAGCGAGACATCGGTAATGTCCTTTCGCCTTCACTGAATACAGTTGCAGTGGCACTGTCTCAAGCAGAGTCTGATGCTGCGTAATTTCTCTTTACTGATATTCTCCTATCATATACCTGTATACTTGCATCCAAGCCATATTTACAACCATAATATGAAATACTGAAATCCGAGGGTCAGTTTATATTTACATATTCGGATCTGTGGCACCAGCAACTGATGGAAGGCAGCAAGTGGGGAGGGGCGTGGCTTGTACAGAAAAGACGAAATCAATTGGGTAAACGTAAGCACAGAATTTTCTGGAGAAGGGTGCTGAATTAGGGTATTTTTATTCATCAAATCATTTTTTACAATAGGCCATGCCTGGAGAAAGAAAAGAAAACGTCTTAGACATTACCCAGAATTCGAGAAAGAAATACTTGAGTGGTTTGAACACAAAATGGATGTTGAGTGTCTCGGCTATTTTACTTTGCAAGCTCTCAAGAATGCGCAAGCCAAGAAATATGAACGCTTTACTGCTTCCACAGGTTGGTGTACACGTTTTCTTCTATTCTTTTTATTTTGTGGCTATTTTAAGGAGTTTTAACGTAACGTCAAAGTTAGCATAGATGGTAATTTGTAGTTAATTTTGGGTGTCAGTGATCTGGGGGATATCCAATTACTTTTTAAATAGAGTAACTATTAACTGTAACTAATAATTTGTTTTCAGTTATGTGCCCAACACTGCTTAGTGCATTTAGGATATGAGAGTTTTTTCAACTCACAGTCTATTTAAATTTCAACTGAACATTTTTTTCGATACCCCTGTAATTGATCAAACTGCACAGAAGACTCACAATTCTTAGACAGCAGCCTGTGCATTTGTGTATAATCGGTAGACCAGGTGAAATGTTTTGGCAGACTCCATTGCACATCTTCTAATTGGTGACCAAAGGTGTATTCCATTTCAAACAAGCTAAAACTAGTTGTGGCACTGGTGTAACAAAATTTGGGTGGATTTGGGATATTGTGCACAATTTGAGTTCAGAATATCTAAAATAGATTATTTTAGGGGGCTACTAGTTTGCTATTTGTAGTCCAATGAAATGTACATCACAGCATCAAACCCCAGCTCTGCTCTATGAAGACAGGTAAACTGATTCTTGCATGATCCGTGAGATAAGTTGATGACATTTTCAGTCGAAAGCGAGTTTGGTGGGCTGGATTAAAAGAAACTGATGGGCAGCAAGTGGCTTGCAGGCTATAGTTTGCCCACACCTGTTTTAGAAGCATCTGTGTGAACTCAGTTAGGGACAGCATTTTCACAATAGGTGCGGCACACCTTGGCCGGATTACTTGCATGTTTAAATTTGTCCGATTAGATTTGAAACTATTTGTCCATCCAAACAGCAATGTAATTTAATCAGGGTCTAAGAACAACAAAATCTTGCCATGAATTACCACAGTCAGTAAATCAGGTCATTTCAGGTATGGGAGCACTAGCCGCCAAGGCACCTCGCTGCGCTCACCCTACCCCTCCACTCCACTGGCCTTCTTCGGGCAATTGCCCAGGCAGATGCTCGGCCCATGCCCCAGCCCTCCATGTATCCTCCCAGCTGCGAGAGCCAAGATACAAGTAGGTGACCCACTGGACGGTTCTAGCCTCTCGGATCCCTAAAAGAAAGGATTCGATGAGCTGGATCCCCGACGGGAACCGCGCCACAAGTCCGTAGAAACGCAGCTAGCGCTCTCGAATCTGGCATGTAACATGTCCCATCAGCGCCCTGTCGAGCACATGTTGGTTTTACACGTAGTCATTCCATCTGTACCCACAGATTCGCAGAAGGCACCTTGTCACAAAGGAGTCCAGTCTACGTCTCAGGCCCTCGGTGAGTGACCAGGTTTCACAAGAGTAAAGCAAGGTCGATAACACCAAGGACCTGAACATGCGGACTTTCGTCCCAGTGCTCAGACAACGGGAGTGCCACACGGTCTTCTTTAGCGAGATCATCGCCCCGTGTGCGGTGCCCAGTCGACCTCTGCCTCGCACGAAGCGGAAAAGCTAAATGCGCTGCCAAGGTAGTTGACTTTTTCCACAATCTCCACAGTCACACCCGCCACAGACAAAGAACTGACCAACAAGTCGCCGAAGAGTAAATGAGTTGACAAATGAAAATGAGCCAATCAAGAGGAATTTTGCACGAACCTCATTGAATTTTCTGTCTGAGAATTTTAGATCCTAACATTCATGAGAAGGATATGTTAGAAGGAAACATAAGACTGATTGTAAGTCCATTTGGGTCACCTTTTTCTTTTCCATTCATCATCCCCAAGACACCTTATTGATAATGTGTCGATTTATTTATTTTTACTCACCAGAGGCCAGTTAGGATGGTATTTTCAGCCAACACCACCGTGTAGTAAGTAATCATTCGGTGTCGTGTCTGGCCCTCCTTCACATTAAACCAGCAGAAGATGTAGACGATGCCCACTACCATGTTGAAGAGCACCTCCTCCCACTTAGACATGCAGAAATCGGTGCCCCCGTGGACCACCCAGAAGGCCATGGCCGACCAGTGGACCAACACAAAGATGCCGAAGTAGATGTGAAAGAGCGAGGCGAAGAGGGCGAGTGAGAGCACGCGGGACGAGATGGTGAAGAGGCGCCAGAAGAGGTGAAGAAGGGCTCCGCGGTAGCTCATGCTGCGCTGATCGTCACGGGAGTCCCGCAACAATTTGTGGTAGGAGGCCAAGACCCAAGCAAGAGACAGCAGGGAGGCCAGGGAGGAGATGCCTGCAGCAGAAATACAACACTCGCACTTCTTTTCCTTTCAATCCAATCCACGCACGAAAAACTTTACAGCAACTAAGTCACAAATAAGGTTAAGCCAGTGGTGCTTGTCTGTAGCTTACATGAAATAAACCTAGTTTATACGTTTATAGTTTAGTAGACGCTGAGATAAGAAATCCCAACCAGTTCTTAAGGCCCACCCATGAGCCCCTCCTTTTCATTAAATCACTTAGATTACAAAAGCAGAATAGCTGTAATGGGTGAGGATGTTAAAGCACATCAACATGTGAGGCTCTGATGTAAGCAGTACGTGACATCTAAACGGTGCACAATATAAGTCAAAATAACCAAATGGTATCCTCTGCAATCTCCTTTGTAGGTGTTTAATATTAAAAACAGAGTAAACTTATCACTAGGGAAAAACATACAAAAAAAACTCAATCTGGACTTTTTGGAGCTCCGTAGAATTCGATTTGATTTAATTTTTGTGTTCAAAGTACTGCATGGAATGATCGATGTGCCTTTTGATCAATTTTTTGAGTTCTGTCGTGTTGATGGTTTACGTGGTCACAGATATAAGTTACGGGTGCCTAGACCTACCAGCAACTTGCATGGAAACTTTATTTCTTTCAGGATACCAAAAATTTGGAATTTTTTGCCTTATTAGTGCAAATACGGTGCAAACCTTTAAGCAAAGGTTGGCAGAAACAGATCTGTCAAATTTCCTTAGGGGAGGGGGCGTAAGGTGACCATGCTCACTCTCAGCATTAGTTTTTTCTTTTTGTCATGTTTTGATTAATGTATCCAACAATACCTTCAATAAACATTTCATTTCATTTCATTTCTATTACAATCACTGCACTGGGGTTGCAAACAAAAGGTATTTAGCGTTGTTTGTCCATGACAATAAACACAATCTTGAATTGTTAATCTTGGAAACAGTTCATTAATTGTCTCCTGATAAGTTTATCAGTTTTTAGGAAATTGTATAAGATGAAAGTTAATTATTTTGACTGTTATTGCGCACTGTTTGCTGTTTTGTCATGTACAGTTTACTTCATTGTTCATATGAGCCAAACCTGTAGCTGGGCTTTGATTTCCTCACTCTTTAAGGCGAATATGCTTTTGAACACTAAGCGATTTGATAAAAAGACAGGGCTGGGGGGAGGGTCTTTAGAAAGGACTGGAATTTCCTATCTGAAGGCACAGTTCCCTGTTTTTTTTGCTAATTTAAAACCCACGTAGTTCTTCTCTCATTCTTTTGATTGTCTACTAAACTTTAAACTTCTCCTTTAAACATCTAACTAGTGGTGGAACGGATCACCACTGACCCATGATCTGTCCGGATCAACAACTACAGTTTGGAATGCATGTGATCAGCGGATTGCTTTAAAAAAAGTTATGTCTAGGACACGTGAACAAAGCTCACGTTGAGTGATTATGGCGAGCAGAGGAACATTAGTTAAACGTTAATTATAAGCAATACAGTTAAAGGGCCGGATTATTACTTTGCTCTGCTAAAGACTGCATTGTGGAAGCTGTTTTAAAGTCACTTAAGGTATGGTTATGTAAGTCCCTCAAAGATTTCTTTTAGCATAATAATTGTATGTGTACTGTAGGTCTGCAGCATTAATGTCAAACAATGTTATATTTATTGTGTGTACTGTATTTTTACAGCCTTGCTTATTACATTAGTCAGCTTCTGTTTTTACGTGCGGTCTGATTGCATCTCTTAAACTCATCCACTTACACTGTAGCGTCTCAGCACGGTTCTCCTGGATCATGATGCACAACTGCAAGACCAGCTGAGGCGCTGACTCCAGGAAGGTCTCCAGAAGCCGGAGCATGTTGACGTCCGCATACTCGAACATCATGGCCCAGTACCAGCGACGCTGGTGCTCTTTTTGGTGTCGCGACATGAGACCGAGGTAGAGTGTCCGAATGTACCTGCAGCAATTCCAGGTAAAAAAAAGTAGTAATAAGTTAATATAAAATTGAGCTCCCAGTCGGTTTCATTTTAACATTTATGGATGGGACAGAAATTTCTATTACAAAGATAATAGCAATTAGATTGACTGCTCAGGCGGATTCATTTTTAAATAATATTTTGGACAACATCAAATTTAAAACACTGTTATGGACAGAAATGGAAATTCCACACTTGGAAGCTATTGTTTTGCCAGCCTCTCTATTGTTCCAGATCCAAGGTTTGAGTGAATTAAAAATCCACAACTTCACAATACAATTAAAATGAAAACAGAAAGAAAAGCTGGTAGATGGGAAAAAGCCAGAGCTCATCTTGGTCCTGTTTCTTCAGCTGTCTTGATACTTTTCACATTACTATATAAAAGAACACACAATTATAATAACCATGTATTAAAAGAATACATGACTGACATTATACCACCATTGTTAAAATAAGAAACTCATATTGGAATCCCCTTAACGCAGTCACAAAGCATATACTTATGAAAAATAAACACATAAATTAGTACAACATCTGATATAAATCTATAAATTGTAATGTCTCATCACACTAACTGATTCAACATAATCACAAAAAGTCCATTTGCATATATAGATATTTTAAAAAGAGTGAACTAGTTTGGTGGTGAACCCAACTGCCTGGAATTCGAACAATTTCTCCAAACAGGAATTCAAAAACTGCTATACTGATGTCCCTCGGATTCTTGGAGTAACAACATTCTTTTATGATCAAAGCCTCGGGATTCATATTGGCCATCCCTAAACACAAGTCCTGGTGATTGGAATCCGAAATGATGCAAGACTTGTGGCCCCTGAAGACTGGGTTTGCCCACTTTTTCCTGCCGTTTTCAACAAACCCTTACAACACACTTGGGTCTCCGAGGTCGGATTGGCATCTTCTAAGCAAACTTACCACCAACTCATAAGTTTGTTGTTTGGTGCATAAGTACAAACAGCCATGACCAGTGAGGCAACCTTCTAAACTACTTCAGTGAACCTCAACATACAAGCGCTGTGCTAGAGGGCGAATAATATACCCATACCGCCTCTCACCACGGACAACTCAAAAGTGGGAGTAATACAAGCCATATAAAAAAATTGCAATACCATTTGTCTTGAGTCACCTAGACAATTTTGTTGTTATCAAATGTGTTGTCCAATACATGTGTTTATTTGCCCATCTAAACCTATGCTTTTTGTTGTCAAGTCTCAGATCGGGCTTTTTCTTTGCCACTATGCTTTGAAGGCCAGCATCTCGGAGTTACCACTTTACTGTAGATGTTGACACTTGTGTTTTGTGGGTAGTAAATTAACCAAGCTGCTAGTTGAGGATCTGTAAGGCATCTTTTTCTCAAACAAGAAACTCTAACTTACTTATCCTCTTATCACTTGTCTTCATACTTTGGTTAGAGCCTGTTCTTGTTGCTCTCTGAAGGGAGCAGTACACACCATTGAAAGAGATCTTCGAATTCTAGGCAATGCCTCACAATGAATAGTCTTCATTTCTTGGAACAAGAATAGAGGGTCAAGTTTAACACAGAAGTTATTTTTTTACTAGCTATTCTGAAAGTTTAATCACACCCACAACTGTGATACCACTAGATCAGGGGTGGCGAACATGCGGCTCTTGGCCAATAAGAATGCGGCTTTTTGCCTCATCATATTTTCTATATACTGTGGCTCTTTGCCTTTTTTCATGTTTGTTTTTTTGTGTGTATTGAGGGTGGACACTTTCCTTGAAATCAACCCAAGAAAAATACTTGTTGTATTGTAAGGAGAGGAGTGTGTTATGGAAAATAATGTTTTTAATTTTGTGTGTGTGTGTTTATGTGTGTCTGTCTGTCATGGCAGGTCAGTGCGTGGTGTGGCTCTTTGACTCTCACAGTTAAAAATTTTGTCTCTTTGTCTCAAACTTGTTCTCCACCCCTGCCCTAGATACTTGACGAGCTCTAAGGAAGGTCAATTGTGTAGCATTTCTAACCAGCTAAACTGTTTTTAGCTGTGTTAAGATAATTGCACAAGGGTTTCATAAGCATCCACTAGCCTTTAAAAGCAATTAGCAAACAGAATGTACAATTAGAAAACTGGAGAGGTGGTTGCTGGAAATGAGCCTTTATAGTCAAGTCAAGTCATGTTTATTTGTATAGTCCTTAATCACAAACAGTCTCAAAGGGCTGCACAGACCACAGATTATTACAAACCACAGGCTTTTATGACGCCATCCCCTGATCTAAAATCTACATGAGGGCAAGGAAAAACTCAAAACCTTAACATGAGGTAAATGAAGAAACCTTGAGAACGGACCGCACATAAGGTTCTTCCCCCTTCCATTTGTATTTATTTGATTAAAAAGCAGAAATTTGCAGCTATAATATTAATATATAGGACAATAACTTATAGGTTATATTAATATTACATTTTAATAATGTTTACAATGTATGGGGTGTATTTCTAATTAGTTTATGTTATCTTTGTTAAAAATGACAATTCATATAAATATAGAATACTAGAATGACAATAAAGTAGATCTGAATCTGAAAAACAGTGCTTTTCTTTCAAAATAAGGACATTTGTAACGAATCCCAAACTTTTATGAACGCAACCTGCCTTTACTCTTTTGAACATGATCAAAGAGTACAATTGTTTAATTTGGCAATTGTGCAAATGTCTGTGAATATGAGCCATTTTTTTCAAATAACTAGCAAACAAAAAGAAAAACAAAAGACAACACACATTTTTTTTGTTCAGATACAGTGACGGTGGGTTGGGAAATTTCGATTAAAATTCCCCTGAGCTCTTTGTCAATTATGTGTGTGTATGGATTCATTTTTTCCATGTGCATAGTCAATATTTTTAGACAAATTTCTCTCCATGTACGAGTTGGGTAAAATGATGGTAATTTCTAGATTACATTTTCAGTTGCAGGAAGTTCTTCCCATTACAATTTACCGCAGGGAAACACTACTTTAAATTTTTGCATGGCCCATAATATCCATCCATCCATTATCTGCACCGCTTATCCTCAGTAGGGTCGTGGGGGGTACTGGAGCCCATCTCAGCTGTCTTCGGGCAGTGGGCAGGGGACACCCTGAACTGATTGCCAGCCAGTCGCAGGGCACACAGGAACAGACAATTTGCTCGCTCATTCACACCTAGGGACAATTTGGACCACCTAATTAAGCTGATATGCATGTTTTTGGAATGTGGGAGGAAACCGGAGTGCCCGGAGGAAACCCACACAAGCACGGGGAGAACATGCCAACTTCACACAGGAGGTTAGATCTCATGACCTCAGAGCTGTGCCGCACACGCAGTAACCACTGCGTCGCCGTGCTGCCCTGGCCCATAATAAGTGTTCATAATTGATTCGTAATCCTTACTATAACACACATTTCATCGTCTCCTGTTTAGGTGTAGCATGCACCTTTCCTGTAGGGGGCAATACCACTTCGTAGGACAATGCCATACAAACTAATACCAGCTGCTGTTAATCACGATGAAAGAAAGGCAATGGCAAAGTGAATCCACCAAAGTGCCATTTTTAAGCAGACTTGTTGTGAAACATGACAACAATTTCAAGCATTTACATGCACTTCATAAAAATTCAAGCACTTGTCATTCCTTGAAAACACAGCATTAAAATGAAATCAATTTCAAAGATTTTAAGCACCCGTATGAACCCTGTGTGATGTGACCTTGAGTCAGGAATCACCGTATTTACTTATTTTTTTCATCGGTATTATGTTTGGTTTGGTTTTATAGGCAACGCGACAAAGAACATTCAAGTTTAAATGTGGAATACCAGGTCACTATGACAGCTGCTTGTCTTTGATAATTACCAAGAGTAAGTGTGGATCTTCTAAGGCAACCCTCCCCCAAGCACGCTCCATTTTCTTCCACCATCTCCCTTTTACTGGTGTTGTGTGCAAGCAGCCTTTTCCCACCTCTCCATCCCCCCATGTTCTTCTTTCCATTCTCCCCCTCCATCTTCCCCTTCTTCTTACTTCCCCCCTTCCTCATCCTGCTCCAGCCTCTCCACAGCCTCTCTTCATCGCATAAAGATCCATCTCAATCAGGCTGAAGGCTTTCCCCGCCCCTCTTCTCTCCATGTTACTCCACTTTACCCAGGTAGGAGATTCTAATTGTACAGTTGAGGGGTGGGTGGGTGAATTGCTGAATTGGTAGGAGGGCATGGAGGGCTGGGGTGCACGTTTGTCAAAGCCAAGGCCAATTGAAATCATGAAACCTGCATTATTTCCCTCTCCAAGCAGGATGTACGGTAAACGAACCAACACGATTGCACCCCCACCATTAAATAAGCACACACAATAACATAATAGTTGCTACTGGAGCTGCTGTCCACCCTTAGACAAGCACACACCACAAAAGAGATGAGCCAAGAAGGGAATGAAAAGTGAGCGATTGTCTTCGCAGTTAGACCGGAGAGACTCAAAAGGCGACTCACACACCCCAAATGGCTCTGGACAGGACTTTGGAATAGGGTTCTGCAACTTCTTCTCATGAACGGCTGACCTGCTATTGCAATTCATCCTTATAATTTTTGCTGAGCAGAATGTGTCATTCTTGTGTAGTTTCTAGTTTAAGAGTAATTTAACTTTTTTTCCCAAGTAATACAAGTACAATTATATACTTAAAAAGCAAATGTGTTTCATTCAGCAGATGGTTTATCTGATTATCGTATTTTTTTCCAGAACTGGTATGAAAGATTTAAACCAGGTATCTTTAATCTGCTCCAATTTTCTTTATTTATAGATAGTTTATCCTATCTTATAAAACACACAGAATACTCTCCCACTCTAAAACATATTTAAAATGAGCCTACTTTTCTGCTAATAATTTCTTTTTAGTGTTGTAACATGCAAATAAAAATCTCCGCTATCGTGATATCAATGAACTAAATTTATTTGTTTTGAATAACACAAGAATATTTTTACTGTGTGCTATATGATCCAAATGCATGTGGCAAGTAGAAGGGTTTATCATTGCTTGCATGCAGAAATGAAAATGTACCGCATTAGCAGAAGATGTCTGCTTATTTCAACTCAATATGTTTTATATTTACCACTTGTGAGGCCCATTCTCAAGGTTCTTATTTTCCTCATGCTGAGGTTTTTGAGTTTTTCCTCGCCTGCATGGTGGTTTAAGATGGCGTAATTGTAACCCGTGCTGTACTTTGAGACATTTTGTGATCAAGGGCTGTACAAATAAATGCGACCTGACTTGACATAACTTCTAATTAAGATAATGTGAACGATAATAGCGTATATTAAATAAGAAATACTATCTTGTCTAACAGAAGCGATGATTTTACAATTGGTAATGAATATGTTAAAACACGAAAATATATACTCAAAAAGAGCTAACCATTTAGGGTAAGACTTAATTTTTGTAGTGTACATACATATTTGATTAAATAGCATGTATGCAATTGTAATGCATAAATGCAATATAGATTTACTGTACACATGTATTAGCTTATTTCATGAAAAGAGAAGCATGATCAGTTGCTTTCTTCATTTCAATATGTTAGACTCATAATAACCTTCAAGGGTTCACACTAACTTTTCCAAGTTTTTAGTTGTAATTTGGGAGAACAAGCAGAGGAGACAGTGACTTTCTGCGATTGCGTTTAAAAGAATTGCAAAGTGAACTTTATACACCAATGTTGTGCAGGTCAAGTTTATTTGTATAGCCTTTAATCACAAGAAGTCTTAAAGGACTGTACAGACTATGACTACCATTACACTATCCCCTGATCTAAGACCTACAATACAGCATGGAAAAACTCAAAAACCTCAGCATGAGAAAAATAGAGGAACTTTAAGAAGGGGCCGTACATGAGGTAAGGATGACCAGGATGACCAGGCTGTAATAGCTCTTGCAAGGGCATCAACAGATGCAGCCACTTTTCCACTAACCCTACCCATGTACAGGTATACTACACTAAATGTCGCTCTCCATGGTGCTTTTGTAATTTGACTTTTGAACTACTATAGACTGTGTTCTAGGATAACTTCACAAATTATGCTCTTTGGACTGTTTTCCCATCAATATGAAATCATTGTCCACTAACTGAAGTGTTAGGGCGCATGCAGAGAGGCCGGCTCATTTAGCTGTCAGAGTGAGGCAAGCTTGTCCTCGACTCAGCTTTATCAACTTGACAACACACTTAAAGAGTGGTCGACCAGTGAGTGGCCCAATTTCTGAGAACGTGTCACCTGGATCATTGTTTTCAATGATCATTTAAGGATTTCATATACAAAGTCACGATACAATGAATATCACAATATAAAGTCAAGGCCCTGTAATATTTACAAAAGGATGTATAGTTTGTTTGTATAAAAAAGCTCACAAAATTCTGTATTCAAAAAATGCGAGGAAAACAATATTGATTTTGAACATAACAGCATTGACAAATAAATAGGCTGGGTTATGTGATGTCACATTCCATAGCCGTGTTGGCTTATTAAAGCTATAGTACATTGTCATGATGTGTTGTTTTGTTTTGACCTGGGCTGGAGGTTTACGGGCGATACCATCGATATTTCCCTCCAACTAATAACAAAGTGCAATGTGCCTCTGTGTGTAGGCGTCAGAACCAGAACAGATGGTAGACCCAAACGCGTAACGTTTCACACAAAGCTTTATTGTAGAATTGAAGAAGTCAGGTGCGGGGAAACAAATGACCGGTGCTCGTTGGGCAGGAGGAACAAGATGCGCACAGGATCGGAGCGTGGTCGGAATGCGGAAACGAGGAGAGTTGCTGTGCGATTGGAGCGGGGTCGATGTGCCAAAACGGGTCAAGTAGCCGGAGCAGGGGATCGGAGCATTGTCGGTGTGCCAAAAGTAGCCGGAGACGATCGGTAAGTCAGGGACAGATGAGCAGGATCAAGTTGAGGACGGGACAGACTTGGGCAAGACACTGAGTCCCTAATGCCCCCAATAAGCAGGTCGGCGCCTTGCATGGCTGCATGGCCGCTATTGGTGTGTGAGTGTGTGTGTGTGAATGGGTGTGAAACACATTCTAAAGCGCTTTGGGAGGTCTTCAATGACTTGAAAAGCGCTATTTAAATGCAGACCATTTACCATTTACCAATTACAGGAGCCAGAGTCAAATAGTGCTTGCCTTGCATATGCGGAGGTTCGCTGACAGACTGACAAGGAGTGAATGGAGCACAGAGTTTAAATGGGAGGGGAACCAATCAGGCAACAAGCAGCAGCTGGCGCCAAACAAGCGGGCACAGGTGAGGCCAAAGAGTAATCATGACAGTAGGCAAGCTCATTTGAGTAAACTTTGAGGATGGGTCACCCAAAAATAAGCCAACAGTGACAAAACCCATTTTTTTCTTCAACAAAACATACTGCTAATAGTGGTGTCAAATATTGTCTGATTGAACCCACTTCTGACCCTTTAAAAATACACTGTTTGATATTTGGCCTCTTGATGTATTGTGTAGTGTGACCCCCAAAAAAAGTGCTAAAAAGCACAAGGAAAATTTCAAACTATGGAGACTCAAAATGACCTTAGCCTCATGTTTTGTCAAAGAAATACTATTTTTTGACCTACAAGTATTTTGAAAAAAAATGCATGATTCTATGGTAGTTTATGTATGTTTTCTTAATATTTAAATACGTATTGTTTTTTAGGGGTCCCCTACGATTTTCGTATTTAAATTTAAGACTTTTTAAGACCTTTTCAAGATCTCCCAATTATATTGGCATACAGTGGGGGACGGGCTCAGAGTCATGATGGACCCCGGCGCCCGACGTCACCTGGTGGCGACGACGGGGACTTTAAAGCCCCGCACTGAAGGAGTGGCGAAGGTATTGCGTATCCAGCAGCTGAGATTTGGTCTGCAAGGGGCAGCAAGAACAGACTGGCACCGAGTGGCGACTGGCCCCCGACCTGGCCACGGCCAAGCTTGGTCCAAGGGTGGGACTGAGGTGGCCTTGAGCAAGACTGCCCGGGGGTCAGGAACGGGTATGGACCAACCTGACCTCCAAGGCGACTCGGGAGTCACCTCCTTTGATAGCACAGGACTAAGAACGAATTGACGCGTTCTCAGTGTTCCCTGGTCTTCTACGGGGGGACGTGGTGATCACGTGCTGGAACCAAACCCTGCCGGCAACGAATTTGAAAGACTTGTAGACAAAAAAAAAAAGACATTTTCAATGCCTTCATTTGCAGTGATCAAGTGTAAGTCTTTTCCAAGTTTGTAAAGCCTTGGAGGAACCCTGTTTTCAATTAATGAAATTATTTTACCTCTAAGAGGTGCTAAAAAACACTCATGCCTCTTAAGAAAAACGATCAAGTGTTGGCCTGCTTGCTGATTAAACTTTAAGTTTTCAGACACTGAATGTAAGTCTGCTTAATAGGAAACATGCTACTTGTCAAACCTTGCTTAATTTATTTTTGTGCACAGGGATATTGGAAAAAGTAAGCTTATCGGCTACAGCCTTTCCCTGCTCACATGCCAATTAACGTCTGTGAATGCCCACGTCTGATTAATGGACTGCATCCACTGACATGGCAACTCCATCCTGTCCTTTGTAATTTGTGTTCTTATTGAAAAACAGAAAGTGAATTACGCTGCACATGCAGACGTACATTCCTGATTGGCAAACTGGTTTTACGTTTTTTCTTGTTGGCATCCCTACTTGGCTTCTCAGGGTTCAGTTTTGAATTTTGTACATTTACAAACATACAATGTCGGCGGGGCTAATCGGGGAGAACAGGAGATTCCCTGAAGGGCCGGCTCATGTCAAGATCGTTGTTGGGCTGGGTAAGTGAGAAAAATAATTTGAACATGTGTGTGTCACTCGCACTTTCTAACCATACTCATGCATTAATTCTCTAGTCAGCTATTTGACCACATTTAGTTCAGCAGAAAAGGTGAGTTTTAGCATCTGGGGGAATTCCCTCCTCCCAAATTTGAAGTCGGTTTGGCCCACTGATACTCTTCCGCAGACCTGTTCAGAGATGGGAAGCTGCGTCGTTGCTGTCATGCACTTTCCGGACAAATTTCAATATGTTACCTAGTGTTCTCTTTTATTGATGTTTACTATGTTTGTGTACTGTTACCCAATCCTATATCTATTCCACCCCGGTCATCCTGGAAGGGGGATTACCACTTGTGACGCCCCTTCTCAAGGTTTCTTTTTTCCTAACACGGTTTTGAGTTTTCCCTTGCCCACATGTTGGTTTAAGATCAGGCGATGGTGTAATTGTTATCCTGTGCAGTCTTTTGAGACATTTTTATGATTAAGGGCTACACAAATAAATGTGACTTGACTTTTTTGTAGCGGTAAAATGAACACAGAACAGTTCGAATGGTATCAGTCAGGTACGATGGAGAGCAGAAATGTGCTTGTTGGAAAAAGCTTTGTAAAGAAAAAGAAACGTGTTGAAAGGACATTATACTGTATGTGTGGCCCCTTCAAAAGGTTTTTTTCATTCTCCTCATGCTGGGTTAGGGTTATATTTTTAAGTTTATCCTTGCCCTCATGTAAGTTTAAGATCAGGCGATGCTGTAATATTAGTCTGTACAGCCATTTGAGACTTCTTGTGATTAAGGGCTATACAGATAACAAGACTTGTTGTCAAATGTTGTTTTTTCACATCTCTACATAAAATAAGGATCAACAAATAAAGATACAAAAATTTTACATGAAATTGAATCAGTCAATCAGTAATAACTTCACCCAAAATCTGTTAGAGCTGCACCTAAAGGAACAGTGTGTATTATTCAATGCCTCGCATTGGTAAAAAAAATGTAAAAAAAGAATATTGATTTATAATTAGCAGGAATGAATGGATTATTATATAAATGTGCATTTTTCTAAATACTCATAGGTTGAGAAAGTTATTTTGCATTATCTCATCTCATCTCATCAGCTGCACCGCTTATCCTCAGTAGGGTTGCGGGGATGCTGGAGCCCATCCCAGCAATCATCGGGCACTGGGCAGGGGACACCCTGGACTGGTTGCCAGCCAATCGCAGGGCACATGGGGACAGACAACTCACTCGCTCAGTCACACCTAGGGACAATTTGGATCGGCCAATTCACCTGAAATGCATGTTTTTGGAATGTGGGAGGAAACCGGAGTGCCCGGAGGAAACCCACGCAAGCACGGGGAGAACATACAAACTCCGTACAGTAAGGCCGGGAGCTGGATTTGAACCCACTTAGGACGTTCCCACGACCTCAGAACTGTGCCGCACACGCGCTAACCACTGCGTCGCCGTGCTGCCTATTTTGCATTATATGAGGGAGATTTCATATTCTTCAAAACCGGGTAAAGGCCAGGTGAAAAAATAGAAGAAAAATGGTACTTGATGTTCACTTTCAGTCTTTGTAGTTTGTATTCTTACCTGGGATTTTTGGCACTTGTTTCTGGTTGCACTACACAATACAGAGACATCAAGTGGTGAAAAAACACATTGCAGATGACTGATACCGTACCAGGGTCGATTTAGGTTGAGAGCTTTGGAGGTGCTGAGCACCCAGGGTGTCTCGCTGGTTAAAAACATTTTTTTTTAATTTTACTTAAAGGGATACCGCATGAAAAATACAATCCTGTTAATATTTGAATTCAAATATTTTGCTAAAGGTTTTCTATTACAAAAGACACTTTTTATTAATTGAATGTTCTTTTTAAGGCCGTTATTATTAACTGAATGTTTTTCTTTTTTAATTGAATTATGTCACACTTGGGCTTCCTTAAAAATACACTCTCCCGCTAATACACCGGAGCTTCCACAGACTACGCTGCTGTGCTGCAAGTGACACTAGCAGAGCGAAAGAGGAGCGAGAGCGGTGCTAGGAATCAATAGAACCCAACCAATTCAAGGCGGTTGAGTACTGTATTTCCGACGATGCACCGTTAACATTTTTTTCCCCATTTTTTTAATTTTAGCTAGCGGTTTCCCATTGTATTTAAGCCTATCCTGTCCTTTATGAAGGAAAAAAGCCCTTTTTTCCGCAGCCCTCGGAAAAAAGGCATCACGGTGCGGCTGTCGACATGCTATGATTTTTAGGGGGTGCTTGGCTTGGTTAATTAAATATGTTTCATTTAAATCAGAGTCTTTGTATAATTTTTATTTGAATTAAAATGGTAAATTGTTTTGTGTGAACTTATCAACATAAACCCGAATTTCTCATCTCATCTCATCTCATTAGCCGTACCGCTTATCCTCAGTAGGGTCGCGGGGGGGGGCTGGAGCCCATCCCAGCAATCATCGGGCAGTGGGCAGGGGACACCCTGAACTGGTTGCCAGCCAATCGCAGGGCACACAGGGACAGACAACTCATTCGCTCATTCACACCTAGGGACAATTTGGACCGGCCAATTCACCTGAAATGCATGTCTTTGGAATGTGGGAGGAAACCGGAGTGCCCGGAGGAAACCCACGAATTTCTTTTCAATTAAAATGCACCATAAGAGCTCGCTGGTGTTCCTTCAAATTCCTTCTCTATGGCTAAGTGGGGTGGCTTTGGATAGAAAACTCCCGGGCTGAAAAAGGGGCCCACTCTGGCCAAACATGCATATATATTGCAGTACTACTAGGGGGCGGCAGTGGTTTAGGAGGTTGAGCGCTCGTCTTGGGATCAAGAGATCGCAGTTCGAATCCCGGCTCCTCCGTGTTACATGTCGAAGTGTCCTTGGGTAAGACACTAAACCCCTAATGCCCCCAATAAGCAGGTTAGCGCCTTACATGGCTGCACGGCTTAAGAGGTAAAATATTGGGAAATGTGAAGCACACTGTAAAGCGCTTTGGGAAGTCTTGACTTGCTATATAAATGCAGATCACTTCATTTCATTACAATATTTTTTGGGCATATTACATCTATATTGAAGTGCCTTGCGTAAAACCAGTGAGTCCTGAGTAGTGTTCTGGCCGTAAAAAGCATTGAATGCTGAATTTTTCTTTGTTTTTCAACAAAAGCTACAGTGGAATTAAAAAGTGCATTTTTAGTGTTATTTTAGAGTTGTTTACTGATGCTTGAAACATAATCAACTGGAAACTAACAAAAGTATCACAGTGAATATCATAAATGACCAGTACATTGTAGACTTTCAGTTTCTCCAAATATACAGTTATAGAAAAACAGAAAAATGTAAAATACTTGTTTTTGTTGTTGTTCCTTTTCCCTGAGGACAGATTTTGGCCTTTCACGCAATTTCAATACAGTATTCACTCGCTATAATGCGGATTGTTTTCCACAGTTTCACTACTTCCTGAATCATGCATTGTGTTCTACATTGTAATTGGTTGAACCAGGACTAGACATCCCAAAGTGTTTGTTGAACAAATGCTTAAGCCTGTAAAAAAGGTTTGTTCTTTGGTTTTAGTGTAAAATAGAGCATAAAATTGCATATACCGTATTTTCAGCACTATAAGGCGCACCGGGTTATAGGGCGCACCCCCAAAAAATAGTTTTTGGTCCTATATCTTCCATACATAAGGCGCACCGGATTATAAGGTGCTACAATGGGAACGTCGACAAAACAGTCAGATAGTTCAGTCAAACTTATTACCCCCTTAACATTCCGAAAGCTTGCAAAGAAGCAAATACGTGTCGAGAACACGTGCGGATGCGGTGTCCGTACGATGTCACTCAAATGCATCGTTCCAAATATCATTCGGAAGGTTAAAGTCTTGGGATTCAAGAAATGCCAACCATTCCTTAGTTTCTATTTTCTTTTTCGCTCGCAACTTTACTGTGCATATGACAATAAACACTTGGAATTGAGTTTAATTTAAAAATAGAAACTCCATTCCATCCATTATCTGCACCGCTTATCACAGAAACATCGAGTTCAGTCTGAAACAAGATACAGGGAAAATATATAGCCGGAGTAGCTCACCGAAGTCGTTGTGTTCGATAATAATGTGCAACCATGGTCCTCTTATATCCGTGAGTGTAGTAAATCCAGGAGAATAAAATATTTACAAATACAGAATAGTAAAAAATGCTTTCTCTATGCCGTCAACCCAACGTGCTATTCACATTCATGTTTTTCGGCCAATTGCAGGCTTTGTTTTGCCGCTTTAGCCTATGCCAGCCTGTAAATGATAAAAAGGATCCGCCCCCTTTACCTCCGAATAACTTTAGCCAATAGTGATCAATTCAAATGATGATTGACACATTGGTTAGCCAATGAAACGCCGGTAAATAAATCCCAGAATACACCGCGGACTCCTTGGCGTTCGGGGGAAAATCTAGTCGCCGGTTGCTGCATTAGTTGCAAGACTTTGCGACTTAATATTGATCCATAAATAAGGCGCACTGTATTATAAGGCGCATGGTCAGCTTTTGAAAAAAATAAAGGCTTTTAGGTGCGCCTTATACTGCGGAAAATACGGTACTTTCATTTTCTGACCCGCTTCGCCTCACTAAGGTTGCAGGGGTGCTTGAGTCGATCCCAGATGTCTTTGGGGAGTGGGCAGGGAACACTCTGAACTGGTTGCCAGCCAATTGCAGGGTACACAGACACAAGACAACCAATCATTCACTCACTCATAACTTGGGACTATTTGAATCTGCCATTTAACCTGACACACATGTTTAGGAATGTGGGGCAGATGTGCTAACCACTCATGCACCATGCTGCCCATATAATTGTACAAATAATTGTAAAAAATAAAGGTTTCTACTTCATGGATTTTGCCTATTACAGGTTCTTTTTGGAAAGTAACCCCCCTAATGAACGAGTGATAGCTTTATAAATATTATTTGGCTAACCACCTTGGTAAAATATATAAACTAGACCAGGAGTCAAAAATGGCAGCATTGGAGTCGCTGGCAGCTCTTTGGTGCTCCTTAGTGCATACCTGTCAACATGTACGGTTTTGCTGTACAGTGTACCTTTATTATGCATTTTAAGACGTGTACGACGCACTAGAAAACCTGTACGGAAAAACGCAAATTTGTCAATTATGGGTACCATCCGGTATACACCGACTATCAAGAAACGGCAAACCAATCAAGTCACATACCTGTCAACCTGTACGTTTTTGCCGTACAAAGTACGTTTATTATGTCACAATCACCCGGATCTCAGTCTCCTTTCGTTCTGTCAGACAGAACTGAGATCACTTGCGCTGAGATCACTTGCGCTCGTTTCTTGGTTTTATTGAAAGGAAGGAAATGACAAGGTGGGATTCTTCGATCCGTTGGTAGGCGGATTGACGGAACTTGACAGGCAGGAGAAGGCTTGGCGGGAATGGTCGCGGACAGGCGTAATCGTAGTGTTGATGGCCGGGGCTGGAGAAGAAGGGCGTCGTAGTATTCGGAAAAGAGTTCAGGAGTCAGACGGGCAGGCCGGATTACAGAAACGGGTCGGCAACGGAGATCAATCGGAAGAAAACAGGGAGCAGGCAAACAGTCAGAGGTACGGGCTTACTGAGCTGAAGGCAACAGGTAGCGTGAGTACAATCAGACAAAGTGTTAACAGAAGCTGGGGATTGGATTTAAATGTACAGGGTGCACCAATTAGCTGTCCTGGCTGTTGGCGCCAAATCCTGAACACAGGTGTTCCCGATCCGGGTGATTGTGACATATTATGCATTTTGAGACGTGCACGACATACAAGAAATTCTTTACGGAAAAACACAAAATTGTCAATTATTGGTACCATCCAGTAAACACCAACTATCGCGAAACGGCAAAACAATCAAGTCTAACGAGTTCGCCGCGGTAACCTCTATCTCTGTGTCTTTTTTTTCGTTGCAAATGAAGGGAGTTGTTTGATGCTACTGTGCGCATGCGTCTGCCGCCTGGGGATTTCCCATCATCCATCATTCCGAAAAAAAAAAAATGGTGTAAGATTATTTTGTAAGAGAAAATACAACAGTTTGTACGGGCACGGAGCCGTGGAGGTTGACAGGTATGAAGTCAAACAAGTTCGCCGCGGAAGCCTCGGTATCGTTTTTTTTTCGTTGCAAACGAGGCGAGCGGTTTGATGTAGTGCAAGGAAGTCCGTCTCTTTTTAGAGAACCGGCTTTTTCGGCTCAACTCATTAAAGAGAGCCGGCTCTCAAACGGCTCACTTGCTTTAATGCACTATATTAGTAATTATTATGTTGTATAAAGAAGTTAAGAAAAAAAGGAAGTATAAAAAGACAGGTTTGTGGTTATCGCTTTAATCAGTATATTACCAACAATAATTTAATGCAGAAAATGAATTCATAATTTCAATAAGAAAATGTATTATTCTAGTTAATTATATTTGCATGTATTTTATCCTTTTACAGTGAACGTCCAAGCTACTTAATTTTTGAACTTTTCTTAATAATAAGCCTCATTCATGTCGAGCAACTCAGGATTTCACAACAAAATGTTAATTAACAATATATATATATGATATAACGAAACACATGTACAATGTAACATGTTAAAATACATAAACACGTTTGAAAAAAAAATATGGTGTAAGGATTATTTTGTATTTTGTAAGGGCATGGAGCCGTGGAGGTTGACAGGTATGTTAGTGGCTCCCTGGCGCTCTTTCAAAAATATTTGATAATGGAGATTGACATGGTTTCTCTGGAACAGGGCTCGCCAACCTGGTGCCCACAAGGTCAACTGAGATGCACGCAGACCTGTTCTGAAATTAGCTCACCAGCTCTAGGTCATTGTGATTTTCTGGTAAAGTGATTTTTAAATTGTTGACTGAATTTGTGGAAGGAATATGTTGTGACAGTGTGGAAATCAAGTCTTGCCACACGCAACCACGCCAAAATGCCTCTTACCTCCACACTTGCCCCAGCTGGAGGATGTGTATGGTGGCCTGCCACAGCCAAATAGAAGCCAGCTGCAAGCGATCCTTGCCGGGATAGTGGCAACCCAAAGCCACCGCACCCCGTTTTGTCAGACCTTCCACCTCCCCGAGCCCCCCACCCGTGTAGTCCTGCACAAACCACCGAAAACTCAAAATCTGGACCAGCACCGAAGGCACCAGCACAAAGAAGAGCGTGAGGCCAAACCACAAGTAGTCCTGTCTCTGGTAGTAGTCCACCGCAAGACACAAGTCCGTGCCGACGTCCCAAAAGAAAACCAGAAGGGCCAGTATGATCCACAGGCAGTCCAGCCACAGCTGCTCCCTGGGCGGGCAGTGAGTCTCCCGGACCCCGGACACCCCGAGGATGGGCTGCCCCCCGCCGAGCATTGAACCGAGGCAGGCTGAGCGGCAGCCCCAGTAGCAAGCCGAAGAACGGCAACACTGGCAGATGTGAATGGCCGCGGAGTCCATGGGCTCGCCACCTTCGACGTCGTAAAGCTGGGCAAAACCAACCCCGACTTTACCGTCCGACTGAGCGGCCATGTTCCCCTTGCCGCTCGTCCCCTCCGGTGAAAAGCACGACAGCCGCACCGTGATGCCTTTTTTCCGAGGGCTGCGGAAACCGCGACCCTTCCCCGATAGCCGTCGCTGCTGTACGCTTCCCTCGGTTTCTCCTTCCGGGCTTGGCCGCAGAGAGCCATCAGAGTTCTATTCCCCGGTCCATTGAAGACCCCTTCATCAGAACAGGAGATGTTGCCCGTGAGTCCTCCTGCATCATCTGGCCAGGGCAGCCTATGACGTCATGTAGCGCGCATTGTATGGATTCAAATATATAATGTGCTCGCGGCACCTTGCTTTTTTTTCCGTTCCGTTATTCCTTGCTTTCGCTAACGGGCAGTAAATGCAGCCCCAAGTTGTGCCCCCGCCGTCCAAGCCCTTTTTGCAATGCCCAGCACCGCTGTCACGCTCTATTTTAACACCGCCCTGTCTCTGAGAACCGAAGAGAGTGGACGTAGGTATAGTTGTCACGCTAGAGTTTCTGCCATGTTGGAGGTGGCACAGGTACCAATTACATGCACAAACCTGTGACCTCACTTGATTGAAATGTACCTGTACCTTGGATGAGAATCCGTGGGTCGAGATTCTTTCCAAATCGGGAGGATTATGTAAGAGAAACTGTCCTGTGCCATCTGCCTATCAGTTTAAGTTGTACATACTGAATTTTGCAGGGACTTGCCCCCCCATCGTATCATTCTGATTTAAATAATTGAGTTCATTCATTCATTTCCCTCAGTATGGTCACAGGGGTGCAAGTACAATAGCTTGCACAACAGTAAAAAAAACCCACACCAAAGCAAGTGAAGTAATTAGTGGCCCATTTTATGACTCCACTCAAATGTACACAGAACCGTCCTCTTGACATCTCTTCAGTTGATTGCTAGACGAATACTTAAAAAGGTCAAATACACAGCCGCAGAAATTGCTGTAGGGTTTACCTTCAAGTTTATTGTGTTTACGTTACACATTTGACTTTTTTTGCTCAATTTTCTTGCTTATATAAATTTATGACATGTTTTACCTTGATATAATTCATGGTTTCACATCTTAACCCGTCAGCAGATTAAATATTGAATGTGGCAGATAACCTCAATATTGAAGGGACATTGTGAATTATTTGGTGCCTCCTAGTGGCAAGATCAACTTTTGTGGATTTGAATAATAAGCAAAAATACATCAATTATCACATAAACTAGTTTTTTTAAACACTCGTAGGTGGAGAAATTTGTATTTATTTGGCATAGCATGAGACTTCTTTAGAGGAAGCTGACACAATTGTCTGCCATCTTGCTGCTACGGTTACACCCAAAAACCTTGTGAAGGGCTGGGTTAAAAAATGAGGAAAAATGGTCACATTATGGCACTTTAAATATCCGTAGTTTTTAATCTTCCTTGTACTTTGTAGCATTTGTTTTTGGTTGCACAACTCAACGCAAGATAATGCTAAGAATGGCTTAAGAGAAATACGAGTTTCAATGACTTGCAGCCTTAAATATATCAACTAGATCTTAACTCTACTACATATTAATCAACCGGAGAACATTGAGAAAAATCTATCCCGCTGTTATTTCATTTGAAATTCAAGGATGCGTTGTTGAAAACATTAAGAAAAATAAAAAATATATACTGTATATCAACTAGATCTTACCTCTACTACATATTAATCAACCAGAGAACATTGAGAAAAATCCATCGCACTGTAATTTCTGTTCAAAGTCACGGACGCGTTGTTGAAAGCATTACGAAAAATAAAAAAAGAATATATATCAACTAGATCTTACCTCTACTACATATTAATCAACCGGAGAACATTGAGAAAAATCCATCCCGCTGTTATTTCATTTGAAAGTCAAGGAGGCGCTGTTGAAAGCCTTACAAAAATACAAAAAATAAATAAATAAAAATAGCACCTAGGTGTCTTTGCAGAAGTTTAAAGAAGATTTAGCTCCTTGCTGTAATATATATCAGATCTAAAAGCGAAGTCCCCATACTCAGGTAAACATGTTTATTTAGAAACAAAACAACAAAACAAAGACTTTGAAAAATCAAATCAATCATTTAGTGGTGATGTGCTATGTTTCCGTCTTTTTACAGTCTGTGTGAGTTTCCCCTGATTTAATAAACTGGAGTAGAAATGAATTTAAGTGTAGTTTTGCCTTTTTTTAATTGTTTGTTGTGGAATGTGGATAATAACTAATGATAAGTACGTAGGCATCTGGTGAAGGTCGTGGGATGACGTTGTTGCAAGAAGTCACAAGCTGATATGCTGATGGAGGCGGACGACCTTCACTAGATATCTTAACTTTATGTGAGAACACTATAAAGGCCAATGTTGAACATCTGGAACTTTGAACGTGTCCCGAATGCAATAAAGCGCGTTTCCCTTTTTGTCACATTTCTCCTGCGCGTATTTTTTGGGGTGACGCCCAACGACGCGTTGTCCAAAATAGGCCGGTTTAGCTCAATCAATAGAGCATGAGACTCTTAATCTCAGGGTCGTGGGTTGGAGCCCCACGTTGGATCAATGATAATATTGACCGGAAAGGAAATTTTGTAAAACTTTAAGCATTAAGTCTGCAGTTATTTGGCTTCAGGCGTCGTTGCTGTCATGCACTTTCTGGACAAATTTAAACAAATTAAATATTGTTTTGTTTTTGTTCACAATTTTTTGAGTACTGTTACCCAATGCAAAATCTATTGCACCCTGGTCATCCTGGAAGGGGGATTACAACTTATTTTCCTCGTGCTGGGGTTTTGAGTTTTTCCTTGCCTGCATGTCGGTTTAAGATCAGGGGATTGTGTAATTGTAATCCTATGCAGTCTTTTGAGACATATTGTGATGAAGGGCTTTACAAAGAAATGTGACTTAACTTGACTTCATTTGTTGTTTTAACTCACCATTCCCCAAATAATCCCCACAATGGTCCCAGTGAAATTTGAGGGAGGGATGTTAAATTGGGATCCACATTGAAGGTAAGTTTAAATTTGAGTTTCTGGTAAGATTTTAAAAAACAACATTTTAAGAATACAAATGTAGTTTCAGTTCAACGTTACAAAAAGTAGAAGGGAAAAAATTGTCACGTCTTGCTTTTTTGAAGATTATCTCAAAGTGATCAATCACACCAAGTACTGAAACATTAGAAGGGATTTATGCTGGACATTTGAAGGAATCATCACAAGTTAGGCTGCCTTCCATGTGCAGTCAAGACCTGTATCTTGAAGAATAGAGATAGGGCCTGGAGCGGTTCGGATCCTGCCAACGTACAGGGTGCCAGGAATCTGGAAAAAGAACCAGAGTCAGCAAAATTCAAAGGTTATTTCAGAGAACAAACTCCAGACAGTGATTGTGGCTCAAATCTTCAACGCAGTATTTTTAAACATTATCTGACTTATGTTAAAAAATATTACGCAGAATAATCATACAGCCATCAACACAGCCCCCAAAATAATTGGCCGCTCTCTGCCCAGTCTGGAGGACATTGCAGGCTTGTGATACTGTTCCTGTCACCCCGGGCACTACCCCTTTACCTGTTGCCCTCTGGTAGGTGCAAGAGGTCCCCGAAAACAAGGACTAACAGGTTTAGAGACAGTTTCTTCCCCATTGCCATCATCTGCCTAAAGAAGTGTGCAAAACTGAAAAATATATCTTTCCAGTTGTATTGAAAAATGGGTATTGTATAGGAAATAATTGTTCATATATTATTTATCGACTTAATTGGTAATTTTGTTTCTGATCAATGTTATTGCACTATTTTCTATTGATCAGTTATTACAACGTAGGTGCAAGCACTTCTTTGTCAATATTTTTGTCTATTTATCTTTCTCTTTTGAGTATTTTTTTATGTGTTTATCCTGGAGTGCAAAGTTAAGTCTAATTATAAACAATGTTCTCTACATTATCAATGACAGTTAAACAACCACCAGAGAAAAACATGAATCCATCAATATCTCTCATAAGCTTAGCAGAGGTTTACCTTCTGCAGAGTGTCGAGTGTCAATTGTTTCAATATTTTTTTTAACCAAAAATCTTCTTGTACCCAAATTCGTTCATGTTTTGTTTTTAGTTCCAACGGGATTTTTTTGGGGTACAGATAGTGGCTTACCTGTGGCAGGTGGAGGTGTCCTGTGGATAAAGGAGGCAGGGTACATTTGCTGCATATGGGGGAACATGCTTTGCTGGACTGCAGGTGACAAAAAAGGACAACCAGAAGAGCTGAGAACCAGCACAGCAACAAGACTGAGTACCAAAAACAGCACATTTACAAAGAAAACTGCCACAATGTCTTCCAAGGGAATTCCTCCTTTGAGTCTTCTCATTAAAATAGTCAATATTATGCACAGTACATGGACAACTGCTACACCAGGAGTCTCCAATCTATAACAACAATTCTAAATAACACAATAGAAAGCTATTAAGCTCTGTTTGAAAACAGAATCAAATCAGAGGCCAAAAACTTGTGTGTGCTAGATATTTTACAATTAAAGAAAGGGGCGATTGAATACTTATATCATTTTATATGTGGCTCTTAGAGCCCTAGTGTGTAATATTTGATCACCAGATGGCACTGTATTGTCTAATGCACACAAAAAACAGAGACAGAGAGCACAGCCTATGCAGCAAGTTGCCAGACAAACATGGCGGCGACCTTAATCAGGGATTCCACTATGTAAAAGAAATTTCTCGACTTGTAATTTTTTATGAAAATTAACATTGGTATGAAAGTTCAGTTACTTTGCCGAGTACAGACGCTCCCCTAATTACGACCATTTGACTTACAAAAAATGGTAGTTACGAACATTTTATTTTAAGATGTTAAAAAATATCCGGATATTGCTGTATGTTAGATTTTTTTATTGTGTGCACTTTTTTCCGAGTAGAGGACATTACTGTAGTGCTTCTTTCCGTCGCTATAGGCGTGTGGCGCTGAAGAAGAAATACGCTTCCTCTTCTTCTTATCTTTATAGAGCATTTTATCTTATGATTTTTTTTTGTAAAAAACAATCAGGTTACTTGTACAAGCCTTAAACATATTTATATAAACCTTAAACATAGATTCCATACAAAATATAGCACTGAAGCAATTTATGAACAAATTCAACTTACGAACGATTGTCCAGGACCTACCTCGTTCGTAAGTAGGGCAGCGTCTGTATTCAAAACATTGTTTTCTTTTTTTTTAACTGGACAAGAGTTTTTTGTTCCAGTAGGAGGCACTAAATATTACACACTGTCCTTTTTATGATAAAGTGTGGACATCTGTCACTGTAATAGAGAATGACACGCTTACCAATGACAGAAGAATGACACGCTTACCAATGACAGAAGCGGCTGCACCAGCTAACAGGGCAAACATGGTGAACTGGATCAAATGGAAATAGCCCCCCTTTGTTTTATGAAGAGGTTTTGCAGCTTCTATAAAAAGAAACAGACTAAAGGTTTTCATCGAGTATACTGTAATCAAGAAAATTCAGGATGTCTTATTATCAATGATTGGCATCCAGGCCAAAACTATATAGACGGACCAAGAACAATAAGAATTAGCATGATATTTTCTTTAAATTGTAGTAACAATACTAGTGACTTAATTCAAACAAAAAGTACCTTAATTTCTGCCCTTTAAAGGTGGGTTGCATAGTTTGACGGGTCTACAAAAAGTATTTTCTCTATTAAGTATGTGTTAACAATGGCCAAATAATTAAAATAACCCTCATGCTTTATTTTCTATTGCGCCTATCTGCTATTATTTTAATTTCATCAGGCCTGCTCAGGTCGGAACAAACGCCCCAAAAGATGAAAAAAGAAAAGTTTACTCGAGCGTGTCTGAGAAATGAAGGCAAAACATCTGTTACAGTGCTGCCATCTCCTGGCTTACAGTCCTGATTGCAGCAGGATTAAGTTTTCAAAATATGCACTTCACCTTTAACTTGCATCCGACTATAAGGCGCACATTTTAAAGGAAAATACATTATGTACATACTGTACATAAACCACACCTGACAACAAGCTAAATGTACCCTTTCTTGTGCTTTTCTTTAATAAAATGATCTGCTTATACTGATTTATTCAAGTACAAAGCATGTTACTGCATGTAAAACTTCTTCTATGGTGTTCTTTGGCAATTTTGTCTTCCTTGACACTACCTGTCTCACTCATACATACTTACTTCTGACTACACTCAAGCCTAGCGAATCACTTCCTGAATCAGTCATGTGGTAGACCGGATCATGAACACAGGCCTCGACTTGTGGTTTACAAACCCATCCATCCATCCATCCATCCATCCATCCATCCATCCATCCATCATTTGCACTGCTTATCCTCAGTAGGGTCGCAGGGGTGCTGGCACCAATACCAGCTATCTTCGAACATTGGGCAGGGACCACCCTGAACTAGTTGCCAGCCAGTCGCAGGGCACACAGAGACAGACAACTCGCTCGCTCATTCACACCTTGGGGCAATTTGGACCAGCCAATTAACCTGGCGTGTTTTTGGAATGTGGGAGGAAACCAGAGAGCCCGGAGTAAACTGACGCAAGCACAGGGAGAACATGCACACTCCACACAGAAAGGTCTTGGTTTACGAACCACTCATCTAAATTACTTGGCACATGCTTCAGGCATTCGACCCGAAAGGCGCATCACTAGCATTGAACCTAAGAGAAGAACTGACCTTCTGTGTTTGCACCAGGTTCGTATATCAGCGTGACAGGGATGATGAGACTTTGACCTGAGGAGGCCCTGTGGACTGTTATGGAAGCAAAGCCAGCTTCTTGAAGGTCCATAGCCCTGATGGTGTATTTTGTTAGACCTTCTACATCGCTCTGTGCCTTACTCTTTTGAATAGTGATGAAGGGAGAACTGGATACCACCTTACACAAAGAAAAATATTTCACTTCATTACCATAAATTACAGATTACAGACCACTACTTTTTTGGTACATTTTAAACAATGCTTCTTAAAATATGATGTGCCTTGTTCTTTTTTTGTTGTGGCGCCAATTAATACGGCAAGCTGCTCTTTTCCACAATGCAAGCGCTTTAAATACAAGACACCATAATAACGCCTGGATACATTTATGACGCCCTTCAAGAGAAAACACTAGTCATTCAATACATAACAGGAACAAAAGTGGAGGTTTAACAGTACTTTAGTCAATATTTACAACGTACGCACAATATTTTAATGTTTTCACCCACAGATCAAGTCTTCAATTTATAGAAATGAATTGAACAGCAGTGGAAGATATCCATCAAAAACGCTACACTTCTCTTTTCCTATCATCGACGTCAATGTCAGGTCGCTCAAGTTTAATTCAATCCCAGAGGATCAGGCAAATGCAATTTGGTCCACTACCACAGCAACCACATATGACAACAACACAAAAAGACACGCATGTGTTGCAATTTGGCACAATTCAGAATGGTTGCCCTGGCACTTTTGTGGAGAAATATAGGCGTCATGTTTTACGCGACGCAGCCCTCATTTGCGTTTTCTTTTAGTGTAGTTATATATATGTAACGGGTGTAATAATAACTTTTGTTTTATTGAAATTCCTGCTGAAATATGTGTATAGTTTTTGGTAAATGTCCTGCAATGCTGAGTCCAACAGTGCCATCTGCTGGTATGGGTTGGGGTTTGGTTTTGGCTTCTAACATGTGACCAGGAGGCGGGGTTGTTGTTAGTCTTACTAGAGAGAACTACAAAGGTAAGACATATCTTTTGGTGCTCCACAAAAGAAGTTAATTTTAAACATTATAACCCCAGCTGACAAATCTCTCACCATGCATAGTAATGTGATTGATATTGTCAAGCTGTTTAGGTTTATTTTTGTTTTGTTTCTGTTTTACTAAATATTAATTCCCCTTGTAGAGATCAAAGAGATCAAACCCAGCAGAAAAAGCTAATGTTGTGACTCATCCATTTGCAGGTAAATTGTACCCATTTTTATACTCATTATTGTTTTCTTCCTATTTTCTCATATACATTAAAAAAGGATGATGTTGGTTAAAATTCAGACTAAAGAAAAACATGTTGAATTCATTGTAAACGTTAAAAATCCACTATACGATCTCTTGTTAAAAGTATCTTGTTAAAATGTAAAGATGTAAAAATGTATTGTGATATTCTAAAATGTATTTTCTGTAAAGTGAAAAGAAAGCTCTTTGATATGCTTTGTTGTTGGTCTTACTAGAGAGAACTACAAAAAGATCAAAGAGATCAAACCCAGCAGAAAAAGCTAATAATAATAATAATAATAATTTCCTTGTATTGTCATTCTGTGTAACAATGTACACAGAACGAAATGTCGATTGCACCTGACCCGTTGTAGCGAGCCGATGCAGCCGCAGCCAACAGAGGGCGCCGCCGACCACTTTTAAAGTCTTAGGAATGACTCGGCCGGGGCGCGAACCCTCAAAGCGGGCGCCTTACCATGTTGTGACTCATCCATTTGCAGAAACTGTAATAATAAAAACCTCATCATCCAGTCCAGCGTGAATGTGGATCTTTGGTGGGACACGTACACCGCGGTTACATTGGTGCCGTGACCCGTGACTTCTATCAAACTCTCCGAACCGAGGAATGTCCTACCTGCCACATCGTTTCATGAAGCCATCAGCTCACAGTATTTAAAATTGACAGTGACGTGTTACGCAGGCTCCTGATTTATTTTGTGATTTTGACTCATTTACATATTTGAAACATGTTTAATCAGAGCACGAGTGACATTTCTGAGGGTGTAGCTGATCAGATGACAAATATTATTCAGGAGATAGGACATAAATTGGCTGATAGCATTTTTTCACGTATACAGTCACACAATACAGAAGCTCCTAGCGCTGCTGCCACACAAGATGTAGCAAACACATTGAGTAAGCCTAGTTATGTGTCAGATGTAACACAGGTTCAGGTGGTTACACAGAGAAAAGTTAAAGAACCACCATCATTTATTGGGGATGGCTCAGACTCAATAAAATTACATGAGTGGGAAGATCTAATGAAGACATTTATTAAGAAGAGTAATGTGAGGCTTGAAGAGCAGGCCGAGGAAATCATTACGCATTTGAGAGGAAAAGCTAAAGATGTAGTTAGGTTTGGCATTAGAAACAGTAATATAGACGTCTATACCCGCCCTGACATGATTTATAGTGTTCTCAGGAAACACTTTAGCTGTACCAAGTACTCTGCTGTCCCTTTAGCTGACTTTTATTCAACTTTGCCCAAAGACCAGGAAGACCCCTATGACTACTGGCTGAGACTAAACAGAGCAGCTGACCTTGCCTCTGACTGCTTGAGTGAGCAGGGCAAAACATTTGACAACCCTGAAATAGAAGTTACTTGCATGTTTATTAGGAACTGCCCTTGCAAAGAACTGGCACTCACTTACAGATCTAAAACCATCGATAAGTGGTCAGCATGTGAAGTACTAGAGGTGCTGAATGAATACCACGCGGAGAAGAGCTACAAAGCAGCTTCCCTGCAACAACCTGCGAATAGAGCGGAAATTGCCGTACACAAAGCTGAGTTTAACCATGGTCCAACCCTCATGCACGAGCCACCTCAGACTTCGAGCACACAGTATGTCCCTCTAACGGACGTTATAAGTATGTTGGAGAAAGTTCTGATACGTGTTACCTCAAACCAGTTACAAGAGAGAAGGCGAGCTCCAACCAGGCGACCTGGAGACAGAATGAATGGTTTCACTGCCAAGCCATGTATCATTTGCAAAGAAGTCGAACACAGTGCTCTCTCTCATTGCCGAGAAAAAAAACTTTGCTTTCACTGCCATGCCCCAGGGCATTCTCGATGTGATTGTCCAGTGACGAAAGTTGTCCCACTGCCTCAGGGAAACTAACTGATCTGCGCTTAGGGGAGAACAGTGCAGATCAACTGAGTATACCTCCCACCACTAATGTGATGCCTGACATGCAAGATAATAAATCAATTTATGAGTTGTATAGCAACACGATACCTCCATCAAAGAAGCTGATCTTTCAGGGGTTTCAGAGAATAGCGGAGACTGACGAACTGTTTTACACACCTGTACTTGTGCAAGATGGCCCCACTTTCAGAGCGCTGTTAGACAGCGGGTCGATGGCTTGTACAGTAATTGAGGCAACTGCCAAGTCCCTGCTGCAGCACTTCCCTGACATGATGAGTTACAAAGCCGATAACTATGTCATTGTAGGCTGCGGTGGACACCAAGTTTCTCCCAGAGACATGTACGACATTCACGTCACAGTTTACGGATGCCAAATGATAATGCCAGTAATGGTTGTGCCAGGCCAGACAGAACAGATGATCCTTGGCAGCAATGCCATCAAATATATTTTGACTCAATTGAAAAGTACTGAAGGCTATTGGAGATTAGTTTCCACTCCTGACAACGGTCTGTCCGATAACCACAGTCAATTCCTGTCAATGCTCTCTAACACAGAGAGATGGAGAGGTGATTGCATTCCAAACAAGGTAGGGACAGTAAAAATCAAGAGTTGTGTGACGCTGAGTCCACGGACCGAGTACGTTATTTGGGGCAAGTTACCTGAGTTGGCCGGGACGTCAGCGGGCAGCACAGTGGTCGTTGAGCCAACCCAATTTAAGGCTGGGCCCAGACAAGTCCTTGTCGGGCGAGTTGTTACTCCACTCTGGGGAGATGGATGGGTGCCTGTTAAAGTCTTTAATCCCACAGACAGAGTTGTGGTGCTGAGAAGAAACAGAAAAATTGCAGATGTGTCTCCTTGTATCGCAGCGGAAGACCTGCCCAGTGCAGAGGAGGTCAAGTGCAACATGCAGAGTGTACAGAGCACAGAGGTCCAACCCAGGTCAGAAGAGGACATGATGCGTACATTGGAAGCTCTGGGTCTGCAAGACATTGACCTGAAGTCATGCGAGGTTTCGCTGCAGTGCAAAGACAAGCTCCTTCATATCATCGAACAATTCGAATCAATCTTTTCTCGCCATAAGATGGACTGTGGAGAGGCCAAAGAGTTTGTACATCGTATCCACCTTGTTGATGATAAGCCGTTCCGTCTACCCTACAGACGTATACCACCAAGTCAGTATGAAAAACTGAGGACGACTCTGAACGAGATGGAAGAGAAAGGAATTATTCAGAAGTCGGCTAGCGACTATGCATCTGCGCTTGTCCTCATATGGAAGCGGAATGGAGAACTAAGGGTATGTACTGATTTCAGAAGGCTTAATGCGAGAATCATAAATAATAATAATAATAATAATTTCCTTTGTATTGTCATTCTTTGTAACAATTTACACAGAACGAAATGTCGATACACCTGACCCGTTGTAGCGAGTCGATGCAGCCGCAGCCAACAGAGGGCGCCGCCATTATACCAATTAGGTATGTCTCGGCCGAGGCGCGAACCAGCGACCTCCCAGTCTCAAAGCGGGCACACTACCATCTAGGCTACTGAGAAGGATGCCTACCCACTTCCGCATCAAGGTGATGCTTTGGCCGCACTTGGGGGAAATGCCTTTTTCTCCACGATGGACCTGACGTCAGGCTACTACAATGTCCCCTTGCACCCTGATGACAAAAAGTACACGGCATTCTCATCACCCTTCGGGCTTCACGAGTACAACCGGCTTCCTCAAGGACTTTGCAACAGCCCAGCAACGTTTATGAGGATGATGATGTCGATATTTGGGGATCAGAATTTCATGAGCCTATTATGTTACCTCGACGATCTGATGGTGTTTGCCCCCACAGAGGAAGTTGCACTCCAACGCCTGCAGATGGTGTTTACTCGCCTCAAGGAACACAACCTCAAACTCGCACCCAAAAAGTGTTTTTTTCTCAGACGGACTGTGAAATTTCTTGGGCATGTCATCAGTGAGGATGGAATTCGGACTGACCCCGAGAAGGTGAGAGCGATAAATGACGTACAAGTCGCTGACCTAATGGAATCTGACGGAAAGACACCGTGCCCTAGTAAAATAAGATATTTTCTAGGCATGGTCATGTATTACCAAAGCTTCATTGAAGCATGTTCTGCGAAGGCAAAACCTCTGTTCAGGCTCACATCTGAATCTGGTGCCCAGCATAAGTGCAAGAAAGGCCGCAAACTAGTGAGGAAAGGTCAAGTGAAGCTGACGCCTGCTGATTGGTCCGATGCATGCCAGAACGCATTTGAAACACTGAAGCACAACCTCGTGACAGGTGTCACTTTGGCCCACCCAGATTTTGATGCGCCATTTATTCTGGCTGTCGACGCATCCTTCGATGGGATTGGAGCAGTCCTGTCACAGCTGCCACCTGATGGAAAAGTAGCCAGACCAGTCGCCTTTGCAAGTAAAACGCTCTCTCGCTCCCAGCTCAACTATCCTGCACACCGGCTCGAATTTCTTGCCTTGAAATGGGCGGTATGTGATAAATTCAGCCATTGGTTGAAAGGAAGACACTTCACCACGTGGACCGACAATAATCCGTTAACATACATTTTGACCAAACCAAGACTTGATGCGTGTGAACAGCGGTGGGTAGCGAAGCTAGCTGCATACAATTTTGACCTGAAGTACATTCCTGGCCCAAAGAACATCGTAGCTGACGCTCTAAGCCGTGAGCCATTTGTACGGTCATGTGTGGGTCATCGCCTTGTTAACGAGCCCTATACCACGCTCTTGGACCAAGTCAACAGGGTGAACAACAGTACTGTGCAAGAGGTGTTCAGAGTATCCAACAATTGTCACGCTGTTGTAGACGAGAGTGCTGGGACATCAGATGAGTCAGTAAAAAGGGCAATTCCATCAGGCTCCAATGGTTCTGTGACATCAGAAGAAGTTGCTGCTGTCCTCAGTGCTCAGTCCACTGGTGGCGTGGGTCAAGTGATGGGAACGGATGCCAACTTCAATCTTCTGCAGAAGGGAGATCAGTCAACGGCACTCCCACAGAGTCAGCTTGTTGGTTTACAAGAACAGGACAACACAATAAGCAGAACCATGTACTTTGTGCATAGACACAAGAGACCTACCAGGCGTGAGAGAGCTGTCGAGTCGCCTAGTGTGATGAAACTACTGAAGCATTGGAGCAGACTCACCATACAGAATGGCATGCTCTACAAAATAAGGAAAGATCCTCACATGGCCAAGAAAATCTTCCAGTTTGTGGTGCCTGATTCATTGAAACAGAAAGTCCTTCACGGTTTACATGACTCAGCAGGTCACCAAGGCCAGAACCGTACTTTGTCTCTGGTGAGGCAACGATTCTTCTGGAATGGCATGGAACGTGATGTTGTGAATTATGTCAAATCCTGTCAGCGTTGTGTAGTAGGGAAAACACCGGAACCACACAACCGTGCACCACTCAAGAACATAGTCACCTCTGAGCCTATGGAGTTGGTCTGTATAGACTTTTGGACTGCTGAGCAAGAGAACAAGTCTGTAGATGTCCTGGTCGTAACTGATCATTTCTCCAAAATGGCGCACGCCTTCCCTTGCAGGAATCAAACCGCCAAACAAGTTGCTCGCCGTCTGTGGCAGGATTTCTTCCTTGTCTATGGTTTCCCTCGGCGTATCCACTCTGATCAGGGAGCCAATTTTGAGAGCAAACTGATCAAAGAGCTTCTAGAGATGGCAGGGGTGCAGAAATCCCATACGACTCCGTACCACCCCATGGGAAATGGTATCGCAGAACGATTTAACCGAACATTGGGAGATATGATCAGAACCCTTCCCCCTCAGCCCAAAGCAAAGTGGCCACAAATGCTGCAGCAGCTCACATTCTGCTATAACTGCACAGAGCATGAGACAACAGGGTTTGCACCGTTTTACCTAGTGTTTGGTAGGATCCCTCGTCTCCTTGTCGATGTCATGTTTCAACATGCTAATACCAATGATGCTGTTGTCAGCTACTCTGACTTTGTAAGGCATCTGAAGAAAGATCTACATGAAGCTGCTCAGATTGTACAGAGGAATACTCTCAGAGAACAGACTCGCCATGCCAAGCTGTACAACCGTAGGGCCAAAGGATCACCCCTCGTCGTGGGAGACCGGGTGTTGATCGCCAACAGAGGTGTCCCGGGGAAACGCAAAGTTGCAGATAAGTGGGAGTCGACCCCGTATGAAGTCATATCAGTCAAGCCTGATCTCAATGTCTATAGAGTCAAGGATTGCCTGACGGGCAAAGAGAAGGTAGTTCACAGGAATTTGCTGCTCTCTGTTAGCTTCTTGCCCTGTGAGGATGATCTGGCCAGCGAATCTGAACACTCAGGGTGTGACGCTGCTATGCATGGAAGTGATGTATGCCCTGATTTACCTGACGCGGTTGAAGACAGTGATGTCCGTACAGTAAACTGGGTGATACAGGCAGGTGAAGAGCAAGTTCATCCAGAGGTGGAGGATAACTCACTAGACAGCAGATCTGATGCCCAGTCTGACTCTCTCACAGTTGATACATCCAGTCGAGGAAGTCAGCACATCCCTGAACAAGATGTTGACCATACTTCAAGTGACAATACGGAAAGCCCATCACAGTGCTCTGAAAACATGATCCCTTTGGGTATGGGCCCACCACACACTGTCCTCCCAGACGAGACCCCATTGAACACTGACCATCCGGACACAGACTCCCCTGATACTGACTGTTTAGACTTGACTGTCCCAGACCCTCAAGCTCAGGTTATTTGTGCTCAACCTAACCGTTATGGTCTTAGGGTCCGCCAGTCCATCAGGCCTCCTAGTCGTCTTATTTGTCAGATGAATGACCAGTTGGTAGGTGACAATTCTCTGTCCGCAATATCTGCTAGTTCCTAGTGTAAGTTCATTAGAGATGCACTTTCAGTTTGAGTAACAAAGCTTGAGTAAGAAACAAGAATTGTGCCTATGTGAGCACTTACAACTATAGGAACAATGTTTGATATTTCAGAGATGTAACAGGCATCTTTGAATCTGTGCTTAGTTAGGAGTTTGATCGCCGCCTTTCTTTTCACACTCCTTTTTGGGAGAGTTTTAGAACTGACATGCACTTCAGTTTGTTCCTTGTAATACTGTACCAGTTTTCGTGTCCTCTTTTTCATCAGTATTTGCCTTTTTGGCATGTGATTTTTTTTTTTTCTGCTTAGTGTAGCACTCCCATATTTAGCAGAATTTCAGGGGGGTGTATGTAACAGGTGTAATAATAACTTTTGTTTTATTGAAATTCCTGCTGAAATATGTGTATAGTTTTTGGTAAATGTCCTGCAATGCTGAGTCCAACAGTGCCATCTGCTGGTATGGGTTGGGGTTTGGTTTTGGCTTCTAACATGTGACCAGGAGGCGGGGTTTGTTGTTAGTCTTACTAGAGAGAACTACAAAGGTAAGACATATCTTTTGGTGCTCCACAAAAGAAGTTAATTTTAAACATTATAACCCCAGCTGACAAATCTCTCACCATGCATAGTAATGTGATTGATATTGTCAAGCTGTTTAGGTTTATTTTTGTTTTGTTTCTGTTTTACTAAATATTAATTCCCCTTGTAGAGATCAAAGAGATCAAACCCAGCAGAAAAAGCTAATGTTGTGACTCATCCATTTGCAGGTAAATTGTACCCATTTTTATACTCATTATTGTTTTTATTCCTATTTTCTCAAATACATTAAAAAAGGATGAAGTTGGTTAAAATTCAGACTAAAGAAAAACATGTTGAATTCATTGTAAACGTTAAAAATCCACTATACGATCTCTTGTTAAAAGTATCTTGTTAAAATGTAAAGATGTAAAAATGTATTGTGATATTCTAAAATGTATTTTCTGTAAAGTGAAAAGAAAGCTCTTTGATATGCTTTGTTGTTGGTCTTACTAGAGAGAACTACAAAGAGATCAAACCCAGCAGAAAAAGCTAATGTTGTGACTCATCCATTTGCAGAAACTGTAATAATAAAAACCTCATCATCCAGTCCAGCGTGAATGTGGATCTTTGGTGGGACACGTACACCGCGGTTACATATATATATATATATATATATTTTTTTTTTAATATATTTATATATATATCTATGCTCGCCATGAGAGGTAACATGATCCGAAAAAATGTGACCTAAACACCTTGCGATTTCTGCCAGATGTACACGGCTTTATATATAATATATAAAAGTTAAATTAGTTCATTTTTATGGCTGTTTTGTACTTAAATTTGATCAAGGAGCTTTTAATCAGGTGCGCTCTGTTGTCCTGAATTTACAGTAGTTTTTCTTCCACCAACCAAGGCAACATTAATAACATGAAAATTGCTCTGACCTCTATGTCTGTGAAGGTAGCAGCTGGGCTGAAGACAGTAAGCTCCACGGTTGCATCCGAATTTGACAGCGTCACCTCAGTCAGGTCGGCGTAGAGACCAACCTCGATTGGAAGGCTGGCGCTGATCTGTTCCCCAGAAAAGGCGCTGCCTTGCAGGCCAGCCTTCACCTGCAAGTTCATCATGGAAATGGCCACACCTTTAGTCAGCTGAATTGCAATTGGCTGCAAGGTCAGGGAGCATGTGTAAAAGCCTATGGTAAGGAGAAAAAGAGACCAAAGTTTAGTATAAAATCCCCCTGATCTTCAACTTGGTCAACACAAACATGTTCCATATATATAAGGGAGTACAAACAGCACGACATTCATTTTCCAACTTTCGAGACACTTCCTTATCAAGTTCTCCAATTTTTTAGACCTACCGCAGAACTGGATCTACACATACCAATGTCAGGGTCGAAGCTAGTGTTTATTTTGAAGATGCTGCTTTCAGGGAAATCAAATGCTGCACCGCTAAAGTTAAGGTGGCAAACAACAGAAGTTTCTGGCTGCAGTTGCACAATGGCTTCAGCCTGAATGGAAGAGCAGGTTCCTGCAGGATACATTACGCTGGCATAAGTTTTGGTCTACAAAGTATAAACACTGTAATTTAATCGATCTGCACAGACACCACATTCATGGGGCATCCTTAAGGGATTGAGTGACAACTGTATACTCAAAAGTGGCATGAAGCTTGTGTGGGAGAAATTGCCAAGTGTGCTTTACTTAAGAAATAAAAACTCTCAAATGAATGTTCAATATTTCTTTATCTAGTGTGTTTGGAGTAATTATTGCATTTTTAAATGGCTTCCTCTTAAGTCCCATACCTATTTCTTCTATGTGATTGTCATGCCATTGTTACATTTTTTTGTCATCTGTTTTATTTACAGAAATCACAAGTTTTACTACAAAATAAATAGTTTATTTTTGGAGTTTGGTCCATAGAGAAATGACAGGAACCCATTTCAATACCAATGAGGTTGGTTCCTTGGCCTCTGGTGCTGAGTAGGACATCTGTCTGCTCGCCGATTCTGACCCTGGATTCGGTCTCTGCCATTACAACTGTCTGAGTGGCAGGTTCAACCACAATCTAACATTTGGAAAAATACATCAATCAGAAATAAGAATCCTGGACGTATAAAATAAGAATACTTAGAACTTCCGTTAACTCAGATGCAAATTTTAAATAACTTTTTAGTTACAACCATTCATGTAAGTTCTAAGAATACTCTAATACTCTAAGCAACTCTTGCTCTGAACTAAATACACTCTAAGTGCATTTAGTTCAGAGCAAGAGTCGCTGTATTGTCTGACTTGAGCACTGGATTCAAAATATAAAATTCTCTTTAATTTATCCATCCATCTATTATCTGCACCGCTTATCCATAGTACGGTCGCGGGGGTGCTGGAGCCCGTCCTAGCTGTTTACGGACAGTGGGCAGGGGACACCCTGAACTGGTTGCCATCCAGTCGCAGGGCACACAGAGACGGACAACTCACCCGCTCATTCACACCTAGGGACAATTCAGACCGGCCGATTAACCTGATATGCATGTTTTTGGAATGAGCGAGGAAACCGGAGTGCCCAGAGGAAACCCACGCAAGCACAGGGAGAACATGCAAACTCCACACAGGAGGTTCGATCTCATGACCTCATAACTGTGCAGCACACGCGCTCACCACTCCACCGCCATGCTGCCCCTCTTCAATTTATGTACAATTAAAAACAGACAGCATTTAGTTTTGTCAGGTTAAGAAAAGCACACTCGACTACTGGATCGTTACCTACTAAATATTTTGCCCATTCATGAGCACTCTCTTGACACTCATAGCATGCATTTTCTTTGGTAACACAATGCATGACAGTGTATATTTTTCGGAAGTGAACTTCAAAAGTGATAACTCAGCCATTAATGAATATTTTTTGACTCCCAGCCCATCAAAATGTTCAGGGACATCAGACCTATCTATTCACTACATCAGTGCCTCCGGGCGCTCCGGTTTCCTCCCACATTTCCAAAACATGCATGTTAGGTTAATAGGCCGGTCCAAATTGTCCCTAGGTGTGAATGAGCGAGCAAAATTTCTGTCCCTATGTGCCTGCGACTGGCAGGCAACCAGTTCAGGGTGTCCCCTGACCGCTGCCCAAGGATAGCTGGGATGGGCTCCAGCACCACCGCGACCCTACTGAGGATAAGCGGTGCAGATAATGGATGGATGGATTTTTCCCTGCTAGAACTCACTTAAACGTAAATAAAGTCCCTTTAAAAATTGCCCTTTTGTTTTAAAAATGTTACTAAATGATACAATACTGCCCCTTGCAACATTCTCACATTCCCCTAGGTTTGAAAACAATACTAAGGCATTAAAGATCATCTGCTATAATAATAATTTGCTCAAGAGGGTAGCCGTTGAAGCATTGAACATCTCTGGGAAAAGAAACAAAATTAACCAAAACCGATAACCATGCAGAAGTTATTTAATGCCTGATCATCAAAACGATGTCATTAGTTAAATTTGCATACGTCAAGTTAATTTACTATTAGATATGCCGCCCTGAGTCAAACCAGCGATGGTCTGTCGGAATAAAATAGTGTACCTCTCTGTATGTTTTGAGGACACCAGGTATATCATAGTACACAGTCACAGTCCCATTGTCCCTTGCTACAGCTGCACCAGTTTTGGAGTCTACCTGGAGCACGGCATTTGCCGAAGAACTCCAAGTACCATGGCCTTCTGCATGGAAAAGCAGATTTCAAAACCAACTCAGTATGCATAAACAAACCTGTTCTCATGATTTGCACACATCCCAAAGCTCTTACTATCTTGACTAGCCAGCTGAGCAGTAAAGCAAACCACGTCTCCCACCACCAGCATCTGGGTCTCTTCAGGCTGGATGGCGTGCTCCACAGGAAGTGGAATGTAATCTGCCATGACAGTGTTATCACTGTCGTGCACAGACAGCAGTGTCAGGCCTGTGTTGACCGCCCTAACTGTGAAAGTATGGTTGTCAGGACCAGGATCAACCTGCACCAGATCATTTCTGACACAAAGGGAATAAAGCAAGCAGTCAAAAATTAAGATATATTAAACAATTAATCAGTGAAAGTTTAACTTTTGATTGTGCTGGCTCATCTTTTATTTCAACCTTAACTCGTACATATGTGTTGGATTCTGAATTAAAAAAAAATAATTCAAGATTAAGTCAGGCTGCATTTATAGGCATGTAAATCTTCCAAAAGAAATATTGAATAAAATAGATGATCTCTTGAATTACATAAATAGACAAGAAAAGTGTTTCAATCATAATATAACTTGTCTTGTCTGCTTTTGTCTAACAAGCGTCTGTTGTGAACATACTACTCCCAGCTGAAAGAGCTGTCAAACGTGGTTGGCTCTCCGGAGATCGTAATCAGAGACTTTACATTAGCTTCAGCCTTGTATTCGGGTAGGACGGATCAATCAAAATATATAAATACATACATTAATATATATATATATATATATATATATATATATATATATATATATATATATATATATATATATATATATATATATATATATATATATATATATTATACACCGGCCCCCTAGTGGGAGGTGCCTTTAATCAAGAACACATTTACATTTTTGACTCTTTCTGGGACATTGATACAGAGAAAGGGATTCCCAGCACCCTCGCTCAACCGAACTGAGGTGTTGCAACATTCCGTTGGGAGTTATTAGGTGACCAACCCATTGTGAGCGCCAAGGAGAGAGACAATGTTGAAAGTCTTACGTATGACCCGGCCGAGGCTCGAACCAGCAACCTCCCAGTCTCATATATGTGTATCAATATTATCTATACTAACCAATTACTTGAATGGATTGATACTATTGTCTTGGGATTGATATTTTGCTCCAACACCAATTCCCTCAAAGTGCTGATTATCTTGACACCGACAGCAAAGCGAGGTAGAAACAAAACAAATAGACCCAATTCAATTGAACGGCGTGGTTTTTTACATTTCAATAGCTGAGGAAATCAGGTTTGGTGAAACATTACAGGAGAAGTTTCTGTCTGCATACTTGCAGCCTTGAGATATCATCATGCAATATTGTTGCAAAGTGCATGGTTTTAGGAATTCCACTACTCTCAGCTTGCATGTTACATTATGTTTGGGTTTACAATTGCATGTAATAAAGATTATAAAATGATTAATAAAAACTATTCAATAATCAAATACATTTTAAAATTACTTGCAAAAATCAACTGCTCAAAAAAATCAAATACAAATACAAGTGATGGAGCGTAATCATGAAGTGACAGCCCTTGCACAAGTCCACAAAATCTCAATTTTACTTACTGATATGTTTAGTTTGTTTCATCTATTGGACACCTGCAAAGGAGATCGCATAGGATGCCAGTTTGTTATTTTGAACTGTTTAAATCTAGGCTTAAAACCCACTTGTATTCTACAGCTTATGAATGATCGATATTTCATGTTGACAATATGTGTATTATTTGTTACTGCAATATCCATTGCAGCCTGGTCATCCTGAATGGGGGATCCTGGAAGGGGGATTACCTCATGTGCGGTCTCTTGTCAAGGTTTCTTTATTTTCCTCATGTTGAGGTTTTTAGTTTTTCCTTGCCCTTATGGAGGTTTTAGATCAGGGGATGGTGTAATCTGTGGTCCGTGCAGCCTTTTCAAACTCCTTGTGATTAAGGGCTATACAAATAAACATGACTTGACTGTTATCCAATGTTTGCTCCATTGTCACTATCCCATGCCCTTGAGAATGGTTAAGCTTTTGATTTAATAAAAAGAGAGGGCTCGGGGGAGGAATTTACAATAGTTTGGAAATTCCTATCAGAGGTTTGGGCTCTTCCCTGTCAAAATCCATTGATATCTTATCTCTTTATTTTAAGTTTTTCCTAAACAATAAACTAATCAGTATACCTTTATTGTTTCCTGTATTTGATGATTGATTAATCCAAGTGTACGCGAACCCAACAACCAAAATAACAAGGCCTTGAGATATATATACTCAAAAAACATAGTAAACAAATGGGCAGTAGAGAGTTCAGGAAATAATGGAGCGGTGAAAAGTGCAGAATATATCAATTACTCCCAATTGCTTGAAGTTAAATGGCACAGTTCACAAGACTCATCAGTTTAACCTGTTCTAGCGACTTTTGGCTATGGCATCACATACCTCAAAAGACTGGCAGAGGGTTAGCGTTGGAATGTACAGTACACTGACCTGTTAGTGGAGAAGGTGAGGTGGCTGTTGGAGCTGTGCAAGACCTCTCCAGTACTTGTGTGAAAATGAACAGTGAAAGTGAGGAGAATGCCCAAAGGGAGGACTTTCAGGTTCTCCTTGCTGTACGTATGTAACACTGGACTGATGCTAAAACGCACGTATGAAACAGGCGCCACCTTCGAGATAAGGATGGGGAATGAAAGGAGTGTTACTCTTAGGGACATTGTCACCTCAAGAATTAGTATAACTGTTAATTGGCATAGTTCAAATAGTAGGAAAAAACTGAGACAAAATAAAAATGCATCCAAATCAAGACACTAATGACTAATGTCATTTGACAATGTTAATTGCCTAAGACAGGGGTGGGCAAACAACGGCCAGGGGGACACATAGGACTAGTCGTTTTTTTTAATCTGGCCAGCCAAACGAAAATGTTAAAAATGATGATATGTATAAAAAAATGTTACACTTTGAATAAAATATTGACAATTCAATTTTAAATAAAAATGTGTCGGTGTGGTGCCTTTTTTGTCCAGTTTCCCTTCAGATGTTTTCCCCCATAAGAGTATTGTTTAATGAAGCACGGATATGCACTGAAGTAAAGGCAAGGTAACCTTTCAAATAGCTGGCTACATTTTAGGTACTTGCTACTTTTTTCCACCATGTATTTATTTTTTTTCAAGATATTTATCCAATGTCACGCAAAGAAACATTCCTGGGTGAGCTCTGTTATATTTTCAATGCATTTTTTCATAATAAGTGCCTAAATAGAGAGATATTACTTTGCTTTAATTTTATGTTTCAAACAAATTTGATAGCGTATTTACCCCCCCCAAAAAAACCCTAATGAATGGAAAATTTAAAGTTGTGAATAAGCAAGTCGTTTTTTTTTCAAAACAAAAGTGGAATAAGAAAGATTGATGCAGTTGAGAAAATGGTCAAAACACTATTTTCCGGCCACTTTTTACCACGGAGAAGGACCTCTTGAAGCGCATCTTCCAAAAGTTAAACTCAACTTTATTTATCTTTATTGTGCATATAATTTTATGATACCTTATTTTTCAGTACAAAACAATACATGTTACTTATACAGGTATTAAACATACTTATATAAATCTTAAACATACAAAATATAGCACTGAAGCAACTTACGAACAGATTCAACTTAAGACGATAGTCCGGAACCTATCTCGTTCGTAAGTAGGGCAGCGTCAGTATTTGTACACATGGTGTTATTTATTCATAGCTATAAATTAGTAATATTGTGCAAATGTTTTGCCAATATCTGTCCAAAACATGACTCACCCCAACTGCAATGATGAGAGTTTGATTGACACCAAATGATTCTTGTGCCGTAACCATCAGTGATGAATTGCCAGCGAGTGATCCGGACCGGAGGAAGCCCTTCTCGTCAACTTGTACGACAGCAAACTTGTCCTTGTTTTTGAGTATCTGGTACGAGAGCTCAACCACGCCATCCCTGATACAAATCAACACAAATAAAGTTATACATATCCCATGTTAGTATTTAAGCGAGGAAGAATAAGAAGCTGTAAGTTGAACTCACCTGTTGGTTTGGAGTTGGAGGACTGAATTTGGAGTCATGAGTATTTCTCCAGTCTCGATTTTTGGATTAATGATTAGTAGTTTGTCAAAAACCTTGATCAAAGCACATCAACTCTGAGGTTTGCCACTTCAAAAGTCTAACAACTTTGTATAATTCAAAGATAAAACATTTTACTGCACAGTTTGATGTTTAACGACTGTGACCATAAACTGAAAACTGTCAAAGACACCCTGTGTTGGAGTTATACCTGGATTTCGATTTCATCTTTGAGCTCTAAAACATTCCCAGCAAGATGACCAACAACTGGGTCAACAACTGTCACGACGACGTTAAGCCTGGCTTGCCCTCTAGTTCGACCCGTCACTCTCATGCCAAAATTGTGTTGGGGGTTGAGCTCCAAATTTGCCTGGAAGTTTAAAAAGAAAAATCATGAGAGAAACAGTCAAGCATGGACAATAGTTATTTTTTAGACAGCATGGTGAAAACCATCCTGATGAAAGTAAAACTAAGTGCAAGAACCAACAAGTATCAGTAAAAACCGAACCATTGAGTGTCTTGACTGAACATCTAAGATGTCCCTTTTGGTAGTGAACCAATGAAACATAAGACTTGGCACCACATTGCCAAATGTGAAGGGTGTTTCTTTATTGGTCAGACCCGTCACATAAACAGGCATCTGAAAAATGAAATGAGTATATTTCGCATTGAAATCATTACTTTTCAGACCAGGTCATTTTCAAGGCAGTACCTGTGTTCCTGTCTTTATTTGTTTGGCGGGCACTTGAATTCGTATGCCAGTCAAGTGCATAACCTCAACCTCTACTTGATCCTACAACACAGAATTTACTTTCAATTTTGCAAACAATGAAAAAATACTCATTTTCCTCACATTGTTTACCTTCCACACAACAACGGTCTTTTTAGTGTCAGCATCAATTAATTGGATAAGTCCTGTCACAGTTACATTACCAATGGTCAAACCCTTCACATGACCCATGCTGGTAACAGAAGCGATATCTTCATTGGGGATTGAAAACAAAATACTTGAATTAGGCTGTAGGCCACAGTCATAGGTGATCTGAAAGCAGACATAAGAAGGCAATTTTAACAACGTGTAACTAGTGCACAAATGTTTCTGAAACGTTATGCGGTTCATTAAATGGGAACTATGGGGACAATGTTACAGGCTTGAGGCGTCGTTGCTGTCATGCCCTTTCTGAAAAAAAAAACCAACATGTTACCTATAGTTCTCTTTTATTGATGTTCACTATGTTTGGCGTGTTGTTACCCAATGCTAAATCTATTGCACCCTGGTCATCCTGGAAGGAGGATTACCACTTGTGAGGCCCCTTCTCAAGGTTTCTTTTTTCCTCATGCTGAGGTTTTTAGTTGTTTCTTGCCCGCATGTTGGTTTAAGATCAGGGGATGGTGTCATTGTAACCTGTCTAGTCCTTTGAGACATCTTGTGATGAAGGGCTATACAAATAAATTTGACTTGACTTTAAAACTAACTAAATTAAGGTGTTAAAATAGCCAGACCAAAATTCAGCAATACTTTTCCAAGTAACTGTTGTCAGGTATTTACATAATTTTCGTTCCCACTATATGGTTCAACACCCTCCATCAATTTGAAAAGTAATGCCTTTTCACAAAACCTACCCAACTCCCCTGACAGTTGCAAAGAGCCGTTTAACAATCAGTAAGTTTTGCCCATATATAAACATCTGGGTCTTGTGAGGCTGTTGTTGACTTGCGAACACTGGTGCACTTAAACCAGCAATTAAATACCATTTAGATTGGGTTCAGTGGAGCAAATGAGGGCCCAAAGAGTGAGATGATGAGGCTTTAACATCCTCATTTTGTACTATTTATTACAGAAATGACAGAATGAGTGTGAGAGTGTAATGTTTGTACTTTGTTTGCGTGCACTGTGAAAACTGAGCATTTGTCAAATGGAACCACCCTGTCACAGCTCCATTCAGTTTCAAGATTAAATAAAATAAAAAGCACAAACTCAAACAAGAGGACGTAAATGAATAAATGCAACAATAAAGGAGTGGTCGACCCGGTTCTCAAGAGCCACATGTTTTTAGAGTTATTCAACTCAATTACAGGTGAGTCCAATCACCTGGGTCATTATCAAGCTCCTGCACAGCTGACTAACAAGCATTTAAATTTGCATCACCTGAGTTGGGGAAGAAAAACCTCTAAAACAGGGGTCGGCAACCTATGACACGCGTGCCAACAGTGGCACGCCAGGGGTTAACCAGTGGGACGCGGGCGCACGGCAAAATCATGTTTTTTTTTTAAAGTGCATTTTTACCTCAAATTTTAACATTTTTAGTTGTGCGCCGTGTTGTATAGAGGCTTTACGGTAGCGCCCCTCCTCCTCTGCTCCAGCAGAAGAGGAGAAATTCGAGTTTTAACCCAGCCACAGAGACACCGGCGCCCTATAATTGAAAAAAATCTCGTTCTTTCCAGCCAGCGTGGACCGATGACTGGGGCTTTGTGCAAAAAATGACCACGCTGTTTGTGCATTGTGCCTCGAGACCGGTGTACCGCGCACATCAAGTGCTAAACGTCATTACGAGATGAAACATTAACATAAATTCAAGGACGAGTCTGACAAGGCGGATACATTAAAACGCGCCGTGTCCAGGTACGGCAAACAAACACATACCCTGAACCTTGTTGTTTTTTTTTTTTGCAAAGTTACAATCTTGTCACTGTCTGATCAATCTAATATCATTAAATCGCCCACGCCTACCTGCATCATTGCTCCAATCAACAGAGTAATTTTCCGGGGCTTGAGTTTGAATGGTGGAAAGACCTGTAAAGAAAAATTTTAAACAGCCTTTGCACAAGACAACAATTGTGACAACAAATTGGGTAACGTCAACAAATGAGATACTTGAATTTGCTGAGGCGCAGATGAAATCTCTATCTCATTTTTATCCAGTATGACTGCTGACAAAGTTGCATCGCCAATTGAAAGTCCTTTTACTCTGTAAACCGCTATATCATCATCTGTGGATTCCGCTAAAGGTCTGTCAAACATTAAAGTCAGTAAACGTTTATTTTTTACTAACAACATGTCAAGTTTCATACAACCTACTTTAAAGAGACTATTGAAGATGATGCTATAACTTTCAATTTCATCAACTGGAAATAGCTAGCTGCAAAAGCCTTCCTTTTGTCATCCAACACTCGGACATAACATTTGACTGATTTTCCGATTTCCACCTGTGAATAAAAACAGTGTTTGGAGATAGCACAATTTCAGTAGTTGACAGAGCAAACTAAGGAAAGGTAAGAACAAAGAAGTCAACACATTTTTGAAGTTGAGGATACATACAGAACAAAAATATTGAGGCACATATGTTACCTGTAAGAATCATCATGCCGAACACACCAAGATGAGGACTGAAAACTGACCTTTCTGGCCACTCTTAAAATCACCTCCAGAATGTCAGAAACATGCACCCTGGCAATAGCCGTCGATGAGAATGCCAAGCAAAGGTCATAGACCATCACGTCAACGAAGCCTGAATGGATGGGGGTAATCTGGGAGTGAATTAAGAATTTCAAATTTTCAAGAGAATCTTTTTTTCATCACTTGTGTATTCAAAATGTGAATTTCATGTTTTCCTATTCAGTCCATTGTAATACAAGGTAGCCTTATATACCTGAACTGATTCATTGTCCTCCTGCAACACAACATCTGCTATGTCTTTAATGGTGGTATTGACAAAAAAGTGTCCTGATCCTTCTCGCAGTACAAGGTTACCCTGCAAAAAGGAACACACAGAAATCTTTCTAGCCCACCTTAAATTTGATATACGATAAAGACAGATAATAAATTGCACAATTCTAAGCCACTAATCACATCCAAGGGAACTATACCACAATTGCCTTGCAAAACTGTTAACTATTCAAATCAGCATTGTAGTATTCCCTTTCATGTGTCTGACATATTTTAGGAAGGCAGGGCACCAATGACAATAATGAGAAGATGCATTAAAAATAAGCAGTGCTGTGCTTGACGCCAAATACAGTGGTACCTCAACACACGAGAATAATATGTTCCCGGGTCATGCTCGTATTTAGAACTTATTGCATCTTGTGTGAATTTTCCCAATACTAATTAATTGAAAACCAATTAATCCATTCCCGACCTCCCAAAAGCACCAAAGTCAATCTTTAATAGCTTTAAAACACAACGCCTCCCAATCATTAAAAACTCATTAAAATAGTAATTGGCCATAAAAATAAAGTAATACCATAATCAAGATAATAAAACATTTTTAAAGCCCCGCCCCACACCAAAGGATGCAGCGGCTGGGTTAAGGTTCAAAGGGGCGGCGTGGCATACACATACGGGGTCGGGGTCTGCAAGGATCTGCCGGCTGGGCTGTCCCCGTCAGTCACACCGAACGGTTTCTTCCCTGCGACCCGCCTGAGGCCAGCCGTAGCTTAAAGAGTTAGAATTCTTGTGCGAGCAAACGGTTGCAATATAAAAAAAACAAAACAACCTAAGCGTGCAGGATCAGGTCTGTATGGCGGGAAATGCAAGTGCTAACTGGGATGTGCTGATGCTAGTAGAGCGGTCTCTAGTGGTATTGTCTGGAAATTCTCAAAAGGTTGATTTTCTCTGGTATATCCGGCAAAATTTTTGCTGGAGAGACTTCTCATATATCGAATTTCTCACATCTTGGGTAGCTTGTATGTAGGGTTGCCACTGTATATGGAGTAAATAGTTATCACACTTTTCTTACCCGCACATCTGGGTGGTTGTATAAGGTCATTGTGTCTGGAAAAATATGTACATCTTCAAACAATTGAAGTTCCAATGTCGCAGAGAGAGGAGAGAACGCATCAACCTATCCAGGAAAACACTATCATCAAAATAAAAATCTTAAACCTTTTGTATAAAATGAAATACATGGAAAGTCATGCTGTGATGGTAAATGCTTTGACTCCAGGGTTAAAGTTTAAAGTTCAAACAAACCTAAGTAGTTTAGTACATGTACTATATTTTGAGGAATATTACATTTGTTGAATATTAGTTAAATTATCAATGAATGGGTGTTAAAAAGCAAATCCTTTTGTCTTTGTCCATCTCCTGATGAAGTCATTTTCGAAATGCCCTCTGTTCACAACCAATCACAATTCACTTGTATTTTAAAGCAGAGCCATGATTGGTTAATAGCTAAATCCTGAACTACTGTAAAGTCACCTTTACTTGAAATTGTTCTAAAAATCCAGAGATGGAAAAAAACAGGCTTCTAAAGTGTTTTTATGAAAACACAAATGCTGTGTTTAAACTAGCAGAGGCACATACAGTACTACATAAAATGGTTAGGCATCTTGTGAGTTGACTCGTTAAACCAGGCGTCTTAAATTCAATTTACTTGGGGGCAGCCGGAGTTAGGGTTCAGGTGAAGTGGGGCTGTGTTGGGTTTTCCAAAAGATATAACAATGGTCCACAATTCTTAAATTTCTTTTTTTCCAACACAAATTAATACCTAAAGACGTTTTGAAAACTGTGTATAAGAATTAAGAAAATAAATAAATCAGTAGAAAGTAAATAGTAGCAATAAGGAACATTAGACTTGAAAAACCAAACACAGAAAAATAGAATGAGTGAGAAGTCTTGTGCTTCTCTCTCTCTTTCTCTCTCTTTCATTCTCTCTCTTTCTCTGTCTCTATTTCTCTCTTCTGTATCTGTTTCTATTTGTGTTTCTCGTTCTTTGCCCGTTTCTGTCTCTCTCTCTCTGTCTGCTTTCGCTCAAGTACACTGTAACTGTGGCTGCATTTGTGAGTCAATTGTTACCAATTTTGGACCCTGCTAACCAATTAGCCCAGAGGTAGCATCCATATCAAACTTGCGCAGGCTGCATTAACATTAAACTTTTATATTAAGTCTGAGGCCTTAGACTATCGTCACTGGGGCTGCAAATAGTTAATGGGCCGTGGGTTTAAGACCTGTGCTTTAAAGATTTGGTTTCATACAGCACTGTAAAAAGAAGCTAACAAAAATACATTTGGCTATACTTCTTCAGAAAAATGTAGCATAATTAGAATCACATATTTTTGGATTACCTTGCAGGACAACATATCAAAGATAATTGAGAATAATAAACCATTCCACAAGGGAAATACAACACTGAAAATTGTCAAAAATATATACTATATAGGAATTATAAATTATCCATCCATCCATTGTCTTCCGCTTATCCAAGGTCGGGTCGCGGAGGCAGCACCGTTAAAAGGGAAGCCCAGACGTCCCTATCCCCAGCCACCTCCTCCAGCTTATCCGACGGGACCCCGAGGCGTTCCCAAGCCAGCCGAGAGACATAGTCTCTCCAACGTGTCCTGGGTCGCCCCCGGGGCCTCCTGCCGGTGGGACATGCCCGGAAAACCTCCCGAGGGAGGCGTCCAGGAGGCATCGTTATTCAGATGCCCGAGCCACCTCTACTGGCTTCTCTCAACGCGGAGGAGCAGTGGCTCTACACCGAGTCCCTCCCGGATGACTGAGCTTCTCACCTTATCTCTAAGGGAGAACCCAGCCACCCTGCGGAGGAAACTCATTTCGGCCACTTGTATCGTGTTCTTTCGGTCATGACCCAAAGTTCATGACCATAGGTGAGGGTAGGAACGTAGACCGACCTGTAGATCGAGAGCTTTGCCTTTAGGCTCAGCTCCCTCTTCACCACGACGGACCGGTACAGGGTCCGAATGACGGCAGACGCTGCACCGACCCGTCTGTTGATCCCCCGTTCCATCCTACCCTCACTCGTGAACAAGACCCCAAGATACTTGAACTCCTCCACTTGGGGCAAGACCCCCGACCCGGAGGGAGCATACCACCCTTTTCCGACTGAGAACCATGGCCTCGGACTTGGAGGTGCTGATCCCCATCCCGGCCGCTTCACACTCGGCTGCGAATCGCTCCAGCGAGAGCTGAAGATCACGGGCTGAGGAAGCCAACAGCACCACGTCATCTGCAAAAAGCAGTGACGCAATGCTGAGGCCCCCAAACCGGACTCCATCTCTGCCAAGGCTGCGCCTAGAAATTCTGTCCATAAAAATTATGAACAGAATCTGTGACAAAGGGCAGCCCTGGCAGAGCCCAACCCTCACCGGGAACGAATCCGACTTACTGCCGGCAATGCGGACCAGACTCTGGCACCGGGCATACAGGGACCGCACAGCCCAGATAAGACTGTACGGTACCCCATACTCCCGAAGCACCCCCGACAGGGCCTCCCGAGGAACACGGTCGAATGCCTTCTCCAAGTCCACAAAACACATGTAGACCGGACAGGCAAACTCCCATGCACCCTCAAAGACCCTGCAGAGTGTATAGAGCTGGTCCAGTGTTCCACGGCCAGGACGAAAACCACACTGTTCCTCCTGAATCCGAGACTCGACTTCCTGGCTGACCCTCCTCTCCAGTACGCCTGAATAGACCTTACCAGGGAGGCTGAGAAGTGTGATTCCCCTGTAGTTGGAACACACTCTCCGGTCCCCCTTCTTAAAGACGGGAACCACCACCCCAGTTTGCCAATCCAGAGGCACTGTCCCCGATGTCCACGCGATGTTGCAGAGGCGTGTCAACCATGACACGCCCACAACATCCAGAGCCTTAATGAAATCCGGGCGGATCTCATCAACCCCCGGGGCCCTGCCACTGAGGAGTTTTTTGACCACCTCGGTGACTTCAACCCCAGTGATACGAGAGCCCAACCCAGAGTCCTCAGGCTCTGCTTCCCCAGAGGAAGACGTGTCGGTGGGATTGAGGAGGTCTTCGAAGTACTCCGCCCACCGATTCACAACGTCCCGGGTCGGGGTCAGCAGTGCCCCATCGGCACCATACACAGTGTCGATGGCACACCGCTTTCCCCCCTAAGACGCCGGATGGTGGACCAGAATTTCCTCGAAGCCGTTCGGAAGTCGGCTTCCATGGCCTTGCCAAACTCCTCCCGTGCCCAAGTTTTTGCCTTGGCAACCGCCGAAGCCGCATTCCGCTTAGCCAGCCGATACCTGCCAGCTGCTTCCAGAGTCCCACAGGCCAGGAAGGCCCGATAAGACTCCTTCTTCAGCTTGACGGCATCCCTCACCGCCGGTGACCACCAACGGGTCTGAGGGTTGCCGCCGCGGCAGGCACCGACGACCTTACGGCCACAGCTCCGATCAGCCGCTTCGACAATGGAGGCGCGGAACGTGGTCCACTCGGACTCAATGTCCCCCGCCTCCCTCGGGACATGGGCAAAGTTCTGCCGGAGGTGTGAATTGAAACTTCTTCTGACAGGAGATTCTGCCAGCCGTTCCCAACAGACCCTCACAACACGCTTGGGTCTGCCGGGTCGGGCCGGGCCGGCATCTTGCCCCACCATCGAAGCCAACTCACCGCCAGGTGGTGATCAGTTGACACCTCCACCCCTCTCTTCACCCGAGTGTCCAGAACTTGCGGCCGCAGGTCCGACGAAACGACGACAAAGTCGATCATCGAACTACGGCCTAGGGTGTCCTGGTGCCAGGTGCACATATGGACACCCTTATGTCTGAACATGGTGTTCATTATGGACAAACCATGACGGGCACAGAAGTCCAATAACGAAACACCACTTGGGTTCAGGTCAGGTGGGCCGTTCTTCCCAATCACGCCCCTCCAGGTCTCACTGTCATTGCCCACGTGAGCGTTGAAGTCTCCCAGCAGTACGAGGGAGTCCCCAGGGGGCGCACTCTCAAGCACACCCTCTAAGGACTCCAAGAAGGGTGGGTACTCCGAACTGCTATTTGGTGCATAAGCACAAACAACAGTCAGGACCCGTCACCCCACCCGAAGGCGGAGGGAGACTACCCTCTCGTCTACTGGGGTGAACCCCAACGTACAGGCGCCGAGCCGTGGAGCAATTAATATGCCCACACCGGCAACTCCACAGTGGAAGAGAGTCCAACCCCTCTCGAGAGGACTAGTACCAGAGCCCAAGCCGTGCGTAGAGGTGAGTCCGACTATATCTAGTCTGAATTTCTCAACCTCACGCACCAACTCGGGCTCCTTCCCTGCCAGAGAGGTAACGTTCCATGTCCCAAAAGCCAGTTTCTGTAGCCGGGGATCGTCGCGCCAAGTACCCCTCCCTTGGCCGCTACCGAGCTCTCTGCGCACCCGAACCCTTTTGCCCCTCCTAAAGGTGGTGAGGCCATGGGAAGAGGGTCCCATGTTGTCCCTTCAGGCTGTGCCCGGCCGGCCCCCGTGGGTAAGGGTCCGCCCACCAGGCGCTCGCCAGCGGACCCAACCTCCAGATTATAAATTATATACCTGAAAAAAAAAAACAGCTCAATGACCATATCAAATAAAATTTGGCACTTACTCGGCTCTGAACTTGAGCTGCTTTGATATGTGAATGCTGGTATTCAAATGAGGACACCAATATGGTGGCAGACCCTGATTGACGATGCACAACAATTGTCTGTCTGCCTGTTGCGGATGACAAATAAAAGGAACTGCGGATTAAAGAGCAGTTAATAATTTTAAACATCAAAGAATTGAAAAAAAATGAAAACCAGGGACGCTAATTCATGTAAACATTCCACCCCTAAAGCTTAATAAGCTTTAGCTACGCTTGGATCAAATAAATATATAACATGAAAGTCGTACCATGTAGTTTCATCTGTTTGTTTTCATCCTCAAAAAGGTGAAGCGTCATGGGCAGCGTAGGCTCAACACTGGCCAGGGACTCCTGTGTTGATTCCCAAGCTATGTTCAGTGAGCTGAAGTTGTCAAAATTGCGTCCATCTAAATCCAAAATGGCAATGTCCAAAACGGAATTGTGGTTATTTGAAACTGGTACCTTGAAAAACAACACAAATCCTGTCATCAGATCTTAAAACATTGCATCATTTGGGATAACTATTGTTGATAAATGATGAAGAGATATTCAAAAAAGAGAGAAGTAAATAATATGCACACCAAAGATTTGTTCTGTTGCAAAAGAGGGCAAACAAATTCCAGATGTGGCATGGTGTACACTGGTACCAGAGTGAGGCGTGAAGGAGAAGTGCAAATAAACTTTACAGATGCTTGCTCGACAGCAGGATATGGGTTGGTCTCACAGGCTTTGTTACTCACGCTCACTTCAAGCATCTGCACAATCATAATTGAATTGAATTGCAATAACGACTTCAAGGAGAAAAAAAGGAGAAAAGACAGGATAGATGGCAAAAAAAGACTGTAGGGCTCGGAGACTGGCTTAAGTTATAATAATAGTGCAATATTTCTGAATAAACAAAAGGAAAGTGTATTGTAACAATAGTGCAATGAGAATAAGTGCAGTCACATTAAGCAGCAACAAAATCCCCAAAATACGTCACAACGTATTTTCACAGTTTCATGCAATGACGTTAGGCAACAACAAAAAAATAAAACACAAGTCGCAAAATTTGCTCTGCCAGGGTGTACCTACAAAGGTTGTATTTTTTATCGTGTTCTAAAATAATATTGCATGATTGCAATGACTATTTTTGGACTAAGATGTGAAGGATAAATTATGTGGTCCATACTAGGAGAAGTCACATCTGCAAATGTTTTACGCTTGGTTACAATGACGACCGGTACAATTACATGCAGGCAATAATCCGGTTTGAAATTGAATATTGGATTTCGGGAGCAATCCTAAAGAATCTTTCACATGCCTAGAGAATAATGAATTACACAATTTCGCAAATTGATGTTTCCGCCTTTAACTCTTGACATCAAACAAAGAATTATTTCATTCATGTCAGCCACCAAATTAACTAAGTACTGTGCTTGTTTCCCTTGAGCTTCATAAGTGAACCCCATTGCTGCATCCCGTCTGTTTACAAGTTGGGGGTTTACCAAAAGCATAGACTTAAACTATATATTGATGCATATAGTTTACAACTGTTGTATCCACTACATATCGATGGATACACCTGCGGCATATTCCCCAAGGGGGCATAAACTAAAATGGGAATGTGCGAGAGAAAACAACAAATACTGATGAGGCTTTTTGCATGTGGGCATAAGTAATCGTAAAGCGAAAATGGTGATTCCAGCACGAACATTAGGAACATTAAAGGACACCCAACCATTGCAATCATAAAACTCACAGTCGAACTAAGACATTATTTGCATTATCGTACACATTTACGTGGCTTTACATAAACGGAAAATTGGCAATATTCTGTTTCCAATCTGTTTATTTTCTGCAAGTAAAAGTATACACGAATGCGTTGAAATTACTTCTCAGATGCAAAGTGCAGTGTAAAAAAATCTGGGTTATAAAATTGACTGATGTATTATTTGGAGATTCAATAATTAAACCCAACTTTCTCAGTTGTTTTGTCTGAAACAACCCAATCTATTGAGTTCTTTAAGACATAATGACTCAGTTTTAGAGTCACTTTTTAGAATATGACATGTTTATTAAGGACCATTTAACACCAATTTACATTATTGAAGAAGGCAGGTTGAAAAGAAAAGTACAGCATATACAAATAATACATACTTTGAAAGCAAATATAAATTACCTGCTCTCCCAAGGCCGTGCAGGTTGCAATGACCACGTGCTGGTCACGATCAAGGGACAGAGGACTTATCACTGTAATGCTCGCAATTTTTTCATTCTCTGCTTTTACATCAGAGAAGAATGTTGAGGGTTCAAGAACCCATGGATGAGGCCCACCCACAAACAGCATCTCTTTGGAGGAGCCAAGTGTCACCACAGCCACAGATGCAGGGTCCATAGACTGCCAAATGACATAAAAACCCATGGATTGGAAATAAAACATGTACTATAGCTGTTAAATCAGGGGTCCCAAACTCAATTTAATTGGAGGCCGCCGGAACTAGGGTTTAAGTGAGCTTTGGCCAAATTAGGTTTTCCATGGGGAAAGCTCTGATAAAAACACACTGTTCTTAAATAGGTATTTTAAAATTGGATACACAAAATTAAATCTAAAAATAAAAATAAGAAACAATAAAAACAAACCAATCAATGAATAAGAAATGAATCCATCATTTGCTTAAGCTGCAATTTATCATACTAAAGGGACAGTGTGTAGTATTCAACCACTAGATGTTGTTATAGTGTGTAGCGCAGACAAAAAAGAAATCTACAAAGCACAAAGAAAAACACAAACTACGGAGACTCAAAGCGAACAAAAAAGTTGGGTCGTTTTATATTTTGCTTTCTGTTGTCTACGTCATGCGCTTTTTTTTAGGCGCATGTGACCATTCATGACGGAGATTACGAAGACGAGCATGTATATACTACTGCGGGGAAAGAAAACCCGATGAGGGCTGTGTCACGTAAAATAAAAGCCTTATATCTCTAGACAACAGCAGCAGGGCACTCATACTGTGGAGAACAATGCCAGATTGCAACATAAACATGTATTTTGTGCTGTTGTCATTGGTGGAAGCCACGGTAATGGACCAAATTGCATTTGCTTGTTAATGTTCCTTGAGGGTATAAGGAAACGTCAGTGACCTGACATTGACCCCAATGATACGGAAAGAATAGTGTCTTTGATGGATAACTTGCACTGCTGTTCAATTCAGAAGTATAAATTGAGGACTTCATTTATAGGTGGAACTTTGAAATATCCTGAGTATTATTGTTAATATTAAATAGAGTACTGTCAAACTTCCCGTGTTGCTCCTGCTATGTATTATATGACAAATGTTGGCAAAAACATCAACTAATTTCTCTTGAAGTGAGTCATACATGTTTCCATATGTCCCGATGTTTTGCTATTTACAGTGCATGCATTGAAGAAAAACGTAGCACACCAATTTCTTTGGTGCCACTACAAAACAAAAAAGAAGCCACACCGTATTTAAAGCTGCACTGTTAACATCTAGCAAAGAGGTAGCGGCTTGTTGTCTTGAATTTACAGTAATTCATACATTTTTGATTTTTCTTTAGATAAAAATATTTCTTCTAATGTATGTTTTTTCTACCACTACGAGGCCCTTAATAATACACACAGTCCATTTATCCATCCATCCATCCATTATCTGCACCGCTTATCCTCAGTAGCGTCGCGGGGCAGTCCATTTATACTCTCATATAAGATGGGGCAGTGTCTGAAACTCATGACAAAGTTACCGCACACCAGCCATACAGTGGCCTGCCCCATTTTTCACAACTGGAAACACAATAAGACGACTAAACGCAAAATAATCCATTGTTGCAAAGTATTAGGGATTGATAATCAGAATATATAACGGAACAACACTTTAAAATTAAGGTTATTATAAATCTACTCATTACATTCATTGCAGGTATATGACATCGCTGTTTTCCATCTGCCATCAGTATGGATGTGTATTTACTCATCTTCATTCATGCAATGTTTGCGTTGCGTCGTCTGCTACAAGCCATGTGAACTCCTCTTTCCACGATGGTCTTAATGTACGTTTACGTTTTGTAGCGTCATAAATTTTGTTAGCTTCTTTTGAATATATCTTTTGGGGCTGAGGTTTTGGTTTGAATTCTAACCACTTATCCATTTTCTTGTATTCTCTGTGCGTCTACTTTGTAAAATGATGTGGAAACGCCCTATAACGCTCGGGACAGTCCGGAAGCACGAAGTTATTCCATGCAGGCTTCTGATTTGCTGCCGCATATGAAAATTGCCAAACAAACCGAAATACCGAAATTTCCAATCGAACGAAGATTTCGAAATTGGAATAAAGCAAACATTTGATTTGAAAAAAAAAATTTCGTTTTTTTTCCCCCTTGAATAAATTGTCGGACACCCGGGTGGAGACGTTTTGTAAGGTGTACGCCCGACGTAAAAGATGCACATTATTTATTTATTTCAGACACTGGGTGGGGGCCTCAAACGGTCATCTAACAGGCCACAATTGGCCCCCGGGCTGTGAGTTTGGGACCCAAGTGTTTAATGAACAAAGGAAAGAAGATTTTCATCTGTAACTTGATTAAAACTAACCCTAAGTTGGGAATAGGCTGCAATAGTGATCTTTGCACTGAGCTGATTGTTGTCTTGGGTGTAGGTAACCATAAGCGTGGTGTAGCCCAGGGCCAACGCTTGGACCGACACCCCACTGCAGTGGTCCTGGCCTGGACCAAGACGATCTGTGAGGAAAACATTACAAAGTTGGGTGAAAAAAAATATACAAACTCATCTCTCCCCAAAACTCAAGAAGCAATAGGACCAAATTTGATACTACATCCCACAGATAAAGTGTGTCGAAAAAAATAACGAGCTTGTCATGATTTTGGACAGGAGTGGGCAAAATATAGTCTGTGAGACACCATAAAAGCCTGTAAAACTTTTTTTTTTATCCAGTCCGCATAACAAAAATGGAAAAATATAACAAGTACCTGTCTAAAATTCTAAAAAAAAGTACTACTCATGAAAATGAGTTGATAGGATGCCGCTCTTGTCCCCAGTTACCTTAACATTTAAATAGCTAGCTTCATTTTTCTTGACGTTAGTGTTTTAAAAAATATACATGATTTATTATTTTGTTTTGGTTCTGAGCCATTCGAAGCAAAATTTGATTACATAATTATTTTATAAACAAATAAAAATAGATATAACATGTACTTCCAAATGTACTGTAAACCTATATACAGTATCCTGTCATTTGTATTAAAAAATTGGTTTGCTATTAAGTGTTATTGCACTACTTTTATTGCATTATTGTTATAACACTCCACTTATTGAAACATAAATATTTTGTTTGTTTGTTGTACATGATTCAATTGTTTGTTTGTTTGTACATGATTCAGATTGAATCGTTTCTTGTACATGATTCAATTGTTTGTTTGTTTGTACATGATTCAAATTGAATCGTTTCTCCGGCGCCGTCACGAATGGCAGCCACTCCAGCAGCTCCCGTGTTATTTTCGATTGTTCTCAGTTATTTTCGATTGTTCTCAGCTTAGGGATGCTGCTGGAAAAGTGAATTTCCCTTCGGGGATGAATAAAGTATCTATCTATCTATCTAATGCACTGTTTTTCATTTAATCATTAAAACAAAAGAAACTTGCACTTAAAACTTGGGTCAGTCTACATTTTTCCCATTTACCAAGAAATTACCTTATTATTTTTAAGTGTTTACATAATTTCCCAAAAGTGCCATGTTAACTTTAATTGCAAAAAATGTTCACTATGTATTCAATGACAATTCAAAATTCAATTAAATATTTTGATATTTATAAAGCATATCTTCCCCGCTATTCTTAAACGACTTATCTCCAATGTTTGTAAATTTTTACTTTTGCCAGCACAGAATGTTCAAAAAATGCCCAAAACAAATGCACAAAAAGTAGTGATACATCTTTTTGATGATACGCAGAAAAGTTGGATAGGCCTACATGATCTAATTACTGTATGCATGTCGAGGTATCATATTGTAGACTCAATCCGACAAAAAAAAAAAACCAACAATATTTTTTTCCCCTTTTGGTCACCTTCCCAAAGTTTTTTTTAACAAAATGTGGCCTCGGTCTTAAAATGTTTGCCACCCTTGATTTTGGGTGAGAGAAGTCTCACAATCAGCAGATACAGTATCTAACAGTTGCTGCCTACCATGGAATATTTGCACAACTAACCTTCAAGCAGCTGAAAGACGCCTTCGATTTCATCTACGACTTGCAGGTAAAAGATAGAGCAGTCAGTCAGCATGATACGCTCCATCTCCTTTTCCTCTACTGAGCCGTATATACCAAGCGGAAGATCCAAAATCATGCCCACTTGGGCCTCCACTTGGCAGGGAACAAAGTTCATCGCCACAAGTTTAACGACATAGATCTAAAATAATACACATAAATTATAAATCATAAAATTGGGGCAAATATTTTTTTAACCTGGTTACAGTTGATGGCAACATGAAACTGTATTAACCTCTTAAAAACCCTCAAACTGGAAAATGATCTTATTTAGGGCCTTTTTTGCTAAAGATATATATTTTTAAATATTTATTATTACATATTGCTGCAGGGCAGCACAGCGACGCAGTGGTGAGCGCGTGTGCGGCACAGTTCTGAGGTCATGAGATCGAACCTTCCTGTGTAGAGTTTGCATGTTCTCCCCGTGCTTTTGTGGGTTTCCTCCGGGCACTCCGGTTTCCTCCCACATTCCAAAAACATGCGTGTCAGGTTAATTGGCCAGAACGAATTGTCCCTAGGTGTGAATGAGCGAGCGAATTGTCTGTCACTGTGTGCCCTGCGACTGGCTGGCAACCAGTTCAGGGTGTCCCCTGCCCACTGCCCGAGGATAGCTGGGATGGGCTCCAGCATCCCCGTGACCCTACTAAGGATAAGCGGTGCAGATAATGGATGGATGGATGGACAAATTGCTGCAATTGTCCTTAAGTCTAATACACAATAATACTGCCAGTGTTGATTTAAGTCGGTTAGATGAGGACCATGTGTTCCCTGAGGTAGTGTTTAAAGTATACTCTTGAAGATGAATTTAAGAGTGTTTATTTTAAGGGGACAGTTAATTTAACACTTAAACAGCAAACATTTAACATTACATATGGTCTTTATCTACGAGTGTTAAATTATCACTGAGTATTCTACTGTGTACCTACAAAATTGTCACTAATCAAGAGATGCCAAATATGATCAATGTTGGAACTTGTATTATAAAAGAGAGCATTTTCGACATTTCAAAATAACCTCGAATCTGCAAAAATCGTACCCACGAGACAGTCATTCATTTCAAATATGAAGTATGTTTGCAATTCAAATTTACAAACTTATTCAAAAGTAGTGCCAGCGCGCACTAAAAACTTGTCTCAAATAATGTTAACTGATGCCAATGATGCTGAAGATATTAACGTTATATTATCATTGCACACGTTTTAAGATATAATCAGTTAGAATTCAAAATGGACAGTGCTTTATTATGCTTGTTGAAAATGCACTTTTTTTTTAGACCACAAATGTCAAAGTCAAGGCCGCAGCCCCTTAGTCGATCTTAGTTCTTTATTGGATTATACCCCTGAAATCGTTGAATATTTCCTTCACTGTTCGTTACTTTTTCAAAAAAGCATTGTTTTTGGGGGGGTAAATAGATTTTTGCACTTTAATGTATTGCAATACAATTATATTTTAAAAATATTTCAGTAAAGTGAATAATAAAATTGTTTTATTTGTTTCTGTCTTTAACGCCAATTTAACCCACATTTCTAAAATTTAAACTGAATAATACTGGCTTATTTCATTTAATGTTTATGTAGTGGGGATTTTTACATGATGGAAATTTGTCCTTTGGGCCTGTTGAAAATTAACGGTACATGCCTATCGCGAATGTTTGAAATTGTTGACTTCATATAACAATTTTAGCATTGTGTTGCTGAGTAGCCTTACCGTTATTTCTCCAAAGCTGTGTGAATTGTGGATATCACGAGCAATAATTATGCTCACACCAATCTGGCTCGCTGTTATCACCACACCTTTCTCAGTCACTGTGGCCACACTTGTGTTGGAAGAAGACCAGCTGAAATCGCCACTGCCGCCTGTTGCCTGTCCAAAATGGGGAAAGTTGACACCTTTTTCACGGCCAAATTCAATTACTTTTTTAGGACTTTCAAAGCCAATTTTCAAATTTCTCTTATACCATTAAAAGAAGCAATCCGCTGTGAATCATTTATTTTTTAGTGCCACATTTACATCTGCGACTTCTAATCTTGTGTGTGTATTTATCAAGACATATGGTTTTCAGGTAGTATATTTAGGTAGTATATTTGTGGATATGAACAATATGTGTGTAACTATTTTTTAGATCAATCTCCTCATGTAACTGTTAGGTACAAACGACAGTAATAAGTAGCTTACCTTATTTTTTTCCATGGCACCTAATAAATGTCCATAATTGATACATAAGCCTTGCACTAATACACATCCATAGTGCCCTGATTAGATGTAGCATGCACCTGTCATCTTGGGCGCAACCAGTAGAGGGCAACGATGAATCATAAGGCAAAGTCATACAAACTAATTCCAGCAGCCGTTAATCACAAAGGAAGAAGAATTGCAATAGCAAAGCAAATCCACTAAGTAGTAATATCAGCAGCATTTTAATGCAGACTTGTTGAGAGACATGGCAACAATTTCAAGCATTTGCAATCACTTCACTCAGAATTCAAGCACTTCTCAAGGATTCCAAGCACCAGTACAAACCCTGATCATTGTAATATGACCATAAGTTGCAAAATATTCCTCATGTACATCACTTATAAAGCATACCTTTATTTCGTACTTATGAGCGCCGTCCTTGGGTTGCCACGGGAATGTTAGAATACTAGGACTAAGAACAATTGAGTTATAGGTTCCCTCATCCTGTACCTAAAATAGGACACAGGAGTGTTGAGAGGAAAAACTGAAATTTCTCATGTTTATAACTATGAAGTTACCACAACTTTGAATTAGAATGTTAAAAAAATAGTAAAACTTACTTTATTCTCAGCAGGTACATCAGTATCGCCAACGACAGCTTGGTCACCCTTTAAAGCTGTGAGCCAATGATAAGATTCATTTAGAGATGAGTGCAAAATGTCTAAGAATTCCAAAGGAAAAACAGTTCCAATTTGAATATTCTGCAGGAGAAAAAACATTATAAATAAATACATAGTGTGTACAATGGCGGTAATACACGCATAGCAAGCAAAACAGTGTGTTGTGCGAAATAATCAATGATAAAATATTGTGGTTTAACGTCAAGTGCGTAGGTGGCGTTTTGGCATACGCGATAGCTCTGTTACGTATTTCTGGTCTGACTCGTGAATCCCAATTTCTTTTTCCTGTTTCATTTTGCTGACCTCGCAAGGGAGACGAAATAAATGAACACAGATGCAATATGTGGGACGAAAGGGCATATAATAGCGAACAAATAGTTACAACAATTATTTCATATTTGAACCTTGCTCACTAAAGAACAGCTGCGTGTGCCAAGAGCGAGTAAGAAAACTTAGCGGTGTCTGTCATATTTTCTTACTCAGGCGAATTTTCCTACCGGAGGCTGATTTGACTATAACAGGAATATAACATTTTCATTATTCGCTTGTATTCGTTATACCATATATAGCCAATGACACATATTCAATAATAATTGATTGGTAGTGTCGATGTGTTCAATAATAATAACAACGTATTTAAGGGGTGCGCAAGCAATTAATGCTTCTAAAGTTAACTTATGTGTGAACTAAGCTACTGTAATTGTGAAGTGGTCGTGTGAGCCACTGTTTTAATCCATTTTACGTTCATAAAAAAAGTACTCATTAGGTATGTACTGGCGTTGTATAAGAGGCAAACGAGTCACACAAAATCGCCATTTTAGTGGCTCGCAAAACTTCCTTCCTTGCAAAGATGCCACCGTTGTTCTAACCTTCTTATGGGCGAGATTTTTTAATCGGTATTATTGAATATAGATTGTATAAAATATAGACGAGCATGACTATTTATGGTAAACAGTTATGGTAAACAGTTAACGACAGACTTTCCATTACTGAAATTGCCGCTATATGCCGTCTGCGCATGCGCGTTGACTTGTTCTTAGTTGAGGAATGGGATCCCAAAGCTTTTTGTTTTTTAACAGTTAAACTTCTAAAATATCAACAAATAAACCCTCACATACCTCCACTTATTATACTGTGGATGTAAAGACTAGATAGCAAATGTGATAACAATTTACGATTATCACATTTCCTGAGAAACACAAAGAAAAATGGAACTTATAAATTTGACGACACTGTGATAGATTCAGAAGAGAACAATGAATTTAAAATTACTTATAGCCGCCAAAGTTTAAGAAACACACTTTAAAATAATCCTGAGTAAATAATATGCCATCCCTACTAGTGTGGATAAGCCTCCCTCTGGTCCCTTCCCTTGCTTGGTTAGTCCGTGCATTGCCATTTTATTATTTTGTTTGTATAGTATTTTAACTATCGTGTGTGTCTGTATTATGTGTTTTAAGGTTGTTGGGATGGGACAAAGGAGGCGATTTTATTGTTTTATTGTCTTATTGTACACTGAAAGTTTTTATACAGCACTTTGAGTGGCAATGTATTGCCTGAAAAGTGCTTTACAAATAAATTTGATTTGAATATTTATTCAACTAAAGAACTATTCAAATTCATCAAGAAGAAGACATCTGCTCATTTTTGCAAGAATGACATTGAAACCACTGACGATGTGTTGTTCTCATGTCCAAAAGTTCTGGTTAGATATTCTGCTCTGGATCATTCCTGTCTTCTCCTCTTTTCCTACTACCTTATCCACAAATCATCTTACGTTTGGACTTATCACACAAAACAAGAATGTTGAAAGATCAATAAATATTATTTTATGTATGGCCACATTTTTATTGATATCAAATACATACAGAATGTGATGTCTTCAACATTTTTTTTTGTTTAATCATTTAATTTTATAAAAAGTCCCAATGTATAACTTAAGGATCCCCTGCTTATTTTGAGTTCTAATTATTATTAATTATTTTATTTATTTATTTTCTACATCCTGGTTGTGATCTGTGAAGCCCTTTAAGACTCGTGATTTAGGGCTAAGAAAATAAACATTACTTGACGTGACAACATGCATCTGCGGCATTCCTTGTTCGCTAGAAACTTGTTTATTTTGTACTTTGGTTGACAGTTTCACGTCAATTTTGTTTGTAATACTGCGATGTTCAATAAAAAAGAAAAAAGACTTGCAGCGCATTCAATAAATGTCAGTGCTATGTTCCATTTGTGCCGAAATTCTGTCTATGTATAAAATGACGTTCCATTACATCATTGTTCACACCCAATTTCCCAACACAGTATTGTGCAGTGAAACCTTGTCTAGTGTGCGACAGTAAATCGTGCAATTTTATTTTTGCAAAAATCGCATACCATATTTTTGTATTTCAGTTTTCTTTCCATTTTCAGTCGAGTAGCTGTAACTTTCATCTATATCCGTAGGTGGCAGCATATTTCAACCCCCCCCCTCCAACTATTTAGTACAGGGACAAAGGAAGACAATGGCTGGATTGAGGAAACGCATTTTATAACTTATTTTGTTTTATTAAGCTGCTCAGATTGTGTGGTAAAATATAAGGTAAAAAATAAGGTAAAACATAAACCCTTTTCTGCAAATTCTAATTATTTTCTTATTTTACTTAAAAAAAAGAATAAAAGCAGAGAACAGATCAAAACTGTGTAAAAACACTTCCACTGACATATCCTTTTTCTCATTTTAGTGTTATCCTTGTTATTACTTTTAGAATACTGTGAAACTTGAGCGGCGGGTTAAAAATAGAGCAAAATAATCAACCAAAATAAATGACCTGTATGACCTTTTGAGCCAGCCAACAAATGATAAGAAAAACGTAATACTGTCGACTCAGGCAATCCAATAAAACATTAAAAAATACTTGTCTGGAAGTTAGATGGCCAAAATGCATTTTATTCAATAAAAATGATGTAATTGAAAATGAATGAATACAATTTAAATTAATAAATACGTATAATTCATTCAGTGCTCTGAGGAGGCTTTGAGGGTCCTATCCGTACACATCTTCTGTATTCAAGCAGCACTTTAATAGAACATCCCCATTGACCACTTCACTTTGGCACATGTATCATGGCAGGAATGTTGACAGAATAGTTAGCATTTAAAGCATTAAGCTCAAAAGGTCTTTGGGAAACTTGAAGATTCCTTTCACCCAATCTTTTCTCTGTGCTTGCTCAAACTAGAGAGAGATGAAATGAGACAGCAATAAAGAAATGTTTTATCATGTGAAATATGATAAATGAAAGACTATTCTCAATGAAGGTCATCACAAAAGTAATGATGCAGTGGAAGTTTCCTTCCAGATATTCTCTGACATCCATTTTCACTCTGTCCTTCAGATACAATCATTTTAGTAATCCTTCTCCTCTTTCAAGCTGTTTATTCCTGTTTTCCTTTTCTCTGCGGACACCGGAATCCTCACTGTTGCCATGGCAACTGTCAGTAGTAGTTAATGATCTTGTGGGTACATCTTGCATCTTGGCGTATGTGCCAAATGATTCGCAGGACAACCTTAGGTTTCATTTTAGAGTGCATTGTTTCCAAAACAACCTGATAAGTTTATAGTTTAATAGACACACAAAATAAGGAGAGAAGACATCCATGATTTTTAAACTTGCAAAGAGAACAGGAAAGGACTGTACAAAAAACCCTTGTAATGCCAATTTCCAATTATTTTCTAAAATACCTCCCTGAGCCCTTTCTTTTTTATTAAATCGCCTAAGTTACAAAAAGCAAGTGTGCCTAAAGAACAGCATATCATTGGCTAAAAGTAATATTGATGTAAACAGTGCATAATTAGCTTGTGTCCACTATTAAAACAGTATAAATGTATCTGTGGTGGGGTGTGGCGGGTTTGGGAGAGAAAGAGAAAGAGAAAGAGAAAGAGAGAGAGAGCGAGAGAGGGGTAATGATCAAGTAGTGGAGCATGACCTGAGGGGAAAACAAACAGACCAACAACAATTTGAACCAGGATCACTTACCTGTAGATCGAGGTGTAGCCCTCTATGTGTTCTTAGTTCTTTTCAAGCTGAGCTAACTGTCTTCCTTGACAAGATAAAGTTTGTTCCACTAGCTTTGTAGATATATAGTTACATGTAGATAGGTAGATAGATAGACTCACATAAGTAGTTGCTATTGATGTAACACACGTGTGACTTATTATGGCTTTCTTACAGATAAGTAATGCAAAATGAACAAATTGTTGTTAGAAACCTAGTTTCTGTCCCCTGGGATTCATAGTTAGATCCACCTGCTTTGTAGTATTTCCAGGCATTATCATGCTATCTGCTAGCCAATATGCTCTATGATTTACCAATTGTCATTCCTTTTTGAAAGCATTCAGTGTTTGCTGGGGAAAGGCATTTAAAAAAGGAAAGTTGCCGTCATGTCTGTTTGTGTGTAGTTGAGGTTCCACAAAGCACGGATTTAACTCACTCACTCACTCACTCACTCACTCACTCACTCACTCACTCACTCACTCACTCACTCACTCACTCACTCACTCACTCACTCAATTCATTTTTCTCCACCTAAGAGCCCCCACAAGATGACCCCCACATGGGCCCTACTCAATCTTCAGAAGGTGACGAAAAAGTGTGTCTTTTGTGTTTCTGCTATGGCTTTTTGTCATTCTTTTTTTCCTCGCCAGGTGTTTAGGGATAAGGGGAGGGTCTTGTTCTTTGGCATTTCCGGTGGGATGTCCGTGAATGTGACGCCAAAGGCATCGCTAAAGAGTCTGATACAGTACCGGTACATTTGGAGCTGTTTGTAATGGATGTTCTTGTAGGCTCCATTTGTGGCAGGTCAGTTCGAGTTCTGCTTGCAATTACAGGTTCACTATTGTTTCGATTTGTTTCCAGCAAATAGGGCACAGTGTGTATTCGTTTGATATACTCATTAATCACAATAAAGCTGTACCTCTTTATACGAGCTTAATTCTTTCTGGGATTATGCTCGTAGCTCTAATTTCTTGTGTAACTAGCAAATTTTCCTGATATGAACAACTAGGTCTGTTCCCGACGTACCAAAAGCATCTAAGTTAACCTTGAATAGCTATGAAACACATCTTTCTGAACTCTAAAAACACACTCAAATAGTAGTCAAACATAAAATACAGTAATAAGAAATATAAGATAATATTACCAAAAAAAACGTGAATTTATCATGAGCACTTGCAGGGACTTACCATAACGGAGGTGTGTGCATGGTGCAGGAGGAGTGACCGAGCACATTTGTGACGCCTAAAATAATACTTTCAAACTTGTGACCATGTGTGACTAATATGTAAGCACTTGCTGTACACTTAAAATCGAAATGACTAGCTTCAAATCAGGGGAGGCCAGCCCGGTCCTCAAAAGCCGCATGTCCTGCGTGTTTTGGAGGTTTCTCTTTTCCAACTAAGGTGGGAATTTGATAATAAACCAGGTTGCTTTTTGCCTGCTTCAGTTTTCATTCAGTACTTTCTTTAGCCTTTTTACCTGGTCTCACAACAATTAAAATTTCTAATGGAAGGAAAACTTATCTAAATAGATTCGTCTTGGAAATGCATAAGGCAAGTGTCATAAAGAGAGCTATAGCACAACCAGTGGCGCGAACTGATGCTGGCAGTGAAGCGGTCATGAGCAGTCTCTAGTGATAACCTCTGTGAATGCTCGGAACTTGAATTTTCCTTCTAACTTGGAGCAAGATTTTTGTTCCAACTAAATCTTCTACATCCAAATTCTCGTGTCTAGAGGTGTTATATAGTGGTAGCATTGTATTAGGTTCACTTGCACAATGATGTTAAGTCGGTGCCATTATCTGCACCGCTTATTCTCAGTAGGGTGCTGGAGCCCATCCTGGTCATTTTCGGGCAGTGTGCAGTTGACACCCTGAACTGGTTGCCAGCCAGTCACAGAGCACACAGAAACAGACAAGTCACTCGCTAATTCACATCTAGGGACAATTTGGACTGGCCGATTAACCTGACATGCATGTTTTTGGAATGTGGGAGGAAACCGGAGTACCTGGAGGAAACTATAAAATAAGTTGTGGTCTGTCAAAGAACTTGACATTTTCCGAGCAGTATCAAAGTCAGCTGAACAGATGGGTAATTGTGTTATAGAACCTGGTCATTATTGCACCTCACCAGCAACAGATTTATCCTAAACTTGAAGTGCAGCAAATACTGTATAAACAGTAAACAATGTAATAAAATAATGATCATCAGTAAGCAACATGAAGTCTCTCTAACTCTCACAAACCAAAACACTGGTCAAGTAGAAATAGGCAACTGCACTATATTTTGTCATCCACAACAAAAGTGAATGGTAAAACAATATAAAATGCCTATACAATCCCTCTCTCTATGGGACGATATGTGCATAACAACGTCAGAACTATATTATATTATTGTATGTTATGGTTAACTTGCAAGTTAATCGTCCAGGGCAAAAAGCCTTGTTTCAATGTATTCTCAGTAACGCACCACTATTACAGGCAGTAACGGAAACGGCGAAAATAATAATTAGCCCAATTACCTGGTTATTGAAAAAAAAAAAAAATGCAGATACCTTACGGTGCTATTTATTCCCAACATTGAACTTTGAACAGCATTTGAAAGTTCGTCAAATAATGAATTTTGAGTGTACCTAAACAAATACATTTTGGATTTTACACTACTGCTTTTTGCAACATATGGATCTGTCGCATTATTACGAGTTACCTTATCTGTTTGTAGCTGACACAGTGCTTGTGGCTGATTCTGAGGAAACATTGAGAAGGTTGGTAATGGAGTTTGAAAGAGTGTGTGATAGGTGTAAGTTATGTGTGAATTTTGGGAAGAGTAAGGTGATGAAGTGTTCACGTGATGGAGTGGGCATGGCGTTAGAAATAAGGTTGCATGGACAGGTGTTGGAAGGAGTTGAAAGCTTAAGGTACTTGGGTTGTTATGTGGCTGCAGTTGGAGGAGCCTGTTAGGAGTGACAAGATTGGATGGATTGAGAAATGAAACTGTGAGAGACAGAACTGGAGTAGTAGTGGAACTGAGCAAGCGTGTGAATAAGAGAGAACTCGCTTGGTTTGGACACATGGAGAGGATGGATAAGGAGCGAATGTTGAGAGGATCTACAGAGCAGAAGTAAATTGAAGGAGACCAAAAGGAAGGCCGCGATTGACGTGGATGGATGGTGTTATGAGTGCACTGCAAGAAAGAGGTCTAAATCTAGTGGAAGTTAGAGCTTCTTTTGGTGATAGGAGTGGAGAGGTATTGTAAAAGGATAGTGGGATGTTTAGATGTGTTCTTAGGGATGGGCAGGGCACCTGTATCATGCGGCAGGGGTAAACCAGTAAAAGCTGTCGGGCCCTGCTGTTGAACAAGAGTGTGTTTTGTCACCCTGACCCGAGTGACATGGTCACTTTCTTGTGTCCCGTTTCATCTGGAGGGACGAAAGCATGACCAACTTGGGTACCGAGGTGCTTCACTTGTTTGGGTGTTTGGGCATTTGGGTTGGCCATGGTACAAAAATTTGAGTGTGTTTTTGGCTACTTTTTCCCTTTTTGATTTTCTTTGTTTTTGTATGTGTTTGTCTTGCTGTCGGTCACCCATCTCGAGGGATATGACCAGGATAGATAGATAGACGGACAGACTTTATCTGTAACCACATTTTACAACGCAAATTTAAACTGCGACGGAATTTAAAACTGGTACACAAATGACTTAAGGATCTGAGACAGGAGCCTCGTTTAAAGTCAAACCTGCTCTATTGTTTTGAGGCCTATTAAAATACAGCACAGCACCATCCTCTAGAGCGAGGTGGCGAACACGTGGCTCTAGAGCCGCATGTGGCTCTTGGCCAATAAGGATGTTGCTCTTTTCCTCATCATATTTTCTATATACTGTGGCTCCTTGCCTTGTTTCATCTTTAGTTTTTTTTTGTGTATTGAGGGTGGACACTTTTGTGGACACAAAACTCACTTCTACTCTATAGCATACGAATAACCTAAACTTCTTTTATGTAATAACTTGTGAAGCCCTTTGAGACTATTTGTGATTAAGGGCTATACAAATAAAAATGACTTGACTTGACTTTCCTTGAAATCAACACAAGAACAATACTTGTATTAAAAGGAGAGGAGTGTGTTATGGGAAATAATGTTTATAGTTCTGTGTGTTTGTGTGTGTCTGTCTGTCATGGCAGGTCAGTGCATGGTGTGGCTCTTTGACTCTCACAGTTAAAAATTTCGTCTCTTTGTGTCAAACTTGTTCGCCACCCCTGCTCTAGAGGACGCCAACAGGCAGACGACTGCAGGACCACATTCCTCGTCCTCTGCAACTGATTCTAATCAGGATCCCAGTACTTACTTAGGCTGTTTTTCAGCTGGACGCGCCGTTTGGTTTGCAGTGACATCACAGCTCCAGGGGATATGAGGTCAAAAAGTCTACTTTGAAGATTAATTTCTTAATATCCATGAAGCATGGAATATTTTGGAATATGTATGCGTGAATGCGGGGAGGGACACTACAAGTTCCGTGCCAAAGTGAAAAAAAGGGTAATTTATAATCCAATTAAGGACTGTGCCGACAGTAAAAGCTGTCTGATTGTTGTTTGTCCTTGGTGTTCCTGATCTCTTGCCTGATTGTACCTGTTGTAGATCTATTCTGGACTTTTTCAAATTTGCCAGCCGCGAGTGTCAACTGGACTATGTTTTATTAAAAAAGAAAAAAGTGTGAAGTGCCTTTTGTTAGGTTTTGCCTCACCAAAACATATCAATGCTGAGTTTCAAAATTGAGCTATTTTCAGTATTTAACTCAGTAAAATATAAATAAAATGTGAACGTAGATTAGCATATTAGTTCAAATGAGAGGAATAAAATTGCATTTTGTGAATTTCTTTAGTTTATGAATACATAATGTTCAGGTGTTTAATCACCCGATGAAAATTTGGGCAAAAGCACGCGTGCACAAGCAGCCCATGTTTCCACCCCCCGTCGCAGACGACCATGTGAAATAGCATGAATCCCATCTACTTGAGCATGATCCTTGTTTCTATGGAACCACACTCATACTGTATCACCATGGATACGGTAAGGCATCGTGATCTCCAACATACGTCACGCTGCTTACGCACTCTCCACCTGAAAGTACAACATGAGCATTTCTCACAGTTGGTTGATCCAATTAGCTTACCTAAAAGGGAGAAGGCTGCTGCTCAGAATCTAGAACACTGGAATCATAATCATTGAAAAACATTTGTTGAGCTGTTTTGAATACTTAATTATAATACATTTAATATGATGTAGTAATCTGGCCCCAAGGTGACACTATTATACATAATTAATGCTTATTGTCTAATACATACAAAGAATGGAGTCATTATATAGAGTCAATCTCATATTCAGTAACTATAATGTGCTTCATTTTCTCTGATCCAATGAAAATAACATGATCACTCTCTTAAGTTGTCAGATATGTTTTATTTTTGTGGCTAATCAGGTATTATTTCCCCTTTCAAAAAACATGGCCATGTAATATTCCAAAGATTGCAAACTCAAAAGTACTACATATCAAAATACATGTAAAATAGCAACTACAAAGTTGGCAGGATGAAAACAAACATTGACTATTAAATTCAAAATTCCACACAAATCCTTAATCACGAACCATTAATCATAGAATTACAATTTCAAAATGTACAAAATATTTGTAATGACAGTAGGCTATACTTAAGTTTCAAGTGCTTCGGTGCTTCCTCTGGTAGTAATAAGACTGTGAATAAAGAATAGCATCATAGACTTTTAACACAAATGTTATTTTCATTTTTTTTAATGCGAGGGTCTCAGTCTTCCAGGGACCCCAACTGGGATTCGACTGAAGTCCGGGTGTTCTGATGCAGCAGAGCTTCATCTGAACTACCGACCATGTCGTCAGTCTCCTTCTTGCTTTCTGACCCTTTTGCGTTGGCGTCACTCGGACCACCAGCATGAGTGATGGAATTTTCACCATTGGCTTCCTCATCCTCGGTTGTACAAATTTCACCGGTTGAACTTTGGTCCTTCAAGTTCAACAAAAATGTGTTGACAAGTTAGATATCAATGCAACATAAACTTTTAATGGCAGTTTTGATAACAATACTTTAGAGAATCGTGCCAGAATGATACACAGATGTGTCTCTTTGTGTTGTTGTCATTGGTGGGTGCTGCTGCACTGGACCACATTTGCTTGTAATCGTTCCTCGAGAAGTAAAGGACACTTCAGAGACCTGACCCCTAATTTACAAAGACAAGTGAAGCATTTTCGATTATAACTTTCACCACTGTTTATTTTGGATGTATAAATTTAAGATTTTATTTGTGGCTGAAAAAGTTGAAATATTGTAAGTACGATGTAAATATTGAATACAATTCTGTCAAACCTTCCGCTTTGCTTCTGTAATTATAGGAATAATGTTGGCAAAAACATGAAATCATTTATCTTGAAGTGTGTCATAAGTTTAGATGTCACTGTGGCATTTTGTACTTTGAGGGCAGGCGTTGTGGAAAAGAGCAGCTTGCCGTTTTTCCTCAGTGTTTATTATGTAGCAAAAAAGTAGCGCCTTGTGGTCCGGAATATATGATACTTGTCCATTTTTGATTTTGGTGATTCCCAACAGGGCATATTCTCTATCCTGAAACATTGTCGGGCACTGAGCGAAAACCAACTTGACACAGAACTTGCACTAGCATGTTGGGTTAAGTTAATTAAAGTAAGTAGAAGGTGCAAGCACACTTACATAAACCGTTGTTCTAACTATACCACCTCTCTTCATCAAAATGTAAAGAAGGATAACTTTCTTTTTACTTTCCTAATTTGTTTTTTTCAGTTCCCCCCACTTTATGGTTACTCAACATTAATATGTAATTTTCAGACCAAGATAACAATGTAGAAAAAGCTGTTTATTTTTTAGATGGTTTTTCGACTTGTCAGACCAAAAACTGCTAGCTGACGCTGTGCGAAAAAGTACTGTGAACAAAATAACTTTTTGGGGCACTTTTAAAGAGACACTGTTTTAGTATTCGGTCACTGGATGTCGCTGTATTGGGTAGTGCTACCAAAAAAGAGTGCTAAAAAGCACAAGGAAGAATACTAACTATGGGGACCCAAAGTGACCAAGCTGCAAACAATTTTCCTATATTTTGCCTGTATATCACTACAACTGGCTGGCAACCAGTTCAGGGTGTCCCTGGCCCATGCGCGAAGACAGCAGGGATGGGCTTCAGCACCCCCACGACCCGACTGAGAATAAGCGGTGCAGATAATGGATAATGGACATTTATATCATAGTTTATGTATGTTTGTATGTATGTATGTATGTTTCTATTTAAATCGATATCTGTTTTTTTTTTCATGAATAATATTTTCTTAACCACTCAGAGGTACTGGATATACACTGTCCTTTAAACAACAACGAAAAGATGGTGTTTACTATAACAGGTAATGATTTGTCTGAGGCTTAATTTTGGCTGTTTTTTTAGTCATTTTAATTAGGCAAGATTGAAGGGTTATAGTTTAGAACAGCAACCAAAAAAAAAAAAAAGACAAGTCATTCTGGTCCTGAACCATTAAAAATAGCAGCTGGATATGACCAGATAATCACCCTCCCTCCCCCGTATTTAACATTAATTATGTTCAATGACAAATGTATGCATAATTGATGAGTCAACAGCATTTTTTCCCACTCGGTCAATTACCTTTCAATGTTTCCCAACTTGATGAACAAAACTACCACCCAAAAGAACTTTCACCTGAAAACAATAGGTTTTACAGTTTCCAACTGAGGTTATCTACAATAATGCAAAGTGGGTGTAAGAAAAGGAAAGGTGCAAAGTCATCCATTTAGCAAAAGAGGCAAGTCATTGCGGTAAAACCAAAACAGATTTCCTGAGTCCGTCTAATTGGATAGGGAGATTAGCCTGCCCTGCTGGTTTAGAATTAGCATTGAGACTGCATTAGGTCACATTCCTATTTGAGGTAGACTTGAATCGACTCCTTGGTCATTGCCACAGACAGGACAGCTTATTTTCATTCTATTGAACCATGGCAACTCATCTGAAAATCAACTCGAACTTCCTGTTCATGTCTTATGGGGCCACAAAATGGCCTCGTTGGATATACTGTCGCTTCATAACTTTTATTCATTTTTATTTAGCAATGACAATCACATGTTACTTATAACAATCTTTAGGGATTGGCAAACATTTGGAGTTGCGGGTTGCATTGGATTTAAAAGAGGGGCCAGTCTAGGATGATTGATTGATTTCAAACAGAGTCTCAGATTTAATACCTTGGCAATACATGATAGTATACTTGCAGCTAATTGAGCCTATCAGAGGTCATTACTGTAACAAAGGGGAAGACGGAAATGGTCAGATCGGGGATATTATAGCCATATTTGTTCGAAAATAGCATTTCATTGAATTGGTCACGAAACATTCAAAATAAAAGCAAGTATCGTTAACCTTATGCTAAAATGGTACTGCTGATTTTTTTTTGGTTTATGCATAGGAGGTGGGAATACCGTCCCAGTTCTTGATATTTTCCTTATTAACTTTTCGATATTGGAATTAATATAAATTATATATCATATTAGGTATTAATATTCTAAATTCCATCATTTACCTGTTGGCATGCGAAAAATGGCCTTAACTACTTACACACCTAGTTTACGATAATGCCGCATACGATATCACTTTACAGTCCAGCATTATTTTAAAGGAACACTGTGTAATATTTAGTGCCTCATCTTTTATTCAGTAAAAAAAACATTGATTTGAATACAGGCAAAAAGACATGAACTGTCATACCAATGTTATTTCTATAAAAAAAAAATCATAGGTCAAGATATTTGTATTTCTTTTACATAATGAAATACCCACTTAGAGGTCACTCTCATGTTTATCTGGCAACTTGCTACTATGCTGTTCTCTCTGGGACTGGTTTTTGTTCGCATTAGACAACAGAGCCATTTAGTGGTCAAATATTACAAATTGGGGTTTTAATGTTTCCTAAAGTCATCAGATGTTTGAAAATTCTGTCCACACTACTAAAGGGACAGTGTGTATTGTTTAGTGCCTCTCAGTCGTAAAAAACATAATTTATTTAAAAGAAAATTATTGATTTGAATCATAAGCAAACATACATCAACTATCATATGAGGCCCATAAGAAATCTGCAAACAGTAAAGCTATTATTGCGCGGAAAAATGCTTTAACCATTTTCTATCGACAAACCTAATATGTGGTATCAATACGATTGGTGATTTAAAGAAATAGGGCTGATTAAATGCAACTATTAAAAACTCAACATAAATGAGGACAAGATTATTATAGGTTATTTTAGTGCAAATCAATTTATATCTTGATAAATAAAATCATTACATGATTAAACAAATAGCAAGTATAAAAAAATAAGATTTATATTTTTTATGATGTGAAGACTGTTGACGTAGACGTCCCGTGTCTCACCACGTGTTCCACTTAAAAGATACCGACAAAATAAAATTAAACTTAACAAAGCTGTAATTTTTCAGGTAAAAAGAGGAAGTTACATATTTTTAAACAGACCTTTGTTAAGACTGGACCCAGCCGAATTCTCAAGGTTATATGATAGAATTAGGGTAGATACATCAGAATAGAACTTAGAAACAATACTGGGAAAGTACTGAATGAATGATACATTTAAAACATCAAGTGGACAGAAGACGTGAACACTTCATTTAATATGAATAAGCATAGGGTGCATTTAGAACAACTAAATGAATAATGTTATCAAAGTGATGTGATGATGTGACTGTAGCTGGAAAACTCGCAATAGTGTCAACATATTCAGTGACACATTTTGATAATCTAAAAAGACCTACATGAATGGAGAATGGGGAGATAAGTGAAAAACAAAAAACAATAAATCAACACATTTTTTTACCTTATAGTCACTCTGAGTTCAATACCCCCGACCTAGACAATTATGATTCAATTTCCTTGGGGGGCACCGGAACTACGGTCTGGGTGAGGTTGGGCCAATCGGGTTTACCACAAAAATGTTTGGATAAAATAATTCTACTGTTCGCAAAAATCATTTTTATTTCTTACAAAAAAATATCTAAATATATATAGAAAAAAATAGAAAATGCAGATACTGCCCTACTTATGAACGAGATAGGTTCCGGACGATCGTTCAAAGTTAATTTTTGTTCGTAAGTTGCTTCAGTGCTATATTTTGTATGTTTAAGGTTTAAATAAGTATGTTTAAGGATTATATAAGTAACCTGTATTGTTTTGTACTACAAAATAAACATTTCATAAAATAATATGCACTATAAAGATAAATAAAGTTAAGTTACTTTTGGAAGATGGGCTTAAAGAATTGGGCGACTTCCTCCTCCGTGGTAGAAAGTGATCAAAAAAAGTGATCCTACCATTTTCTCAACCGTATCAGCTTTTTTATTCCACTTTCATTTCAAAAGAAATGGCTCGCCTCTTCTTTACACTTTACACCAACCATATTGAGTGGATGCACAAGATATTAAACAAAAAAAAAGGTTCTTAGAGTGCTGAACATAAAATGTTTACACACGAACTAGGAGGAAGCGGATTTCTTCTTCGGGGTGGATGCTGGATGACCTCTCACAGCGCTACACGCCGGTAACGGCGGAGAGAAGAACTGTACTATAGTCGGAAAAAGGTGCACACGATACAAAATCTAACTTACAGCAATGTCCGGATATTTTTTCACATCCCGAAAAAAATGTTCGTATCTACCGTTAAGTCGAATGGTCGTAAGAAGGGGAGCGTCTGTAATAAGAAAATCTATCAATCCATCCGTCATCATCCATAATCTGCAAGGGCTGTACTCAAAGGGAAATTGAGTATTATTCAGCGCCTTGTAGTGTATAAAAACCTGTCACGAATTTAAAAAAAGGATTGGATGATTTAAATAATTAGCAAAAATACATAAATTATCAAATACATTTGCATTTATTCTAAATAGTCGTAGGTCGAGAAATGTCCATTTTACATAAGATGAGGCTCATCTAAAGGGAGATGACATAATTATTTGCCATATCACTGCAATGGGTACCCAAAAACACAAAAACCTTTTGAAAGGCTTGGTAAACAAATACAAGAAATACTGTGCTTTATGAGTCTCTTTGTTTTGTATTTTTCCTTGTGATTTTTAGCATTAATTTTCTGGTTGCACAACAGATTACATCAACATCACGGGTCAAATATTCTGGAAAAATGTTTACATATTACCTATGTTTTTTAAATTAATGTTCACTATGTTTTGTGTGTTGTTACCCAATGCTAAATGTATTGCACCGTGGTCATCCTGGAAGGGGGATTACCACTTGTAAGGCTCCTTCTCAAGGTTTCTTATTTTGCTCATGTTGAAGTTTATGAGGTTTTTCCTTGCCCGCATGTTGATTTAAAATCAGGCGATGGTTCAATTGTAACCTGTTCAGTCGTTTGAGACTTGATTTGACTTAAATAATACATTCTATTCCTTAAATTTTCATGTTAAGGCAGGGGCCTCAAACTATTATTCAGAGGGCCACAATTTGATACAGCTGGTTTAGATTGTTTTTCTGACTTTTGGGGTAAAATGGCTATCTTTTTGGAAAAATAGTCTAAATCAAGATTTGGAGGTTAGGCAGAAATGCTGTTTGTTTTTGGTTGACCGACTTATTCAGAAAATACACGTTTCTATGTGAAGCAAGTTATGTACTTCTGTTATATGTCTGATGATATATCATCATTATATTTTAACCATTTTCTTTTGCCTGCATGTTGCCAAAGTCTGGCCACCCCCGTACAGCACCTGCTGTAGACATTTTACGGAGCCTTTTTAATATTCAGTATGTTCTGACCTTTTGTAAAGTCCTTTGTTGATGTGACGATTCGCTTTCATGTTGAGGCGATCCTTCATTCTCCTTCTCTTTATCCTCCACACAAGTTGAAGTTCTGCTGTTGCCCTTCTCTTGCAAAGATGTAGATTCATCCTGATTTGGGAAACCCTCTATGACCTCGCACTTATCCTGCTCGGCATTTGCTTCATCTCCACTTCTTTCAGATGTCTGTTCTAATCCTGATTTGTTTCTATCACAGTTTTCTTTGTCATTTTCTGTTCCAACCAACTCTTCATCTGTCTTGTCCTCATTTGAAGTATCCTCGTTTCCTTTACCTTCTGTTAGTGTTTCCATGCACCGACAGCACAATTTCTCCCTGCTGATCTGTGACTTTGCATCTTCCTTGCTACTTGTTTCTTCCTCATCTTCCCCCTCATTACTTTCACACTTCACCTCTTCACTTGCATCCCCCTCGTCCTCCTCAGGAATTGTTTCCTCAGTTTTGAATTCCGTGCTGGAGTCGTTGTCCTCTTCTTCCTCCTTTACCACCTCCAAACTTCTCATTTCCTCTTCAACAACCACACTCTCAATGCTCCGATCTATAGGCTGTGACACAGATATGGGATAGAGGTAAGACATTAAGCCCACACACGAATCGGACCTGAATATCGGCAGCTTCGGGCATAAACTGACACAGATATCAGGTGGATATAAGATCCTAAACCCATACCCAAGCCTGAGCCAAATTCCGTCCGGGTAAGAGCTAAAATGACAGAGATAGTAGAGGTAAGATCTTATGCCTGAGCCAGACCCAAATTTCATCAGGGTAGAACCTAAAGAGTCAATAAGTAGTTTTGGGTGAAGCTGGGCTCTCTCTCGCTGATGCTGAGGCGTTTCTAGGCCATGAGTAGCTTTGGCCACGAGAGATCCTGGTCCGCATAAAAACATCACCTCATTACAAAATGTACTATACCAAACTGTTGCAATGTCATTTCAAATATCTCCTTCCTGTCAATGTCTATTATCCACCCATCATTCTTCTTCTGTGTCTCTGTACCTCTTTCTCCCTCTATCTTTAAGTGCTGCACTAGCTTCTTAAGGACCTACTGCTACTGTGGTTTAAGGCCCAGTTTCAACCCCTAAAAATTAGGAAGCCATTGAAATTTTTCTGTCAACTCTTAAAAAAAATCCATCAGTATTAGAAAATAGTCGGTTCATGTAACCTCTGCAGTCACAGAAATTTAAAAGATGTAAATGTTTATACAGTCTTGTTAAACTTAGATTTATTTTTTATTATTTTTTTTAACAAAAGACAGGCTTTATTTTGTTACCATTATTAACCTCTCCTCTTCCTGAATCCTCACTAATAGAAAATGGAATTTCGTGTTTGCTTTGGGTACGGACTCAGGCTGGGTCAGGCTTTAATACCCAGAGGCCTGAGTTCAGTCATGCTGGATTTTTTTAGGTCTGATCTTACCTCTAATATGGGGGCCGGTGCCGGGGTCTTCCTGAGTTGCAGAATCTTAAGGAGATCAAATTCCATCATCACTGGAGCTTCGGCTGCCGCTGGATTCGTTTTGAGAGGCCGTGAAGCCATTTTTTTGCGTACACATGCTTCACAGGGGCAGTATTCGTCATCACTTCGTTGGTCGCTGAACTCGGCTGTCATCTCGCCGTCGCTTAAGGAGTCGCCTGTTTTGACCGACTGGTTCTTCATGACCTGACAATTAAATGATACAAATTTGTTTATCTCTGCATCTAAATTCTGCCACATCTAGCATGTCCAAAATAATTTTAACACAAAGCACGTTAGCCAGGGGACTACTAGAACAGTGATTTTTTTTTTGTGATTTACTCCCTTTAAAATGTTTTTTTTTTTTTTACCAAGTAACTCTAGCCAGCGCCACACTATTTGGTTAATGGCATCAAAGGGGCATTGTGTATTATTTAGCACCTCTTAGCAGTAAAAATACTTCATTCATTGACGAAGAACAATATTGGTTTAAATGAAAACCAAACAAATCGTGAACATTGATGTAAACTTCCATTTTAAAAAATATAAATATGTTGTCTGTAATCTTCCTTGTGTATTGGTTTTAGGTTACACTACACCATACAGCACCAACTCGTGGTCAAATATACACACTGTCCCTTTAAAAATAAATAACATTTTAATTTCTTATGATGTGATTTATTCACATTATATTATTAAATATTTGAATTTATATATATATATATATATATATATATATATATATATAATCATTGTTCTAGAATACACAACTACTGAAATCATTGGAATATCTTATATCTTGCATTGTCTTATATGATTTGAATTCAAAGTCCTTAGACATAGCCAGAAAAGTTAAGCAAAATAATGAAAAGAGCCAAAACTCAAATGCACAACTTTAAAAAGTCATGCAGATACATTTTTAAAGGCAGGATTTTGACACTAATATTTAAAAATCTAGGGGACAAGTTTGGTTTAAAAATGAAAGCAATTCTATTAATTTTTATACATCATTTACCTTCAGGATTCGTCGGCGTTTCTCTGTCATGGTGGACTCCCTTGATAAATTGACCCCCTTTGGAGGCCGTGGTGACCTCCCAACACGGCCAGATCGACTCTGGATCTTACCCATTTCCCGCTTGATGCTACACTGGATTCTTTGGCTCACTTCATCTCTCAACTCTGAGATCATCTTATCCAAGATGAGGCTGTCATCAAGATCCCAACGAACCTTAAACTCTTCCATGGCATCAACGTAGTGGTTAATAAATTCCTTTTCCAGCTTCTTCAGAAGGTGCACGACCCACACTGGATCCGGATCTGGTGATAGTTTATTTAAAACTGTTGTTTGCAAAACTGTTGGAGATGTTGTCGAGGTAGAGTTGGTGCAATTGTCAGAGCTTTTTTCGGATGATGACAGGTGCACATCATTTGGATTCTCCAGAATAGGGGGGATTTGAGTTTGGCTGTTTTGACAAGGTTTTTCTTTCAAAGACATTTCAGCATTAATTTCTAGTGGCTGTTGTACTATGTTCTCCTCAGGACACTTCTCGACATTTTCTTCATCATTTGAAGTCTCTTTGCGGAGGGTTTCATCGACTATTTGATTGTCTTGATCTTTCCCTGAGCCACCAGAGCCGCTGCTCATGCCTACGCCTGAAGAGGACCTTGGTGGGGTTCCTTGATCTAATCCAATGTCCTTGGCCTCAATGTCTCTGGGTTCAGTGAGCCATAGGGATTGAAGTATGGCTATAATATCCCCGATCTGACCATTTCTGTCTTCCTCTTTGTTACAGTCATGCCCTCTGATAGGCTCGATGAGTTGAAGCTGGGCTAAACAGTCCAGTAGCCCCTTTGCTGATGTGCTAAGTCTGCGGCCATAAACTGGAGATACCTTTGGAAAACAACACATTATGAGTAATTGTATTAATTCAGAAAAAAATCCAAACAATCCAAAACTCTTTCTAGAAAAACCACAAAGTTTATTAATATTGATTTTACTGTACCTCGGGCAAGCTTCTACATCGTCCAAGAGAGGAGCTGAGAAGAACCTTCATAACCGCAGCTGAAGAGCGCCAATCCTTAGGCAATGGCTTTGTACTAATCACTGGAGAATTGGGATGGCAAGAAACATCTATTGCCCCAATACCAGTAGCCAGATCTTTATTTTTTTGTTTATGTACTGTAGTAGATTCTTCTTCCATCTGGTCACCCTCAACTTTTTCTTCCTTATCTAATATCTCTTCTAGAGGGTATCTGTCCTGTAATATTTTTGCCTCTGCTTCAGCTTTAACCGTCCCTTCATCGCCATGATCATTCTCAGTGAGCTCATCAAATGCAATCATGTTGCTGTCTGTAGGAATATTACGCAGCCAATCACTGACAACATCATTGGGGAGAGTGTTGGGTAAAGATGCAGGTGTGACTTCTGTTCTCTCGTCCTTCCTCTTCATTTGATGCCTGACATTTTTCTCTAAGTGCTGTTTGATGCTGGATTTGCTTGCCTTACTTGACTGGTGACAGTTTTGATGTTGTTTCTCCTTAGTTTCCTGGGGAAGTTGAGTAACGGACATTGTGTTTTTGCCACTGCAAGGTGAATTGTTGCTTTGTTTTGAAGACCTGTTGGATTTCTCTTTCTTAGCACCATTTGATGTTTTGAGTGATTTGTCACTGCCACTGATAGAACTTTTACTTATACTATCTTTTGCTTGACTCTGCTTTGATTCATTGCCCTTTGCATCAACAGCAAAGCTGCTTGTGAGAGAACAGAGTTCAATGGAGTGTGCACTTGGTACCTTATTGATGAGGCTACCCATGTTTTCTTCAGCTGACCTTTGGGAGACATTGTTATCAACATCATTAGGTGTCACATTGCCATCAGATGACAGTGAAGACGTGGTCCTGTTGTCTGCAACTTTTTTAATGCTGGAGTTTGAATCTGGGCTGCCAGCAGTACATTCCCTATGATTGTTGTCAACATCCCCATGTACATTAATAGTTGGAAAACATACAGCTTTGGGACTTTCATTGACTTCATCATTAAACAACACTGAGTGATTTTTGGAGGCTGCTTTCCCTGCAACATTCTGATTGTCAGCATGAAATGAAATACACGATTTGCTACTGTCTGTGTCACACATTTCTCTGTCATCTGGCATCCCAAGAGACACTGAATCCAAAGAGTTTTGACTTAGCTGCTGAATAATTCTCAAATCTTCCTTTTCATTTATTTCAATATTTTCTCCTTCTTTCTTTGCTTCATTTTCTTCCTTGTTTTGTAATTTTTCTAAAGTGGAGGCTAAACCACAGTTGCATTTAACACTTGCAGATTTGGAAGAAGTTACTGAGTGAACAGAGAGAACACTCTGGGTTCTTAGCTCATTTGAACTGTTCGGCGATGCAACCGTACCTTTCCGCAAATGGGATCTGGCTGAGCGTCCTCTCTTGGGGGACAACATTTGACTGTAAGAGTGTTTAGATGTTTTACTTTGGGAATTTCTTTCTCCGACCTCTTCACCTTTTTTTTGTACCATCCCTTTTGAATCATTTAACTCATCAATCCCTTCTGTTGGTTCAATGGTGACTATATTTAGTCTTTGATATGCAGAATTTGGATTCCTTGTAGTAAGCGACTTATGAGAAGCACAGGAGCTTAATGAAGACTTCATGGACATGGCGCTGCCTATTCGCTCTTTATTTTCATTTGCCGTTCTTCCTTCGACATTAATAGAGCGGACATTTTCCTTTTCATCAGGAGATTTTGCAGTCCAGGTAGGGAGACAGGTAATATGACAATCAGACAAACCACTAGTTGCCCTTGCTTCAGCTGTGTCAGAGTCTTGTCCGTTAGTCACAATATCTAAATTAGCCGGACAAATGTCTGTTCGGTTTTCTGGTTCAGTTGAATCCACCTCCATTACATCTGCAGCACACTGACTTTCTTTGGAGTTTTGGCATGACATTTTGGATTTTCCTGATTTATTTGACTTCAAAGACGTCATTGACAACACACTGTTTGGCCTGTCTTCCTTGTCAGTCTTGATAGAAACATTGGAATCTATCGAAGGGCAACTATGACCATTCCTGTCTTTCAAGGTCAAATTACTTCCGTGAGAGTTCACTCTGACACTTGATAGAGGATTCAAGGTTCCACTGCTTGCTTCCTGGTTTATTGTGGCAGTCAAACCTTCAAGTTTACAACTCAAGTTTGACTTGTAAGACATGTTGGATTGATCCGACAAAGCACTAGAGCTTCTGTTTCTAATAATTTCAGTTGTCGTACCAGTAAGAACAGACTTCTTTGTAGTGTTTGGTTTGTAGGTAATAGATGAGGTGATATTTTCTTGGTTTTCTGTTCTATCTGGATTCGAAATCTTAGAAAGGGCACTGGATGTTGGACTTTGCAGATGATTGAGTCGAACGACAGGTTCATGTCCTATGATGTTGGTTTTGTTGGATTGTGGAGACAAAGCATCATTATCCGTGCAAAGATTGACATTGTCTAGATTTTTAAGAGGTGAAGTCGGATCAGAAGGGGCTTGAGGAGTGTGGCATGACTTCTGGGAAGCTGTACTACTGCTTTTAGAATTGACTAAGGATTTGTGGCCACCACAGTTAGAGCATACATTTGAGGTGCCAGATGAAGTTTTAAAAATGCTCTTTAATTTTTTACGCTCTTCTGTTTCGTTCACTTTGGTGGACTTACTGGAGGCCTTACTAACATTAGAGCTGAATTCAAGAGCTTTGTCTATTATCTCAGATTCACAAAGACAAAACGTGGCAGACGATACAGTTTCACCTTCTTTTTTATTCTGGTCACCTGTTTTGTTCAGTTCGGTAAATTGGCAGATTGCATGACTATTGTTTAGGTGAGAATTGGGAGTCATGGTATGGGAGCACTGTGATGCGCTGGGTGGCAGGTCATCATCCAAATCTTGGTCTTCTTTTAATAACTGCAGTACATGTGAAGAGCTGCTTACTCTAGACAGTAGGTGATCAATTTCTTCCTCCCTTGGTTCATCATCCACAGACCTCTCACAAGGAGTTCTTGCATTGCTGTTCTGGGTGATCACTTCACTGAGACTGGAGTGCCTGTTTATCATAGATACTTCTACGTTAGTGCCTCTACTCTGCCCAACGTCTACTAATCTTTGCCCAACCTGCTCCACCACATATGTTTCTTCTTGGAAGAGTTGACTTTGCTCTGAATCCGATGCTCTCCCGCATTTGGAGAGTTTTCCTCTACAACGCACCACCCTCATTGAATTACAAGAAGAGGAAGAGCCAGAGGAATGTGTATGTCTTACTGAAGTGTGAGTGTGGCCTGATAGAAATTGGCGTGGGGCAGGTGGCTGCTGATGACTGTGTATTGGGTTTTCCCAGAGGTTGTACTGCTGTTCATGCATCTGGTAGCAGCAGCCGCACTGGTTTATTTGCGATGCAATTTGGACGGATTGATTGGCACATTCTGTGTATTCTGGGTCAGCAGTAACACAATCAGAACCACTTTCAGATTGAGATTTTTCTAACTGAGAGCATTGTGCATGACTTGGGGGGTAGCAGTCACTTGTAAGAGAGGGAGATTTTCCAATCTGCGTGGACCATTGCAAGGTCTCATCATTGCGAAGGCGAAAACGCACCCTCATCTCCACAGAGAGAGTGCCGTCTTTGTTGACTAAAACACGCTTTTCAATGTCATCATTTCTAATCGCTGGTCTCCATTGTGACTGTGCTCTTACACTATTGCCAAAGGACTTTTCTGAAGACAAAGAAAGTCGAGTGGAGCGGGTAGATGATTCAGACCGGGGGTAGATGATGCTCTTCTTTGTTTCCAAACCAAAGTTTACTGAAAGCATAGAGTTAGAAATCAAATTGTAATCAGCCCTGTGTAGAAGGCAACCTGCGGGTGCGCTGTGGTGTATTTTTACCAACCTGGAAACAGAACTGTTATTTAGGTTATTTTTTTATTCCTTCCGGGTTTATTGACAATTAAATGTGGAATAGACGTGACGAGGTGCCTTGTATTCCTTGTAGAATTTCATGGATTTTATTTTTGCCATTTTATCATGAACATTCAAGCAAGTTGTGAAAAAAGGACACATTTAAAATCACATGAGGACTTTTAAAAGGATGTGGCAGGCGACTGGGATCTTCATTTTATTTTTCTCTAGGACGATGTATGTTTTTAGACAACCAAGATATTGAAGTATTACGAAGTAATACCGGCAACCAAGCCTCAGAAGATAAAAATGCATAAAATCTGCATCCTACTTGAATTGCAGTATTTCGATTCCAGGACTAGGTAAGGCTTCCAGCTATTGTCGCAAACGTTTTCCAGCTAGGATTCCCATGCCCCTCGAAAAATTCAGCCGAGAATAAAAACCTTCTATTTCTGTGTGTTACAACCCAATGTTAGTCGTTAGTCCTGATTATTGCATTTTGGGACAAAACGTCAAACTGTCTTCACAATGTTGCCAGTCACTGAAATACATCATGCCACATATCATTGGAAAGCTTAAACTCCTGGGATTTCAAAATGTACTCATCACAGAAACATCTTGCTCAGTCTGAAATAAGATACCTGAAAACTATAAAGCCAGCACTGCTCCCCTATAACGTCTCCTGGGAGTGTGCTTATGATACAATCGCGTGCAAAATATGATGCGGTAACATTCACAAAAGTTCAGTGAATCCAACCATGTAAAATATTTACTCCAAAACACAAGATAATGCCGACAGATGAAAAAAAAAATCTGCCTAAAAGCATTCGCGCATCGCTTGAGATAGTCGTCCTAATCCGTCTGTTTTGCTTCAGAACTTCCTTCAAAAATAAACATACTCATCAGATGATGTTCGGTAAAGCTGTTAGCTTCTGACATTTTGATTGACACCAACCAATCTTGGCCAATTGCATGTTTTTTTCACGGTCCCTAGCCTGTGATAATCAGGACCAGTATTAAAAAAAACAAAAACAAAAAACCGTGTTGACCAATTCGCTTTGAAAAAAGTGACCACTTTAAATGTGGATTGACACATTGCTTAGCCAATAGAATTCCGAACGTAATTTTACGCAATTTACGGGAAAAAAAAGAGCGCAAATGCAGAACACAATCTATTTTTTCACGTGAATAATCAGTGATTGACTTCTGGAAAGAGAAGTTTAACATTAACAACTCTTTCAAAATGTCTAAAAATTGTCGAAACTAAAAACCCAAATTGTATTTTTTTAGGGTTGTGAACGCTTCCAGATGGCCACTTGTAAAAACGCCTAGACTTACCCTTTGGAAAATGTATAAAATACAATGTTTAGTTTTTCATCTAATTTGAGAAGGTACTAGGTAAAGCTTCAAGCTATTGTCTCACCTGTTTCCAAGCTATACACATCTGCAGACATATGATTGCAAAAAATAAAAAAAACTAATCCAGCGAGAATAAAAAGCTTCTATTTCTCTGTGTTCCAACTCAGATTAGGCAATGTTTGTAGCCTTGCAGGTATTATTAAAGTTTAAGACAAAACATCAAAGTCTTACCTTTCAAAAGAGACTAAAAAAAAAAGAAAATTTAAGGCATCTCTGCCTTCTTAACAGGTTTTAATATGAAGAGTATAAACCTTCAAAATTGTATTAAAAGCGCCTGAAGTTTTACAATAAACTCCAGATTGAATGAAAACACTATTTCTACTCACTGCTAGTATTTGCACCTTAACACACTGCCTTCATCCTTTTATACACTCAACTCTTTCTTCTGGGCACTACATACCACATTAAATACTACAAGTACTACCACTACTACTACTAATACTAATAATAGTTAAACTAATATTGAGAATAATAATGCATTGCATTTATATCTTTCTTGTTTGCATTTAGTCAAATTGTCCTACCGCTTTTTTTGCTCTCCTGTCCTTCACTGCACTCGCTCGTTCTGGACTGAACTCCACGAGGGGATGATCTTGCTTCTTGAATACTAGTGGATTGCGCCCCATTTTTGGGAGTATTTGGACCAAGACCAGGAGACCTGCTGCTCAAACCTGGCAGTTTTTTTTCTGAGCTCTTCTGCAGAATCTTCAACAGCAAGGGACTGATGACCTCTCTTCCGACACACACCAAAACTCCAGTGCAGGTCAGCAGACTTTGAATGTTGTCAACCTATGGATATTTTTACAGTGTTATGTACTCTTCAAAATTTGGATTTAGGAAACAATATTTAAATAGGAATACTACATTTCATATTTTGGTACAGGAGTTTTGTATCCATAGAGCTATTGTATTTATTTGTGTATAACGCACATTTTCTTTACCTAAAAATGAACCAACTAATCAGTCGAAAAATATTACTGATCACAGTACATTAAACGCAACGGAATCAAATCCGGGTCGTGGCAGTGTGAGTGCCAAATCCTTATCACTGCACCACAGGTAATAAAGTTTATATACATGTTGTCACTTACACTGCCTAAAATAGAGGAATCACAGGAGCAGAAAAAATGTAAATTTATTTGTGAATTTCACATGTTAGAATGATAATACATTTGAATAGATTAAAGAAAGAGTATTCTATTTATGCATTGTTACATGTGAAATGCACAACGAAATTAACATTAGTGTGATAATGGGACACCATTTGCTGTCTTTTTGTATGTTATCTATACCACTGCTACAGGGTTTGTACACATTTTTCATGGCCAAATTCAAACACTTTTTTAAGGACTTTCAAATTTCTCCAGTAGTATTAAAAGAAAGGATCTGGTCTGAATCATGTATTTTGCAAAGCCACGAATAGATGCAATTTTTTATCTTGTGTGCGCATTTATCAAGGCATATGATTATTACAATGTGTGTGTAAACATTCTTGAGTCAAAAATCTCTCCCCATATAGGTAAAAATGATAGTAATACGTAGCATACATTTTCAGTTTTTCCCATGACAATTTACCACAGGGAAAGGTTACTTTGCTTAATTATTTGCATGGCCCATGATAAAAGTCTATAATTAATACATATTCCTTGCACTAATATGTTTTATTGTGCCCTGTTTAGGTGTAGCGTGCACCTGTCTTCTTGGACGCGACCTGTAGGGTGCGATGACCCTTCATAGGACCATTCAATACAAATTAATGCCAGCTCCCGTTAATCACAAGGGAAAAAATACAACGAGAAAGCCAAAGACATCAAAGAGCCGTGTCTGTGTATTTTTCCAGTAATTTTTGTGAAAAATGGCAACTATTTCAAGCATTGACACCAGGGTTCGCACGGAAGCTTGGAATCTTTGTAAATGCTTGAATTTTTGGCTAAGTGCTTGTAAATGCTTGACATTGTTGCCATCTCTCTCAACAAGTCAGTTTAAAAATGATGCCTACACTGTTCTCTGGTGGCTTCACTTTGCAATTGCGTAGGGGGATGATTAATTTATGATTAATGCTGTACAAACTAATACCAGCTGCAGTTAATCAGCAGAAATGCAGTGGCAAAATGAAGGCACCTGAGACCAATTTTGGAATCTATTTTAGGAAGACTTATTGAGAAACATGGCATGCTTTCAAGCATTTACAAGCACTTCATCCAAAATTCAAGCACTTTTAATCCTTGAAAACAAAACGTATACATTCAAGCATTCTCAATGATTTCAAGCACCTGCACAGACTATGTGGTAGTAAAGTGGTTAAGATTAAATTCTCTCACAGCTGTGACCTAGGTTGGATTCCTGTTCCATTCAACCGCAAAGTTTGAACTAGTAAAAGGGTAAGAGAAAATGTTAAACTTCTTTTTCAGATATAAAAACTAGGGGTACAGGTTATGCAAGAGTGCATGTTATACACAAATAAATACGATAATGTAAGGGCTATCCTAGTAAACGTTTCCTACCCTGCGCCCTTCATCAGTATATACTTTTCGGACATGGAACTGCATCACTTCGGACACCTCCTCAAGAAAGGCTCTCATGCTTCTGATTGACCTCCTACTCAGTACCACAGTCCTTCGCATCCCTGGCTCAGTGTTTTTAATCAGAAGGATCTTTCGATGCTTGTGAGGTAGATGGCCAGAAGAGTATGTGGGCAAAGTTTCCAGTTGAGTGGGTACGCGGCTGTGATGCTGCCATACGCTTTGACGTTTGTTGGCATGGTCCATCTTGATCGGTTTTGGATGCTGCCGGTCAGAGCAGACGTAACAGCCGCCATCTTTGAGTTCCTCTAAATGTTTGATGATGCGGGTGCCTCTGGGCGTAGTCACAGTTCGCACACCAAACGGAAGGGGCATCTATACAGAGATGAATTAAAATTAATCTGTCAAGGGATAGGTTATAATTTTGTGACACTTTTAAAACACCCAACACGGTTGTATTTTACTTAAAATGGAAGTCACAGACGTGCTGTTTAAGGCATTACAATTGCACTCGCATGTGATGTGTCTTTTTTAACCGTAACATTTGTTAATAAACTATGCTTTTTATTTACAGTGATTCGATATTATCGGTTAGCACCTGGATTAAAATACAAAATTCAAAAAAGGCACCTTAGGTGTCTTTGCTATAGAAGCTTTAGCTCCTTCTGTTATAGATGTGAAATCTAACAGCAAATTTGTCGTGTCCAGCATGGTCGCCGTGGCGACCGGCTGGCCCCGCCCCCTGGGCACGGCTGCAGTAGATCAGCTAATTTGCCTGTGTGCTACTTAAGGGTGGGTTGTGGGTTTTGCATCTGCATCTCCCGTTCTGTTTTGCTCTGTCCTGTTTTGTTTGAGTCGGAAGAAACCTGTGTTTGCACGTTTTTAGTTAAAGCCTGTTTGTTCTGTCTTGTCCCTGAGTTTTGGACGACTTTTATTTGACTAAATAAAAGTTTTGATCGTCAACGCAATTGAGTTCTCCCTTCCTGCCTCCTGCCTTCGTTCTGGTCCGGTCTCCCTCGTGACAAAATTTTCCAAATTCAGGTACAATTCAGGTAAACCTTCTCATCCTTTTTTTTTTTTTTAACAAATGCACAGTTGATAAACACTACAATAGATTAAATATTAATAAAGAACAAAATACAGGATGTACCAAAAGTCTTAGGCACATTTTAACATTGAATAACTGTTAAAGTTATAACAACACATCTGGTAAATTCAGAAAGCTTGTGATCTCGATTTTTACTTAGGATGTTCAAAGATCATTATTGTGAGCACATTTGGTCAAATTCTTGCCAAATGTGTCCCAGCATTGTTGCTACAGTTTCTCCTATTTGTGCTTTCAGGTCATCCACACCAACACACTGTAGCCTCAGGGTTTACCAGTTTCTGAACACAAAACTGCCAGACGGATGGATTGGACGGTTCGGGCAGAATGATCACCATCTCATGTCCTGGCAACCCAGATCTCCAGATCTAACACTATGCTATTTGTTTTTGCGGGGATTTGTGAAAGGCTTGTTCTATGAGCAAACATTTGACAATGAGCTTGATGTGTTCCATGTGACCAACAGTGATCACATTGAACATCTTTGAAAATTCAATGTAAAAAAAACGGGATTACAAGCTTTCTGAATTGACTAGATGTGTTTTTATATCCTAAATAATTTCTGAAATATTTTATGTCAAAATGTGGACAGGACTTTAGGACCACCCTCAATATTGAGAAAAAACCCTCAAAATAATTTTACAAACACATTTTACACCCCTGAATCATCATTATAATTTAATTGTGTGCCTCTAAAACAGGGATGTCAAACTCAATTGAACAAGGGGCCAAAATTCAAAACACACTTAAGGTCGCGGGCCAACCAGGATAAACATTTATTGAACACACTTAAACTTAATGTTTTTGGAACATAAATATGAATAAAAACAGACGAGAATATTAATTTCAATTATATTATGAGACAAATTTACTAAATTGCTAAACCCGCGCCCCAGACAAAAGCTTAGTCTTCAGCACATTTATTTTTGCTGATTTGATAAAAATTATGAAAAGAGAATAATGCCAGAGTCTGTGTCCTAAAATCAACAAACATACCACTTTAAACTTGTCTCTTTCTTGCAATCACTCAAGATCAGTTAAACTCATTTTGACCCTTTTTTTCCTACATATTGGTTTCAAAACCAGATGCAAGCATTTATTTTGTAAAAACGTCACAACATTCTGCAAACAGGGAGCCTGATGTGCTTACTTTTGGCGCAGACGGAGTAGGGCGAGAGATGGGAGGGAGTGCTTGCACTTTTTGCATATATATTCTGAAAAGTACTGCTGTATAATTCAGTATTGGTTTGGCTTTACGTGTATCTGAACAGGATTGATGGTTCAAGTTTTGAACGAGATGGAAAACGGGCCATTAATAACAATAATATAAATTGGTCTTGCGGGCCGGGTATGATCACACGGCGGGCCGGACGTGGCCCGCGGGCCGGGAGTTTGACACATATGCTCTAAAGGAACCCCAGGCCTACAGCTAAGCCCCAGAGAGAGTGGTTTTTCAACTATGTGGCCCCGAGCTAAAATTAGTTTGACACCCCTGCATTAGAGGTATGTACTATTTATGATGAAGTAAATAACAGTGTATACAGTTCTAAATTTCCTACGCCTAAAGCCACACATTCTTGAAAAAAAGTTGATCCTACCATCCCTGTTTCAATTGCTGACACCAGTTTTACTAACCTTTTGCGAAAGGTCGTCCAAAAGGGCGTCAAAGCATTTGAAGCTACGCTTTTGGATGGCCATCCTGACCCCCCCAAACTGGTTGTCCCCGCTCCTGTAGAAAGTGATTCTCTTGGCGGGCGTGGCTGTCTCCACAAAGGCGAGGCGCGAACTGGAAGATGGCCGAGGTCTGCTTCTGCAGGCATGATTAGAAGTGTGTGGAGGACCCCACCTTCCTTCTGCAATATCCTGCATGCTGCACATTTATAAACACCTGGGAGTGAGAAACACTAAGTTTAGTGATCATCCATCCATTATCTCCACCGCTTATCTTCAGTAGGGTCGCAGGATTGCTGGAGCCCTTCCCAGCTATCTTCGGGCAGGCGACACCCTGAACTGGTTGCCAGCCAGTTGCAGGGCACACAGAGACAGACAACTCACTCACTTACTCACACCTAGGGACAATTGGAACCGGCCAATAAACCTGACATGCATGTTTTTGTAAAGTGGGAGAAAACCGGAGTGCCCGGAGGAAACCCAAGCAAGCACGGGGAGAACATGCAAACTACATATTGAATGTAAATAATACTGTACCATGTCTTACATGACTAATATTAATAAATGTGTTATGAAACAAATACTTTTGGGCTAACAATTCAAAATCAGGTGACCACAACGATAGGACAATTTGCAATGCTAATTTCATAGCACAGTGTAAATTATTGTTTCTCAACCCATGTGCCACGACACACTGATGCTCGGTGAGACCCAGAGCTGGCCCAAGGCATAAGTGAGCTAAGCGGCTGCTTAGGGCCCTGCAACCACTAAGGGGCCCCAAGAGTGGCTAACTTATTTGGTGCCAACATTGTCCTCAGTGTCACTTTGTGTGTCCACTCAAAAATACTTCTACAGAAACATACTTATTAAGTTTCAGCATTTTGAAATCGGTAGATTTTTCTCCGAGCTACAAAACCCCCTCCGCGGCGCCACAAATTGATGCATCGTTTAATGAACAACAAGTTCATAAAAGAGGTAATTCTGCGATTGCTAGATAGTTGAGTATGCTGAGAAGTGTTCACATGTTTTTCAAATTGTTTATTCCTTAGAGTTGATTGAACAAAGTGTGCAAAATTTATTTAAATCTGGAGACTCCTGACGGGAGACTTAATAAGTATGCAGAAATACAACAAAAATACTACACAATAACTACAAAACTACAGTAAATATCAAATATAGTGCTTAAAAACAGACCTCATCTATTATTTTGCTTTCATTTTGAAAATAAAAAAATAGTATAGAATCACTACAAATATACTACTACAGTAATACTATATTACAAAATACCACTACAGAATTATTTATTCCAAAAATACTACGAAAGGCAACTTCAGTAATATTACAAAAATACTAAATGAGAATGACAAAAATTCTACTATGGAAAAGCAAAAACAAATCAACAAAAATACTACTAAAATACTGCTTTGGAAATAGATTAATTATACTTCTACTGAAATACTAAAACATATAAATACATAATACTATAATATTAAAAAACTACAACATCAAAAAAATACTGCAAATACACCTATAGCGGCGACACTACAAAGATTCTCCTGTGGAATGATCACAAAAATACTACAAACATAAAACTACAGTAACAATGTACTACAAAAATACTACAGAAATACTACAGATATACAACAAACATTCTGAATGGAAATACTACAAAATACAACAGGGATAGTACAAAATTACTAAAAAAATACTACTACAGTAATACTACAAAATACTATAATCATAAAACAACTGTAATAATACAAAATACTACGAAAATACTACAAATATACAACAAAATAATCTACTTTCTAAATACAACAAAAGTACTACAGAAATACTCAAAAAGTGCTACTTTGGAAATCCATAAAAATAGTACATAAACAAAACTACAAAAAAACTACAGAATTTCAATAAAAATATGACTTCAGAAATAGAAATAAAAAACCTACAGTAATACTTCAGAACTAGATAACAAATGAAGTGCTTAAAACAGGTACCTATTTTTCTCCAATTGTAGTAGTTTCAAAACAGATTTGACAAAACTAATCTATTTTAAAAGAAGTATAACATGTCAAATGCGGCCCCTGACTCCAAATAGATGCCCACCCCTGGAGTAGAACATGGAATGAGTGCTAGTAGGGAATAGAAATTATCACGTAATTGGGGTCCCCAAATCTAATTTTGCTTAAGGCCCCATGAAGGCTTGGGATGGTCCTGGTGAGACGAGTGCTGCAAGAAATTGTCCACTTTTAATTTGTGAAACATTTATATTTTTGAGGACAAATACAAGTAAAAATAATAGTGAAATGATGTGTTTCGATAATCTAATTTTGACTACATGGATACTGAAATCACCAAATTGCAATAGAACTGACAAAATGCATAGATAATTGATATTTAGGCATTGTATCAGTTTTTAACGTGTTCATATATTCACATGAAATGTATTTGTAGGTATTCATCTATAAATTTATTTCTACTATGGCAGGATGGGTCTTCCATGATTTATAACCTGTATGGATGATATAAATGTTAGAAAATGAAACTTTACATTTTCCACTGGTGGGGTGCCCAGTTTTTTTGCTTACAAAATGATGCAAAATTAATATAAAATTTAGCAATACATGTATTACTGTGAGTTTAATTTGCACTGCATTATATCAATAGCCAAATAGTTACTTCATTTAGCAGCATTGTATTAGCATTTACACTTTGCAAAGATTGTCAGTGTTAATGCCAGGACCTTAACTTGGCCTTTTGCAAGGCTTTGATGCTAGATCCTTAGCTTGGCCTTGTGTACTTTCTATGAAGTCACTATCTTTGATTTTTGCATTTCGGAGATGGAATATGAGCTTGCTTTGTCCACTCCACGCATCGGCCCGGTATAGCAGTACCTCCGGGAACGGTGCATTCGCAATGATCGCAGCAAGGCTTTAGGGCTAGGACCTTAGCTTGGCCTTTTGGCTGAGAGTAAGTGTCCCGGCTCCTAGGCTTTGTAGCGTATTATGAACTGACCGATAAAGGATAATGGATAATGAATAACGAAGATAGATCAATAACCCTTAACCCCCCCCCCCCCCCCAGTGTAATGGCCTTCCAGTTTTAATCACTCTGAACGAAAAGCAAATTAATAATGTTGTATAAAATTATTACACCCAAAAACAGGAGTACAATAATCCCTCGTTTTTTGGGCGGGGTTGCGTTCCAAAAAGGTCTAAATCAATGCCCGCAAGGTAAAAATTTGTCTAACAAGTAAAATTACTGGACTTTATAAACATGTTTTGTTTACAAAAACCTATGTACTGTCAAACAATACTTTTTTTTTTAATACTCTGGGGCTGAATTCATTTCAGGACACTATATTTTTACTTTACATGATACATCATTGAGGCTGGCGTCGGCACCCGAAAATGTTGAAAGATCCATATTGTACCAAAAAACAAAAATATTTCTCGGGCCTCACAAAACAAAAAGCTGTCTAAGGAAGGAAACATACTGTATGTATCGATATTTATTGGAAAATGTTAACAAGGTGACCTGTTTTTCCTACAAAAGCCATATATTTTTCCACAATCAAACTTTTTTGAAAAAGCGCCAGGTAGCCACTAGGGAGTGCTAAAGAACCGCATGCGGCTTCTGAGCAAGTCGAACTGGTCGAAAAGTCCAAGTTTGTTGGCGATAGAAAGCATCTACCTCTACCTTTTGGCGCTTTTGTCGGTCAAGAATGTTATGTTGACCTGATGGCTTTAATAGAAACTTGAAATTAAAAAAAGATTTGTGCATATGCAATGTGGGTTCGTCAAGCTCTTTAAAGTACATGTACAACACAGACAGCAACGTCATTAAAAAACATGGAGGCACAGGGCAGAAAAGGGGGCGGGGTCACAGTTGACCCTATCAGAAATCTGAACACAATACACGACAAGTCCGCAAAGTAGCGAAAACCCCAAAAAGTCAACTACAATAGGACAAGATTACTGTTCTCAAGGTTTTCACACAGCTCTGCGAATCACTGTTCTTAACTGCCTTTGGGTGCCATATTAGGGTAAGCACTTGGCTGCAGACAGCCTCAACGTGACACTCAGTATCTTAATCCTCTCTAACAACCTTACACCTATAGAACCTCCCAGCTTTTTTTTTTTTAGGAAAACTATCAAGTTCAAGTTTTGGCTAGCAAGGTATTTTAAATTCATAATACAAACTAAGCATGAAACTGAAGCTCCTTCGAAGATCTTTAAACCTCCATTAATTGTTTATGCAACAGCCCACTGTGTTAAAATAATTCTTCTTCTTGTAGGAGCCATTGTTTGCCAATTTCTAGGTCTCAAAATGGCTGCCTGGGGGGCCAATTGCGGCCTGTGGGATGACAGTTTAAAGTCCCCTCCTAAACTTTGAAAGGGACTGTGAATTATTTAGAGTATCTTAGTGGTAAATAAATAAATAATAATAAATAAATAATAATAATTTTAAAAAAATAATAAATATATATATATATATATATATATATATATATATAAAGACTTATAACATTGGTAAAATGGCGGCGCCCTCTGTTGGCTGCGGCTGCATCGGCTCGCTACAACGGGTCAGGTGTATCGACATTTCGTTCTGTGTACATTGTTACAAAGAATGACAATACAAAGGAAATTATTTTTATTATTATTATTATTATATATAAGCAAACATACATAAACTATTACATAAACATCCATGTTATGAAATTGAATTTGGTCGCAAAATGCACTTTTCTTAAGATAACAAGTTAATTGTCAGGCTTAGAGTACAAAAACAAATGTGATTTTTTTTTTTTTTTTTTGAGCTTTGTTTCTTGTTTTTTTTTGCTCTTTTTTTGTTATTTTTTATTTCTTTTTTGTTTTTTTTCCTTACTTTTTATATTTTCACAATTTATTTTCTTTGTTCCCTTATTTTTCCTTTTTTCCTTTTTTCCCTTTATTTTTTCTTATGTTTTTGGGAAAAGCTTGGCAAAAAATGAGAAGAAAAATTGCTTTGTGGTCACTCTTAGTCTTTGCGGTTTGTGTTATTGCTTGAGCTTTCTAGCACTCATATTCGGTCGCACTACACAATACAGCGACATTTAGTGGTCAAATAATACACACTGTCCCTTTCATTTAAGTGCAGCTCACACAAAATATGGATTCATTTATTCATGATTGATTTTCATATTAATTATCTACAGTTTTTATTTTGATTTTTTGATCTTATTTTATGTAGCAATTTAAAAAAGAAAATGTTTGACAACACTGATTCGGCCCAACATCATCCGGACTCCAGCTCTTGCCGCTCCCAAGTATATTAAGAGTGCTGTATTTTTCTCATTTCCATGCCTGAACTTCTATTATTTAGTCAAAACCATGAGTTATTTCTATACTACCAGCAAGGCGAAAAACACAATAAATATTTACATGCACCACTCGATAACTGCCATGATAACGTGATTTGTTGATTGTCTAAACAAACATGATCTTATTCAACAAGAACTTATTAACGCTCACAATAAAATAACACTCACTTTTTGCTGAAACATGGTCCAAAGCAATTTGGAAAACGCTGTTGAAAAAAAAGCTTGTGACCCTCCAAAACAATAAGTCTCTGAGGTTGAAGCCAGTCTATGGGTCGCTTCTTCAGCTCTACAATAAAATGGCAGCCACTAATAGGGAACATGGAGGCGGGAAGAAAGGAATAGGGAGGGAGCTTTACAAGGGAGGAGGCTAAGGATAGAACGAAAAGCCTTCTTAAGCACCTGTGTGTAGATCCAGAAAAGAGGTTGCTATGGTAAGGCCGAGATGGTGAGAAGACAAGTGACGCTTCCCATGTGACAGGATGTCATGCATGAAAATGCAATTTTTAATAAATATTCAAAACTTTCTTCTTTAATATATACAAGAAAATTATTTCATTTTAACATACCGTGCTTGAAAGAAATGATGTTGTCTCTTTGAGAAGTATCATTTTTAACCTCTAATGAATAAAGACAGAATCCATATCTGAACCTTTCTCGAAGCATATTCAGTTACCGTATTATTCGTGTATAACGTTTTTTTTAACGTTCAAAAGAACTCCTAGTTTAGGTGCGCGTTATACACGAGGTTTTAGGGTAGTATATTTTGTAGAGCAAAAAAGCCCAACTTTGGAATGGATGGAATGACGGCGTCCCCTATTGAACAGTTCCCTAACGTACCCATTTTATAATGTACTATAATGAAATTTGAAAACATGAAGTTTTGAATGTAATTAAAACATCCAAGGCTATGTATTGATAAAATAATGTTCTCACCGTACGTAATTATGTAGATTGGAGGGGCATTCTCAAGTACAGAACATTCTGCAAATTTCTCACTTCTTTGGCTTTCTAACAAGTTTAGCAAATTCAAGACCGTTACCTAATACTACGAGTATCAGATATTTGAGACCACGCCCATGGAGGCATGATCTGGTCAAGTGTCCCTGGTCCATGTAAAAAGAGGAACTGATCGATAGCTTGGCGTCTTTTTTTTACTGCCTCACATGCAGCCGCGTGGTCTTACACTGCGGCCTCGGGTTTGACACGTGGGCTATACTTTGCGCTTACCCGGAGCACGAGTCCAAATCTCTCTGCAACAACAAGTAAGAGGATGGTTTCAAACTTAACATCATGTTCGCTGGTTCTTGGGAATGAGCGTTTTTTTTTTCTGTACTAGGGAATCCCCCCAAATCGACTAGCATTACAGCGGGACACTTTCTTTTTATGCTAGTAACGACCAGACTTTCAACGGTCAAACTCCTATAATCTCCGGCGCCTTCCCCTCCCCTGTTTTTCCCAATCATTAATCCTCTGTGTTAGTAAATTGTGTGTGTGCTATTTCAATCAGCCTGGTTCATAGAATCCATTTTATTGGGATTAGTAATTCATATGAGAACTCAAAAGAACTTAAAATAATAACGTAATTTAATTTTCATCAGTATAGGAAATTCTAGCATCCTTCAGAGAAAAAGATTTACGATGGGACACAAGCACACCTACAGGCCAATTCGTTTACTGATTGCAGTAAAGAATAATTAATTTCCATCTTAACGAATTTCAAAAATAAATCTAGAAACATCCGTACAATTACCATATTTTTATCCAGTGAACGCCAGTTAATTATTGGAAGTAGGGTTAAATACACTATGTCAACCATTAAAAATAATTTTACTATAAAATCACAATGACACAGCACTGGTGAGCTATTTTCAGGACAGGTCTTAGGGCACCTCAGCTGTCCTCAGCGGGCACGGTGGTGCCCGCAGGCACCACGTTAGAGACCCCAGCTCTGTTGACTGTTCAGGTTTCCGCTAATGTTTCTAAAGGAATGCAATCAAGTTTTGTTTTCTTACCTACAGGGGCGCATCAGGAACGCAGAGGTCAGTTTTGGATATTGTATATATTTTAAAACGAATGACGGAGAAAAATGAAGCTTTAGTTAAGAACGTCTCGTTTCTCTCACCTGCCTCTGAAGATCGCAGCTAATACACTCCAAATAGTCAAGCACACGAGTTGCGGTAGTAAACTCGGAAATGATCAATTTAGCCTTTCAAAATAAAAGTATTTATAGTCAGACCGAATTCATAGTTATAAGACAAGCAGCCATGACACAATATTACGGTAGTTTGATAAGAAGAATTCAATGTTTATGATTTTGAGAAGTTGTAATGACACATCAGTTTTATTGTATTGCTGTGGTAGCATCGTTTTTAAACTTGAACCTACCTCATTGTTATGAGTGAGCGAGGGACATGCATGCGGATGAGTGGGAGATAAAAGTGGGGAGGATTGCAAAAAGATTAAACTTGCTAAGCCATCTGTTGAGTCTGTGACCCTCAGACAACAGAGTTCTGCTGGTTCACAAGTAAACATTTGGGATCCTAAAATCAATTTTGTTTTCTTCAATGTTTGTAGTGTTTCATACGCACCACAGTCTTATTTTTTACTGATGAGCTGTTGTGTGTTACTACTGTATTCTCAACTTTGAGCCATACATGAGTAAAAGTAAATAAATAAATAATCAACCAACCAAATAAATAAGAAAATGAATAAATGAATATATAAATAAACATGTAGGGCTGGACTTATTTACTGCCCCCCTAAAAAGGGACTATTCAAATCTATAGAATTATTATCATCTTTATTATAATTTATTATTATTATTATTATTTTATTATTATTTTATCTGTTTTTTTTCATATCATAAACTTGTTGTTGTCGTTAAATAAAAAAAAACTTTATAAACCAGATATTGTGTTACATCATATTAATATTAAAACTATAAGTGACATTTCCACAAGATAGCTTTATTTAAAAAAACAGGAATAAAGTCCGTGTAACACGGCGTTTGGGTGGCTAATACGCAGACCCACATTGCAGAGGTCCAGGGTTCAATCATAGCTATGGCAGCCTCCCTGCGCAGAGTTTGCATGTTCTCCCTCTTGCGTGGGTTTCCTCCGGTTTGCTCCTACAAAAACATGCATATCAGGTTAATTGTTCGGTTTAAATTGTCCCTAGGTGTGAATGAGTAAGTGAGATTCCTGTCTCTGTGTTCCCTTCGACTGGCTAGCAACCAATTCAGGGTGTCCCCTTTCCACTGCCCAAAGATTGCTGGGATGGGCTCCAGCACCCCCGCGACCCTAATGGGGATGAGCGGTGCAGAAAATGAATGGATGGAAATAAAGCCATTGTTAAACTCACAGGCACTGTACTTATGAGCATAGGTTATGTTGTTTATACCAAAAAATACAACATGCATGTGCATGCACGAGTAATTCTATTTTTGAATGTCAAATTGAAATTTATTATCCGTACTGTTAAACTAGTCACAAAGTAAGCAATGTAGTTAGTTTCAAGTTTAGTAGACAATCTCTATAAGGAGATAAGACAATAAAGCTTTTTGAATTTGCAAGGAGAACAGAGAGACTAAACTTCAAATATGATATTCGAACCTGCAAATATCTTGACTCAAAACAGGTATTTTAAATAATAATTTAAATAAGTCTTTGTGCGTGAGTAAACCGCTCCAACGTTGCATTGGAATTCCCATCTGGTATAAGTTTACCACTTGAGAGGAATTCTGTTTTGCGCGTAAAAGTGTCGATAACATCTACCACTTTTTAATGTCAAAATGGTTGGCATATGTACAGTTTTGACAAGTCAAGTCACATTTATTTGTATAGCCCTTAATCACTGAGGCAAGATTCACACTGCAAGGAAATCGGTCTTTTTTTGGGCATGGAGGCAACCTGTATCCGATCTGTTGAAGTCAGTCTGAATGGCACAAATCTAAATTTTTCGCACCAGACACATTCAAATGTGGTCCTAAATCCACATCTGATCTTTTGGAATGCGACTTCTGTGTGAATGGCCGAGGCGCACCCATGCAACCTGCACGTCATGGAGAGGCAGAAGGAGGCGTAGAAATCAACAACCATAGCGGACGAAAACACGGAGACCTTGGGTTGAATTTGAAGGTGCTCCAGCTCCCCCCAAAATGGGCTGGTTACGACCATGGACAACATCAACAATAAACATAGGTAATAACTGAAAATGTTGTCACAAATATAGTTGTCATATTTGCATGTGGGAACCAAGATTGCACTTAAGTTAAATTACATTTTACCATAGTATTTCACACATCATTCCTTTTTGTGTTAGAACCAGAAAAGGAGGAGGACCCAGATGCGTAACGTTTCTCACACAAGCTTTATTTTAAGGGAAATGGGGCACTCATGCACGTTAAAACAAATGCCAGTGATTCGGCGATCGTTGGGCGGAAGAAGCAAGGCAGCAGACTGGCGTTGAACGACAAGAAGCCAGAGGCCGACGAGATCAATACCAGTTACACCAGCAGATACTGGACAGATGGGGTCGATACCGGACAAGATGGGAAAGACAGGATTGATATCAGACACTGGAGACTGGAGTCCGATAACAAGCAGGACGAGTTAGACGGAAACAATACTACAGTATACACTGGAGATCGATCTAAAACAGGAAAAAAAAGGGAACGATACCAGACACTGGAAAACGATATCAAACAGGACAAAATAGATGGGAACGATACGTGACAGGAAACACAAGCAGGATACCGGTCAAAGTCAAAACACACGTCTTGCGGGTGCAGAGGTTCGTTGACGGACTGACAAAGGGTGAGTGAGAGCACTGAGCTTAAATAGGGGGGAATGAGCCGCAGCTGGTGCCAAACGGGCGGGGCCAATTGGAAACCGTGACATTTTGTCCCTTTGACATACAACCGCCACCTACAAAATACGCGTACTAAGGTGTACCAAGGGTTTTTGAGACACTTTTCCCTCTTACCACCCCTGCCGCTGTTCATCTGCACATGTTTTAAAATGCTGCTTTTCCAGAATCACAATTGGCAATTCATTTGAAGCCATTAATTATGCTACACACCCCTCATTGGTAATTTACTTCACTTTATTCCAGATTCATTTAAACAATGCATTGTGTTGGGCGGTTTCCTACATAGCCTCTTCCCTTATGTCAAAATCTATTGGCCCTACTACTACCAAAGTCTAGATTATCACCATAAACACCGGTATCACAATAATTGCAGTATTCATCATATGAAGCAATGATAATTGTAGTTTTTATGTTTAAGGATTTATTGCTTGTTTCCTCTGGTATTGACGTTATTTTAACTCTAGTTTGTGCTGGACTGGTAGCTGCCGTCACATTTGCGACTCGGGCGACAGTATTTTGGTAGCTTTACCATTTGTAGTTGCTGAGTAAATCATTTAAGTCTCTTGAAATGATCTTACTGCTGAAATGTTTGTAGTTCTGCATCTAATCATTGATACAGGCTCCAACACAGCTAAAGGTCCAATATCCGTTGTTAACATATATGGCTGAATCTCAGGTCTCGTCCTGATTTTTTACATATCCATTACTAACAAAAAATGATAGTCAGGTCCTCGCCACTGTGGGTTTAGTCAAACACCCATTTCCGCAGCTGCTGCTTTTTTGTCATCACTATTCTACATTGATCTATTCTCCAATTTAGATAGTGATTTGGACGCCTAATGGCCAGCCCACATATTGATACTGCCAATGAGCGCACCTCTTCATCTTTGCTGGGATTGCTGAACTTGATTATACCATTTCAAAAGTCTGCATACCTCAGGGGCTCCACTTCCACTAAGGCTAGCATTGGTGCTGGTGTCACAGGCATCTAATTTTCCAAGCCATCGGTCACTTTGTTAGACTCAGGAACCCTGCTTTTCTCCTGCGCATAAATAATTTTGTGTACGGCAGTTAGTTGTTTAAAATAATCTATCACTTCATTCTGTAGTTACTCCAAATGCAGTCTTTCATACAGCCCCCTCAAATAGGGCATGTGATATCTTATTAGTGCGAATGGAAGTGCATCCATCCACTTCAGCGTTGCGCTTGCACATATTTTATTGAGAATGGCCTTGAGTTTAAGTTGTCATGTTTATTGGTATAACCCTTAATCACAAGGAGTCTCAAAGGGCTGCACAGAACACAGACAATTGCAAACTGTAAACTATCACTACATCATCTGATCCAACATGAGGGCAAATAATACACAGGTATTGTCAACATAAAATACAGGTTATTCATATGCTATAGAATAGTAGTGTGTTTTAAGCTTGGATTTAAACATTTCCACTGAGGTTGCAGATTGAATCTCAGGGGGAAGAGCATTCTACAGCACCGGGGCCCGAATGGAGAACGCTCTCTAACCTGCGGATCTCTTCTTGGCTCATGGGATCAATAGTGGACCAGCATTTTCAGAGAAAAGACTCAGGACCAGAACATAGGGGGATATTAAATCTGAAAGATATCCCAAGCACCACCATACCCTAGGAGTGAGGATCGAAAACGCACCTTATCATTTTTTGATGTGCAAATGTTGCACGATTCGTTAACCTATTTAATGCAAAAGTGCCGGACCGATGTCCGTACTTACTTAATTGCGGAATTACTTTTTTTTATAGGGATTTGACAACTGTTTTAGAGCTCTTATCTTTTCCCAGTGTTGCTCGAACCCAACGGCTAAAACGGTCGATGGGTTGTACAGTGTACTGTAACATATGTGTATTTTCCCTTGCGCTGATTTGTTCATGTCGACAAACCAAACCAAATGTTTGAATTGTCCTTCTGGAACTATTATGTACCAAATAGGTGTAGTTATTCTTTTTCTTTAATCATATTTCACATTGTCCCAAGACCATATCTACTATTGAAAAAGAAGTTTTGACTTTGATGCACGTCTGCTCTCGAAGCCAATAACTTCCTGTTAGGCAAAGTAGACAATTGGTTGGGACAAATTTTCCAATTGGGTCCCCTATGGCACCAACATTTTTTCTCACAAATCTTATTCTTTCACAACAGGGTTGCCAGAATGCAATGACAACGGAATGTCTTAAACCCTATTTAATTAGGGCTGATGTAGGATCACAAGAGTTGAAATTTGATTGTTTTGAGGTTTTTTTTGAATTCTCACATACTCTGTGTTTTTGTTGCATTACTGTTAAGATTCTGGTACCGCATTCATTTGTTAAGCCATAGGTGAGTGCGACTGTCTTTTTCGTTTGGCACTTTATTGGCTTCTGCGCTTGCCGTACCTTGAGCTCAATAACATTGTGATGAAGATGATTGCAGTCGTGCACAGACGCCCTGACTTTGTTTTGTTTACTGAATGCAGGCAATAAACGAGTGACTGTGAACCCATGTGTCGCGCATGATTGAGGGTCGTTACACCTACAATCCAAAATTACCCCTCCCGTTGCAATGTCACAAAGTAGCAAGCGTCTATCAGTTGGTGGCTCATTTTTTTAAGTGAATACCTTTTTTATTAGCAGGCTTTTCAGATTAAAACATTTTGAAAATTGGAACTTTTGTAATTTGCAGAGTCAATCTATTGAGCTCTTTGTCCCTTAGATCTGTTCACCATGTGTACCAAATTCCCTTCTTACCTGGGGCCTCCGATGACCCTTGCTACACCAATGTTTATTAAATGATGAAATGAAAGATATCTTTAAGAATGCTGTAAATTTGTAAAATTCAAGTAAGCATATTTGCATTCCATTTTTTTATGCAGAACTTTTCTATGCACAAATCAATAATATAATGGAGAATGAGCAGAGCCAATATTATGAGTAGTCTTTCATTCGTGTCAGCTGTGTGGAAATTGATTTAGTCATGTAAGACACAGATTGATTCCTCTAGCGGCCTTACAGACAGAATCCATCACACGGACATAAACTGCAGGGACAAGGTTATAAGTGACACTAAAATTCCATCCTAATTAAAGTCAGTACACATGAACATGCATGAGTTTAGCGAGAACATATTTCCTCCAATTAACAGCGACTTATCTATAACCAGGAATTAATTTCGTTTCAATCACCACACATCAACAAACGCATTGATGTGCTCGCAAGTAACGGAATCAAATCTATCTATCTATCTATCTATCTATCTATCTATCTATCTATCTATCTATCTATCTATCTATCTATCTATCTATCTATCTATCTATCTATCTATCTATCTATCTATCTATCTATCTATCTATCTATCTATCTATCTATCTATCTATCTATCTATCTATCTATCTATCTATCTATCTATCTATCTATCTATCTATCTATCTATCTATCTATCTATCTATCTATCTATCTATCTATCTATCTATCTATCTATCTATCTATCTATCTATCTATCTATCTATCTATCTATCTATCTATCTATCTATCTATCTATCTATCTATCTATCTATCTATCTATCTATCTATCTATCTATCTATCTATCTATCTATCTATCTATCTATCTATCTATCTATCTATCTATCTATCTATCTATCTATCTATCTATCTATCTATCTATCTATCTATCTATCTATCTATCTATCTATCTATCTATCTATCTATCTATCTATCTATCTATCTATCTATCTATCTATCTATCTATCTATCTATCTATCTATCTATCTATCTATCTATCTATCTATCTATCTATCTATCTATCTATCTATCTATCTAGTCAAGTCAAGTCATTTTTATTTGTATAGCCCTAAATCACGAAGAGTCTCAAAGGGCTTCACAGATTGTTACACTATATTACACAAACTATTTTCAACCGACAAGAGGAGTAGGTTATTCGTATGCAATGGAGTAGAAGTGAGTTTTAAGTTTAGATTTAAACATTTCCACTGAGGTTGCAGATCGAATCTCAGGGGGAAGAGCATTCCACAGCACCGGTGCCCGGATGGAGAACGCTCTCGAACCAGCAGAAGACTTCTTTGCTCTCGGGATCATCAGAAGACCAGCACTCTCAGATCGTAGGCTTCGGACCGGGACATAGTGGCAGATCAGATCTGAAAGATAAGAGGGAGCAAGTCCATGTATGATTTTGTACAATACTAAGAGAACTTTGAAGTCACATCTTTGGCTAACTGGGAGCCAATGCAGGTTAGCCAAAATCGGTGTTATGTGATCGTACTTTTTTGTCCTGGTTAAGAGCCTCGCTGCGGCATTTTGTACTAGCTGAAGAGACTTGATTCTGGACTTCGGGAGACCGGAGAGTAGTGCATTGCAGTAATCGAGACGGGAGGTAACAAATGCATGAATTATTGTTTCCGCATCAGACTGAGACAGTATTGAACGGATTTTAGCAATGTTGCGAAGATGGAAGAAGGCAGTTCTAGTAATTTGCTTTACATGCATCTCAAAGGATAGATCAGGGTCAAATATGACACCTAAATTTTTAACTGAGTCACTCTGTGTGATGTGACATTTGTCAATGTTCACAGCAGTTTTTGAGAATAAGTCCCGGCATTTAGAAGGACCAATGACTAACATTTCAGTCTTTTCAGATCTATCTATCTATCTATCTATCTATCTATCTATCTATCTATCTATCTATCTATCTATCTATCTATCTATCTATCTATCTATCTATCTATCTATCTATCTATCTATCTATCTATCTATCTATCTATCTATCTATCTATCTATCTATCTATCTATCTATCTATCCATCCATCCATCCATCCATCCATCCATCCATCCATCCATCTATCTATCTATCTATCTATCTATCTATCTATCTATCTATCTATCTATCTATCTATCTATCTATCTATCTATCTATCTATCTATCTATCTATCTATCTATCTATCTATCTATCTATCTATCTATCTATCTATCTATCTATCTATCTATCTATCTATCTATCTATCTATCTATCTATCTTAATCTTAAAAAGATTGTCTTACAAACTTCCGTTTTCATAAGTGCCTTTTAACAGTGTCTTTGAAAGCGCCGTTTTATATGTGACCACATGGTGACGCTAAATCATCATAGTAACGACGACTTAACCAGCACGGTCAAAAATATAAATATAACCAACAGTAAAGTATTGCATTCATTTGAATTATACCCCAGAGAATTTTCCACCAATGTGTAATGAACTACATGTATTTTGTGAACTTTTCCGGTGCTCTATAAACCAAACAATTTACAATCAAGTTATCAATTTATAAATCAAACTTCATGCATTTATGTATCTCTCCACTAGATGGTGGAAAAAACAAACAAATGGAGGAAAAAAAAAAGTAAAACCTGCCAACTGAAAGTCCAATTCACTTTTCTCAAAATGAGTTGCCTCTTGCCCCCCAAAATACAAATAATTCAACAACTTACAATTTCTAAATATTCTTTTAATGAGAGTAGGCCTATATACATTCAAAGGCGCTCCTTATTTTTATTTTCCTGTAAACGTGCAACTCTAAACAAAATAAAATAAAAAAATATCGTTTGACATTAGCTGTCCACAGCCACCATTGTTACCGTGTTCTCGTTTCCAGCCGCACAAACTTGGACATGAACCAATTTCTGCAGGAGGAATCCAAGTAGAATTGGCTTCAATGGATGATGCATGTCCTATTGTTTTCTGTGTAAATTACCCTCTGTTGTTGTTCTTTCATTTTGGATCAATGCCAGATACCTCAATAATGTGGCGCATTCAAGGCTTGTTTCGCTTTATTGTGTCTGAATTTGCACAGTCAAAGATATGCTAATAAATGGAGCTCGCTTGGTGTTTATACGTGCTATATATTGCAAATGTTAAGATATTTGAAACAGGGGAGAGATTTTTTTTTCCCACACAAAAATTAAATAGGTTTTCAACGCTTTGTTTTGATGCTCAACTATTAAGTGCTGTCTGAAATTGAGCTGTTTTCTCCTCCTTTGCATTTCCTTCAGCAATTCATTCATTTCCCTCAGCAGTTGCTGTCAATGTGACATATTGAAATTGAGAGAAATAAAGCGATGTTTCAGATAACACATCTTTATTATTTTGAAATTATCATTATTTACAGAAGCGGTCTGCAACCACCAGGCCATGGACCGGCTGTAGTTCGTTTGGTACCAGTCCGCTCGGAGAGAATAATAGATTGCCTTATTTTTTTGCCTATACTATATTCATACGTATATGACGCTCACTATTATTCTTTAAAAAAATCAACATGAGCGTTATACACAAGGCTTTACAGTCGTGTTTAATACCGCTGACCACATTTGCACAACATTAGGTTCCAAATTCTAACCACTCGACTGCTATCGATGTAGCTTACATGGGAAAAGGCTTTAGGTTTTATTTCCTTTTCACACTATTTTTAAGCATGTGACCATATTGCTGAATATGTGGGGCCAGACCATTTATTGACAACGCAAACTATGAACAAAATACAATTTACACTATATTAATTAATGTCCTTCAAAGTCCGATTCACAAATAGTTTTTCCCTTCATTGTGCTTTAGTCATGGTATAAATATAATGTGATAATGAGATAAAAGCTAATGCCTGTTTTCTCTTTCATATACTTCCCTAATTGTCTAGAAATTACGCAGTGGATTTAGGCTTACTATTTTTATCAACATTATTATTTTTATTAAAATAAGAATTATTATTATTATTATTATGACTACGTTTGTTATCTAGATCTAAACTATACTTTATAAATCCCTTTTTGTGTGTGTGTGTGTGTGTGTGTGTGTGTGTGTGTGTGTGTGTGTGTGTGTGTATACATAACTGTTAACCTGTACGGTTTTGCCGTACTAAGTACATTTTTTATGCATTTTAAGACAAGTACGACGTACAAAGAAATCTGTATGGAAAAAAACAAATTTGTCAATCGCATGCGCCTGCCGCCTGGGGATATCCCATCATGCATCATTCCGAAAGAAAAAAAATATGGTGTACGATTATTTTGTATTTTGTTCGGGAAAATACAACAGTTTGTACGGGCATGGAGCCATGGAAGTTGACAGGTATGGTGTGTGTGTGTGTGTGTGTGTGTGTGTGTGTGTGTGTGTATGTGTGTGTGTGTGTGTGTGTGTGTGTGTGATTCACAGGCTTCGAATCGGCTGAGCCAATTTCCGTTAAAATGTACACAGTTGTACTTTAGGCCTCCAGGAGAGTCTTTAGCCACGTTTTGTGTCAACGCAGAAACTCGATAAACATCTGCTCTCGTGTGGTCTGCTTTTGTGGAGTCTCCAATGCCCCCTGGCGACCAATTTGGGCACTGCAGCAACCGAACACCGACAACTCCAAACAGCCGAATACAATTTTCTATTGGACCTGCAACACCGACCCATTTTGCTTGTAATGGTAAATGGTTAGTGGTCTGCAATTATATATCGCTTTTCAAGTCAATAAGGACCTCCAAAAGCACTTTACAATGTGCAGCAGACTTACCCATTCACACACACGCACTCACACACCAATAGGGAGTCAGCCACGCAAGGCTCTTGTAATCACTAATGTTATTAATTGATTTATATTGTTGTGTCCGGCCGCAAGAATGCTGTCCGACATTAGACTGGTCCGTGGCACAGAAAAGGATGTGGATTTACAGGATTATCCACTTTATTGTGTGAGGATGTACGGCTGTCGCAAGATGTCGAAGGACCAAAAGACACACCCTTGCATAAGCCACCGCCACATTTCATTGCTGTCCCTCAGATTCACCATCACGACTTTCTGTCATTTATCACCATTAGGGTATTGGGGCTAAATGTAGTGTGTGAGGGGTTAATTAGACACAACAGAGGAGGTCAGAGGTGTATGTGTCGCCCACAAGCGATCATGAGCAGCCCGGACCTTTTGAAAATGGGGGGCGGAATTAAATAAGGACCCTCCAGAGATGATTTATCCGTTGGCTGTGATACACAGACAAATAGTGGTGATAGGTGAAGGCCATTGGTGTGGAGACCGGTCAGAGAGATGAATCGTTTGTGTGTACGTGTGTAGACGGAAGCACAGGCCTAAATAGGATGCTGGCCCGTATTCACTTATCACCGGCTGAGTCTGCCGCTCCTTGAAATCTGCTCCTGACAACCAGCAGGCAGCCTGGCTTGCATTCCTTGTTTAGTCCACGTTTCTTGTCTTTCGCCTTATCTCGCTCCCTTCTTTTACACATTCTCCCCCAACCACCCTAAACCTTCCTCCTCCTCCTTCTTTAGCGCCCTCAGCAATATCTCTCCAGCCTCTCAGCTTCCCATATTACGGTGCTCGTGATAAGAGCGCAGAAGTGCCCAAGTGACAGGAACCCCAAATTAATTTACAAGAAATGTTGCCATTCCCAAGCTGATAGAACAGTCTTTTGACGATATCACGGGATGGCTTCTTGGCTGCTCCGGGTGGACCGTGCTATCTTTGTAATTATAGGGAGGAACCTAGGCTTGCTGTCTCATTCGGTCCTCCCTTTGTTTCCTTCTTCCCCTCGCAATAACTGAAGAAGAAACTCCAGAGATCTACTCGAGTAACACATGTAGGTTATAAAGAAATCAGCCATATACTTTTCGTATGGTAGTTCAGATTTTGATCTTTTTATGAACTGGAATGTCTTCAATCAGTAAATAAATTGTCCTTAAAAGAGTAATGCAGCAGGAGTTCACTTTAGTGCACCAACTACTAACATTAAACTTCTTATCATTGATTAAAAAATATACTTTTAAAGGGAAAGTGTTTAATACTCAGTGCCTTCTACATCATTCTTTAGAGACTGACACACAAAAAAACTATACTACAAAAAAACACATGTTAATAAAATTGTATTTAAAAAAAAATACCGAATGTCATTTTTTAAAACATTAACTAAAAAAAAAAGAAGGTGAGAGAGCAGAAATAATTGTCCATCATCTTGCTGCTACGGGAACCCAAAAAAAACCAAAAGCATAGCAAAATTCTGGGCAAAAGAATTAAAGAAAAGTTTTGTGGTTTGGTCATTTTGAGTCTCCATAGATTGTGTTCTTACTTGTGCTTTTGGTTTTTGGCCACACTACACAATGCAATGAGACCTAGTGCTCAAATAATACGCACTGTCCCTGGAATGTTCAGAACCTTGCACAGAAAAATTGCAAAATACGATTTTGATATTGGAAATTCAATTTGGCTCACTTCATGTGGGGAGAGAGAGAGAGAGAGAGAGAGAGAGAGAGAGAGAGAGAGAGAGAGAGAGAGAGAGAGAGAGCACATGACTTCTGACTATATATTCCTGTATTTGGTCTTTCAAGTCTAATGTTCCTTATTCCTTTTTTCTCTACTACGGATTTATTTATTTTCTAAATTATAGTATTTAAAACATCCTATTTTATTGGAGAGAAATAAAAGGTATTTTAAAACAGTCAATTTTTTGTTCTGGAAAGAGTGTATTGTTGTTTTTATTTGACCATATTTTCTTCATTTTAACTGTACCTCTGAGGAAACAATTTTAAATTTTACAGACAAAGTGACTAAAAGAGATATTTATGTAAACAAAACACTGCTAAATAGATGCATGTATTCTATTTCTTTATTAACTAAAAAAGTGAAAAAGTACAAAAATATTTTTCCTTATTTTAGTACTCTTTATTTTACCCATGGGTAATTAATGAGGTGGCAAACATCTGCACGTTAAAGTGGTGCTCTTTTCTTTTTTATGCTGAGACTTTAAAAATTTGCAAAATATATAATGATTGCAAAGGGAAAATCATACGTATATTCGTGTGTGTGTGTGTGTGTCTGCGTCTTCACTGGTTTTACAGAGACACTTTTAAGTGCTCAGAGGGAATAAAAACTTAGCTTTTCTTTATTTCCAAATTGAATTCAAAATTTTATAGTCACAAGTTTATAGTTTTGTAGACACTCAAAATAAGGAGAGAAGACTTCAATGACTGTTTAGCTTGCAATGAGAGCAGGAGAGGACTGTACAAAAAAAACCCCTCAAGACACAAAAGGTCCAAACTGTTCCAAAGGTCCCCCCCTGAGACTTTTCTTTTTATTAAATTTCCTAGGTTACAAAAAGCAGATCAGCCTGAAAGGGTGTGAAAATCAAAGAACGGCATCACGATCACGCAATAGTGACAATGATATAAAATTCAAGTCAAGTCAAATTTATTTATATAGCCCTTAATCACAAAAATGTCTCAAAGGACTGCACAGGATTACAATGACACAATTACCTGATCTTAAACCAACAAATGCCCATAATAGTCAACATGACAAACAAGTGAGCCAAAATGCTGAACAGCAATAACAGTCGAAATATTGATCAATAATTTAACGATTTTTTTAACATATAAGTTGAGAACAATTGGAATTTTGTTTTCCATTTCCTAAACAAACCTTACATCATTTTAAAAATCATGGTTTACAAAGGTTCAAAATGATTTATTACAATGAGAGTACGTATTACAAAATGGTTCAGTTTTCTAATTCTTATCTCTCCCCAAAACCTTTTTTTAAGTAACCAACTGTATTGTCCCATTTTGAATATGGATACTTTTTATGTATTTCTGGGTGATTTTAGTTTAATTTGATGTTTTTCCCCCCTTCTTTTTATTTTTTTTTGCTGTAAACAAATATACACCACAATTTTCAGGAGGTTCAACATTTGAAGATGAGAGTCAGGAGCTCTGGCAGCACCTAGTGTGTACCTATTCACACCACAATGCACATGTGTTGGTTTTTCTTTGAATAAATAGTAAAGTCTTGAATGTCTCATGGTTTCAGTTGTTACATTGATTATGGATAGGGAATATCTTCATCCTATCCTCTGAACTTCTTGCTTTATTAAAAAAAGAAGTTTAGGTCAGGTTTTTTTCACAGGCTAAATTTAACAGTTTGAAGATCATAATTGATATATTAGGCAGTGAATCATTCAATAAATTGATCGATCAACCCTTAATGAATCATTGAATGACCAAGTAAGGAAGAACTCATTTAAATTTATTCTTTTCATTCAACTAATCAGGATGTACTGTACATCAACAGACCAAACTGATAAATCAGTTCAGAAATAATTACTGGTAAATATTTTTTTAATTTTGAATTGTTGAAGATAATTTACTGTCTCAGAAAAAAACCTATTTGGACCTAACTCTATCTGTGACACAACAACAGAAAAAAAATGTGATCAACTTTAAGTCGTCGATCAAAGGCGTTGATTGTGGGGCCCTTCGTGTGCAAACTAGGTTGCTGCAAATCAGCCTCCCGCTGCTTGCATTTCAACACTCAGTGCATGAATTGCCACGGCTTCTTGGTCTAATAGGCTTAGTGTGCCATCAAATTCAAATGGATTAAGGGAATCAGTTTTCCAGGCTGCATTCACAAGCTGCGTGTCCTGCCAACATTTGATGATGAACAGACTTTCTGGCCAGGGCAAATGCTACGCAGTTCTTTGACAGCGCAGGCAAAATGAAGAAGTAATGCAGGAGGTCTGGATCCAAACTGGCACTCGCCTTACTCCCACAAAGTCTGGAGCGTCACTCTTCTTGGCAAAACTCAACGGAGCAAACTTGTACCAAAAAATGTTGTTCTCACATAGCATTATGTGATTGGATTGCAGTGGCAGAGGAACATTCCGCCGTTTGGGAGAATGTTACATCACATACGTAGAGGGCGTACAATGCTCCAATTCAGCAGTTGCCAGTCAAATGAAAGACAAAAAATTAAGAGTTACCCAGCAATGTTTGTGCTGGAAGAACTGATAGAAATATTCCAACAACATGTGAGCAGGTCTACTTCCAAAAGCAGAAAGGATCGGGTCCCATAGCTCAGAGAGGCAATGATTTGTGAGCTGTGAAATGGCTCGTTTGTCGGAGCCAGTGTTCGGGGGCAGCTGTGCACGGTCCCACAGTTGTGATGGTGCTCCAGCGATCCGACACGCACCAAAACCGGTTAAGTCCTCGTTCCTAAGTTGCCTTGGAGTTCCCAGCTGGTTCATGCATGAGGCATTGTTGCTGGGTTGACACATTCTCATATCCACTTGACAAGCTTGCTTTGTGCGGGTTCTTTCATAATGAACATTTTATATTCTTTCTGTAAGAATGACGACAAAGGTAAGACTTTGCCTTGTGATGTTTTGCATAAAACCTCGATGACACTGTGAGAATTACAACATGGAGAACAATGGCTCGAGATTTGGCCACCAAGCAAACACTACTTAGCAACGGTTGCAGGAGGAGATAAACGAACTGACATGGTTTCGAGAGCCAGACTGAAATCATTTATGTAGGCTGCTCTCTGCCGAGCAGCACAAGTGTACAGTAAATTCAAAACTGAAAACTCCATTAGGAAAAATCAGTCATGCAATCATCTACATAAATCACCCTTTTCGCTGTCTAGAGCTTTACTGAAAAAAAAAACCAAAATGGGTTGCGTCCTGGCTTTAGATTTGTTAGAATGAGTCCAAATCCTTGGTGAAGAAGTGGGTTTTGTGGGCCAACAGTATTTTGATGCATGTTGTTTTTTTCTTCTTCCTGATAAGATCTAGATCATGCTTTATCATGATGAACAAATGCCCATTTTGAAGGAAGTGTTAATTAAAGGAGACACATCCGCCTGAATCGAGTTTTTAGAGCTTTAGGCGGTTTTAAAATGCCAATAACTCACGAAAAACACAGTCAACATGGTGTTTTGCTTCAATCGCCTGTCTGCAAGAATTCAAGCACATTCTTGTGCTCCAATAAGCACCCTGTCTCATTTTGTGGAAATAACTGGGAGCATACTTTTGTATGTCAAACAGGGCACCCTTTACTGCAAGTTAAGAAATGCTCACAATATAATAATAGAATAAGCATTCATGAAGTGAATTTACTGTTGTGGTCCGTCAAAGTGAATAAAGAGCCGGAAGAAAAAGCTCTCCATATACCAGTTGATCGACCATCTTAGCCTATGATCACAAACTGTGGCTCGCGACTGAAATATAGAATAGAATAGAATAGAATATGCCTTTATTGTCATTGTTACAACATGGGATATGCTGTGACAACGAAATATCCTGGATATAAGTGACTGAAAGGAGTGGCTGGGCCCCCTTAGAGATAGAGTAAAAAGCTCGTTCATCTGGGAGAGACTCAATGTGTAGCCGCTGCTCCTCCACTTTGGGGTTGCTCGAGCATCTGGTAAGGACACCTCGTTGACACTTTCATCTAAAGGGGTTCCGGGCATGTCCTATCTGCAGGGGTCTTCAGGGTTCACCCAGGACACGCTGAAGGGAATATGTCTACAAGCTGACCTGGGAACACTTTGGGATATCATTGTACGAGATGGTTGAAGTTACAGGGAATCGGGAGGTCTGGACTTCATACCTGAACTTGTTGCCCCTTCGACCCGACACCAGATAAGTGGAACATAATTGACAGATCGATGTAAAATTAATAAAAAAAATATTACACATTGAACATTCAAAATGTAGCTGAAAAAAGAAGAAACTTCTTCTTTAAATATATTTGAGAGTTCTGACTGCTTGTATATTCTTTAAATGCATATTAAGTCTGATATAGAATACAATTGGTTGCTTTCCCTACTTGGTTTTCATAAAACAGTCACCCTACTTTCTAGTGAGACTTAGGTCTACAAAATAGCTTTTATTTTATATATTAAAAAAATGCATTGCCATTGCTTTTATATAAGATATCCACATTAATGTCTATATTTGATTTTAAAGAACTTAAAGTTTATTATTTACCGCCTCCTAGAAGTAAAAAAACAAACATTGTTCATTAAACAATATTGACTTGAATAATAGGCAAAAATGCTATCATATAAACGTACATCTTTTTTAATACTCGTTGGTTAAGATTTTTTTATTTCTTCTACCTATTGTCAGACCTCCCAAGGGGAGATGACCTGACTGTCGTCCACCTAAGGGTACTGCTAAAAACCGAAAACCTTTCGAATGACTGGGCAAAATAACAAGCAGAAAAATGATCACTTTGAGTGTCCATCGTCTGTATTCTTCCCTTGTGCTATGTAGCACATATTTATGGTTCCATGCAGACAAACATAAAACTTGTTTTAACCACTTAGGTGATGTTTTGGGGGGCCATTGGAGATGAATATGAAATGTATACAGAAAAAACCCAAATGTTTTGTAAGAAAGTTATCATACTTACCTTTATATATAAATCCGGTTCAAGGTAACTAAGTGTTGTTGCTCACCCAAAGATTTGCAGATTGTAAAAGTTTGGCACCTGCGGGCCAGGCTTTTACATACATTTCCCACCCAGATGAAGTGTTAGTCTGAACAATAGATCCCAATGACTATGTTAATGTGAAGAAAGTCAACGACAAAAATTATTTCGACCACTATTGGGGAAAAGTAAAATGGTTCTAATTTTGCAACGCTGGGTCTTACAGGGTTAAATATGTCCAAATCTATCTATTGTGCAAACATACATGCTAACGATAACAAAGTGTTTGCTATTGTACCTAAGAATGACGGGATGGGCTGACCATAAAGTCAAAGTGTTTGTTGGCCAGTAAAGGCTGACTGAGGCAAAGCAGGTGTGAGACACTTGTCTGAGGAATGTGAAGGGCCAGACCTCAGACCTCCCAACAAGCCGGAGCTTCCTTCATGCTGCAATTCTGCATGTGTGTGTGTGTGTCTGTCTGTATATTACATATGGGAGATGCGTGGATGGTGGTCAGCACCTGCTCTCAGACTTATTCAGTGTTGCTCCAGACCCAAACGTTAAATTGAACCATATAGGATATTCATCTCTTTGTCTCTGGGTCAAATTGTTATAATTTTTAAAAATGATAATGTGTTGCATGGCCATAATGAGCCCGTTTTTGCTTAAGCAGCCCAAAATTCAACTGAGGCACTCTCAAAAATCTATAATTTTAAGACTATTGTTAAAGGACAGGATAGTCCTTAATATGATGGAAGATGCTAGATTAAAGTAAATAAAAAGTAAAACAACTGACCAGTGTTGAATGATCCTAAATCACTTTAAAGCCGCAGTATGTAATAGTTGAACACAAAATGGCACTCTATTGTGTAATGTGACTGAGGCAAAGCAGGTGTGAGACACTTGTCTTCTCTCTCTCAGCAAGCGACCGTTTGCAATATTTCTTGATATATTTACAAAATAACTTGTTTCGAAACCAACCTTTCTGACAAAAATGCTGGTCAAAGCGAACCCCATCAATGTGAGCAAAATCCAGTGCCACAGAGCACAAAGTAGCACTAAGTTGCCAGACAAACGTGACAGTGACCTTTAGGTAGGGATTCCATATGTAAAACAAATACAAATTTCTCAACTTTTGATAAAAATATACATCTGTATGATAGTTTCCGTAGTTTTCCTAGTATTCAAATAAATTTATTTCAGTTTCGTGGTTGTTAAAGGTTACTAAAGGCAGCTGATGCTGGTATTATTCCCAACACCTTAGATAAGACTGGGATGGGCACCAACACTAACACCTGGTGTTGGTCCTCACCCATCCCTAATAGTAGTTGCATTTTAGTGTGTCTAAAGCTCATTAAAAATTGTTTGCTCACCTTTGAGACACTTTGATGAAACCCTACAGAACAAACTGTAAACACCAGAAAATGCAAGCCAAGCACCTGAAACAATTTAATTGGGTGAGCGGTAGGGGTGAGCGAACCCCTGCACACAGTGCACTCCCTTCTCTCTCTCGGCCAGGGACCGTTTGCAATATTTCTTGATATATTTACAAAATAACAATGTTTTGAAACCAACCTTCCTGACAAAAATGCTGGTCATAATGAGCCCCATCAATCTTAAGTAACGCGAGAGAGGGAGAGAGAGAGAGAGAGAGAGAGAGAGAGAGAGGGAGAGAGAGAGAGAGGGAGTGGCATCTGAGGTGGTATAATTGTTCATATGGGACCATAATTATTTCATACATTTTAACAAATCATCAAAGTCACATAGTGAAATGAAATGCGCTGAAAAATTAGTATTTGTCTGGGGAGCAGGTTTGGTTGTTTTGTTTGTTGGATTTGGTCTTAAAATATATGGACTGGCTCACCCCAAAAAATAACAAATCAAACCTATTTTGCTTTCATGAATCTTTGAGTCAAAAATGTTCCCGACCCCTGATTTATTTCATGCCATATCCCATACACGACCATTATGAGTACAGTACTATATCCACTGGTCCAGGTCCAGTGTTCTAACTAGTTGAAGACACCAGCCTTTATCTGTGTCTTCTTGGGAGACCACTTCTGTAGCAATTAGCACAGAAATCCGCCAGACATAAAGGTGCCGCACCCAATGGACACAACCTGATCCCACCAATGTCTAGCTGTTTAAATCTACATAAGGAACGATAACCAAAAAGAACATTAAAAAAAGGCTCTTTTATACTTATCCTCACTTTTTTTACAGCTTTTGTCACTGTTTACGAAAAATCTATCTTGTTAGACAAAACTGAGGCACACGTCCTCGGAATTGTTAGGCATATTAGATGTTAAAAGGATTCATGTTGATTTCACTCATTTGTTGACTTATCATTTATCATCAATTAAGTTTCATCCTCACAAAATCACAATGGAAATAATCCTAATGCCTGACTCTGTATGTGTACATTTTTTTTTTACTTTAACATGTTGTAATTGTTGTGCCGTTTTGTCATTTTCTACGACCTCCCCCACAGAGAGTAATGAACACAACCCAGATCATTGGTGTCACAACCAGAACAGAATTAGGACCCAGATGCGTAACGTTAATCACACGTTTATTGAGATAAAGAGGAAAGGCAGCGCCCGCGATGCGGTGCTCGCTGGACGCGGGATGCAAGCCGTTCACAGAATCGGAACGTGTTCCGACGGGGAAGTGGATCTTCCGGAGCGGGAGATTGTAGTGTAGTAGACGGAAAACAGGTTGATAGCCGGGACGGGAGAGCAGAACGTGGTCGGGTTAAAAAAACAGGTGGTAGCCAGAGACAAACGGGGAAATCAGGAACGGACGGGTGGAAAACGGGTGAAAAAATTGGACGGATGGGAGTCAGAGTCAATAATGCCTGCCTTGTGGAAACAGAGGTTTGCTGACGGACTGACAACAGGCGAGAGAAGAGACGGAGCTTAAGTAGGACGGGGAACCAATCATGAAGCCAGCAGCGGCTGGCTCCAAACGAGTGGGCACAGGTGAAATTAATCAGTCAACATGACAATTGGCTGTTCTATAACCAGTCAAGGGAACAATGCTGACTTGCGATACAGCAGCAGAGCCATCAACATTATAAAGGACTCTTTCCACCACTTTTTTAACTTGTTGCCCTTCGGCAGGCATTATAGTGTCCTTAAATTAAGGATAAAGTGGCACAGGGAACGCCTTTTCCCCAGGGCCATCACCCCCCTAAACAAGCACACAAAACTATGAAAATATATCTTGCAACTTTATTTTTTGCTCCTACATGTCATTGCACACAACTGTGAAAATATACATCTTGCGATCTATTGGGGGATTTTAGTTGCTGCTAAATGTTATTGCACTTCTTTTCATTGCACTATTGTTATGATACACTATTATTTTTAATTACACTGATGTTAGGCTAGTCTCTATGCACTAAATTGTGAATATTTTTCACATTTATCTTGACAGTTTTTTTTACCTTTTTTCTCTTTAAAGTTAATGTTTACCATAGAGTTCCATGTTTAATCTTGTTGCATACTCTTACTCAATTTGTAGAATTGGTGGGATCGCTACATATTCCATTTTTGGATTGAATTCGTGAACTCTGCATTTTTGCAGACCTGCATTTCAAAAATTAATTTTCTATTGTTTTGATTCTTTGGTTAGTTGTTTGTCCACAGCATTTTTGAGTGAATTCACAGTCAAGCTGTGGGCCGCAAGATAAAACCAGCAAGGGGCTTGATCCGAGACAGTTAATCTTTACTCACTGAAATGGAAATGTGTATTTAGACCACATAGGGTGTCATTTGCATTCCATCTCTTGTCCGAGCATTTAAACAGTAAACTATGCTAATTCATCTGATTTCCAGGCTGATTTGGGTGCCTTGTAATTAGACAAAGCAGTAATGTGGAACCACTTAAAGGGAAGATGACTCCTCCATATTTTACTTGTATCGGACTGCTAATTTAGCTATCAAATGTCTGCATCTTTTAATGTATCCTGTGCATTTCTGCATATTATCTCATGGGCCTGAGTCAGGAGCAGACCACTGAGAATAAACAGCAGTTTGTTGCCAAACTTCAAAATTAAAAGTGCGAGGAATTCCAACTCATCAGAGCAACTACTGGTTTTAAATTGCTATGGCTCAGCAGACACAATTCAAGATCCTTAATTTAGATGAATGTTACCTCTGTGTGTTTATTTATCACATTTACGTGGCCTAATCTTCACCAATACGGCTGGAGTAAAATATCAATATCACATGGAAAAAACGTGATCTTTTGGGTAACAATGAAGATTCGTTATTTCTTGGGTACAGTACTAGTACGGCAGAAGATTTTATATATAATAGATATTATGTATATAATATATAAGATATATATAATATACAATAAATTACGTTATATATATATATATATATATATATGTATATATATATATATATATATATATATATATATATATATATATATATATCTCATCTCATCTCATCAGCCGTACCGCTTATCCTCATCAGGGTCGCGGGGGGGCTGGAGCCCATCCCAGCCATATATATAGATAGAGAGAGGTAGAGAGAAGTTTGTCAAAATTTAGCGCAATTAATCAAAGAACAAAACTTTTAATTGTTTCACGCTACTTAAAAGAAAAATGAAAATACATTTTAAAAATTAAACCATCTACTTTAAGGTTCAGCTTAAGAGAAAAGTATGTAAAGATTCATGCTAAAAAAACAATGCGTGACGTTATGGCCATGCTATCAGTTAGAATTAAAATACAGACGCTCCACTACTTACGACCATTCGACTTAAGCAAAACGGTAGATCCGAAATTTTTTTTCGAGATGTCGAAAAATGTCCGGACATTTCTGCAAGGAAGATTTTGTATTGTGTGCTCCTTTTTCCAAGTACAGGACATTACTGGAACTTTGACATTCATATTGTTTAATATCTCGTGCATCCATTCATTATGGTTCGTGTAAAGTGCATACCTGTCAATCTGTACGGTTTTGCCGTACAAAGTACGTTTTAAATGCATTTTAAGACGAGTACGACGTACAAGGAAAGCTGTACGGAAAAACGCAAATTTGTCAATCGCATGCGTCTGCCGCCTGGGGATTTAACATCATGCATCATTCAAAAAAATAATAATAATAATAAATAAATATATATATATGGTGTACGATTATTTTGTATTTGTACGGGAAAATACGACAGTTTGTACGGGCATGGAGCCATGGAGGTTGACAGGTATCGAAGTGTAAAGAAAAGGTGAGGTGTTTCTTTTGAAATGAAAGTGGAATAAGAAAGCTTGATGCGGTTGAGAGAATGGTTGGATTGCTTTTTTCGGCCACTTTCTACCACGGAGGAGGAGCTCTTGAAGCTCATCTCCCAAAGTAAGTTAAACGTAACTTTATTTATCTTCATAGTCAAGTCGAGACATGTTTATTTGTATATCCCTTAACCAGAAGGAGTCTCAAAGGTTTACTTATAAAAGCCTTAAACATACTTAGATGAACCTTAAACATACAAAATATAGCACTAAAGCAATTTACGAAAAAATTCAACTTACGAACGATCATCCGAAACCTGTCTCGTTCGTATGTTGGGCAGCGTCTGTACATATTTGAGCAACAGACTTACGAAACATAGCAATATCCTTTGTAAAATGATATGTACTTTACAATATAATACTAAATCCAACAAAAAAATGTGAAACTGTTGTTTGTTTACAGCCGCAACATTATGGACAATTTTAAAATCGCCATCTTGCAAAAGTCCTAATTATTGATCAATCCAAATTTTATCTCATTATGATATAAATATCTGGTTTAAAACAACCCCTTTGAGACCATATTTTCCTCAACCATATGTCTGTCTGTTACCCCTAATGCAATAATGTTTCAATTATTTATACAGGGAAGAGGTGGCGTCTTTGGCAAGGTGGTGTTTGCAAAATAAGCACATACTTAACACAACGGTTTCCTGGGAAGTCATATTAAACTTCAAGATGATAAGCACAGACCCAGCTGCTCTCATCCACTCCTTCAAACTCCTGGGCTGCACATCACCGACAACCTCTCCAGAGCGGTGGTTGTGAAGGCTCAGCGGTGATTCCCCTTCCAGAAAATGCGGGGCAAAAACAACCTGAAACAGAAGATGCTGGTGTGCTTCTGCAAAGTCACAGTGAAAAGCATCTTGGCATACGGCATCACCGTGTGGTATGCTTGCTGATTGGCAGCCGACAGAAAAAGCTTACAGAGATGCATCAACACAACCTGGAAATTCATCGGGAGCTCTCTACCCAGTCTGGAGGACGTTTCCGGCTTGTGATAGTGCAGCATGGCCAACAACATTTTAAAGTACTCCTCTAAACTCAGCCACCACCTCATTGATATGCTGCCCCCTGGTAGATGCTACAAGTCCTTAAAACAAAGACTAAATGGCAGATACAGTTTCTTCCCCAGGGACATCACTTAGGAGAAAACTACCCGGCCCGAGACCGGGTGTAAACATATGTCGGCTCGGAGAGGGATAGGTGCACCACAGACATACAACTGGAGTTGGTCTCCCTTAAACCCCAGTGATTAAGGGATACGTGGTGTGATGTTTAAGGACATACTGCTGCTGTGCTTTATGGCTAAATTTTCAATCGGTCAAAAAACAGAAGGCCTGAAAATGTCCATGGCAACTCTTAAATATATCCATAAATGATGGAAATTTTTCGGTAAATGTAAGCTCTGAAGCATATCCATAAATGACGGAAAATTTTCGGTAAATGTAACCTCTGAAGCAGGGTTGGGTAGGGTTACTTTAATTTGATTACTTTTAATTACTTTTGGATTACTCCAATACCAAATATGCTAATAAAAGACAAAAGAAACCAAATATGAATAAAATTATGACTCACAACATGTGGTAAGCTTTCTCTCCTGGCTTTGATCTCTTTGATCTCCGGCAAAACTAACATAAAATGCGACAGAAACAAAATGAAAATAAATCCTAAAAGCTTGCCAACATCATTTTTGCCGTTCCATGTATTCCGTTACTCCCCAAGCCTGCACAAAATTTACTAATCTTATTCATATTGAGTTTATTTTGTATTTTATTAGCATATTTGGTATTGGAGTAATCCAAAAGTAAATGAAAGTAATCAAGTTAAAGTAACCCCTTCCCAACCCTCTGAAGACACAGAAAGATGTTCGTACAGTCTTATTTAAAGGGACAGCGTGTAATATTTAGGGCCCCTTAGTAGTACAAAAACTTTCATTCAGTAAAAAACATTTATTTGAATTTAAAGCAAAAATACGTGAAATTTAATACTATTGTTAATTTTTACAGAAATAAATTTGTATTTCTTTTACACAGTGGAATCCACACTTATGTCAACACCATGTTTGTCTGGCATCCAGATTTACTCTTTGATACTGGGCCTCGCTCGTACCATACAACACAGAGTCAAATATTGGTCAAATATTACACACTGAGGCTTTCACTTATTTTGTTACAAAAGACAGGCTTTGATTAGTTTTAATGAAGGATTTCTTCTCCTCCCGAGTCCTCACACATAAAATGTGATATTTCAGGTTTGGGCTTGGTCCTGTAAATCGAGTTAATTGGTCGGGCTGGGTCAGGCTTTAATACCTGCAAGCCTGGGTCAAATTAGGCAGAATTTTTTGGGCCTGATTTTACCTGTAGTTTTAGTGCATGCAAAATTATTGTAATGTCTTGCCCTAAGTTTTGGACCTAAGTGAAGGGAACCAGTAACTGAGGCATGGATGGTCAAAATAAGAAGGGCATTTAGTAAAAAAACCAAGAACAAGGTAACAAACAAACAAGTGGTCACAAAACAAACAACATGTCTAAACAAAATCAAACGTGACAATATCCAAACCACAAACAAAGACCAAAACCGTAACTGAAAATGAAAGGAACAAAGTAACAAATAGTTGCCACCCTCTGAGGGAAGGAGGCGTTCCCGACCCAAAGGTAACCCACGTTAAATAGTGAGTTAAACATATATAAATAAAATCATGACTTAACACTTAAATAAAATATATAAAATTTGATAGGAAACACATTGCAGTAAATATTTGATCAGATAACTAAATTACCAAATGATTTAAAAAATTTTAATTAGTGAAGAATGGGTTTCTTGATTCACTGTTGCAACAATGTTTTGTAAGAAAAGACATCAAAGACATCATAGACATTATATCAAGAACCAAAAGCATGTCTTTTATCATGGCGGGCACATCAGGGTAAATGACAGTCCGGACCTGAGACTATCAATAGCAATTGTTAACAAGTAGCACCTATGCTGCTTGGCAGAGGGAAATCAAGCTACTGGACTAGCTTGCCACTCGGATCACTGAGATGTCCAATCGTCTAAGGAATCGAGGACGTTTTTCCGTAGGGAAAACTCGTCTAGATCTGGTTTATCCATCCTGACTCAAAGAAAGGAGGGATCTGGGTTTCCAATTCCAAGAAACGTTGTGATAAATTATTGCTAAAAGGTTCTGTCTGCCCATGAAAGACTGGCTATCGGCACCTGCTATGATTTCTTCGATGTCTATGATGTCTTTTATTTATTTCAAAATGGCTTTTTAAAGGGGGTTACACTCGCATTTCGCGGTTTCCACTGATGCAAGATGGTGACTGCTCTATGTCGTTTCAGGCGATCACATTATCACAAGCACAGGAATTCTGCCGCAAACTTAATATTCAATTCCGGTTGCTCTGCTGCCATTGAACGAAGGCGAAGGATTTGTCCCTGCACATTTATTCATTCACCTCTATTTTCAATTCTTCCTTTCGCTTTTGCTACTCGTTCTTTCCTGCCTCATTTTTCCAGGTGTCAGGATGACTGATGGTGACCAGCCCAAGCGAGTGTCCACCATTATCACTCCAACAAATAGCCGCGGCCCGTTCGGGCCGGGCCTTGGACCAGACACAAATCAATATTTCACCATTTAAAATCTATCAAAAGGGGATTTCTGAGCACGTATTCCTTTCCACTCACCCGCACCTCCTCCCCCACTCCTCCCACACTCTTGCACCTCTCCCGCCTGGCCACAAACACTGAATCAGACACTTTGTAGTTACAACTAGTAATCAATAAGCCAGCACCTTCACAGATCTTAACCACGGTCGCCTCGGAGCGCTGATGGATGTCGAGGAAGGCCACGATTCATTTTGTCAGGCCATTACGCCGGCAAATTCTGTCCACTTCATCCTGTGAGCGATCATTTTTCACACTTCATAAGAGGCAAAAATGGCTTGCCATGGTGGAGAGGTAAGACGGCGGGGGGGTTAGGAGGGGAGTGGGAGCTGAGAGAGGGTGGCCAGAAAAAGAGAAAGGAGGGTCGAATCAAGGAGGAACGATGGTAAAGAAATAGAGAAACAGAAGGAAGTCTTCGCTGCAAGTCTATACAAGAGATAACAAAATAAGCAGCCAAATAAGGAAACACTGTTTTGCATTCTCACCTGAATCAAAATGTGCTTAAAGGGACAGTATGTCATTTTTAGCACCTCCTATTGCGGGGATGTCGAACTCTGTTTCGGTGAGAAGTCAGTAAAAAGTGTCAAAGCCAAAAATTGTGCTTTTCATTTGTAAGCGACCTTATTAAAATGATAACAGATGAAAAGGTAGATTTTCTAAGCACAATACATTTATTCAAAAACAACGGCAAAGAAAATAATTTTCATGAATACCATTGAAAATGTCAACAAATTGTCTATTTTAAGATGAATAAATGTTACAGACGCTCCCCTACTTACGACCATTCGACTTACGTAAAACGGTACATACGGGATGTCGAAATATATCCGGATACTGCTGTAAGTTAGATTTTGTATTGTGTGCACAGGACATTAATGTAGTGCTTCTTTCCGCCACATCCTGCATGTGGTGGCGCTGAGAGAGCTCACCCAGCATCCACCCCGAAGAAGAAATGCGCTTCCTCTTCCTAGTTCTTGTGTAAACATTCTATACTGTCTATACTATGTCCATACTATCTCCAGCGCGCTGAAAACTTTGACATTTTTATTGTTTAACATCTCGTGCCTCCATTCAATATGGTTGGTGTAAAGTGTGACGAAGAGGTGAGCCGTTTCTTTTGAAACAGAAGTGGAATAAAAAAGCTTGATGCGGTTGAGAAAATGGTTGGATCCCTTTTTTTCATCCACTCACAAACATAGAGGAGGACCTCTTGAAGCGCATCTTCCAAAAGTAAGCTAAACTCAACTTTATTTATCTTTATAGAACATATTATTTTATGAAATGTTTATTTTTTTAGTAAAAAACAATACAGGTTACTTATACAAGCCTTAAACATACAAAATATAGCACTGAAGCAACTTACGAACAAATTCAACTTACAAACGATCGTCCGGAGCCTGTCTCGTTCGTAAGTAGGGTAGGGTTTTTCTTTTTTCAACTAAAATAATTTGTGATCAGAAAAATAATATTAATAAAAGTATAAAATATATACATTATTATTAAATATTTAATTGTACAATAAAAATAAGAAATACAAGAATTATGACAAAATATTTTACCGAAGTTACCAAATAAATTCTGAAAAAAATATTTAAAAATGTTGATCTAAAATACTCAGAAAAATGGTTAAAACCAAATTGTATTTTTTTTTGTATTTTAGTCCTCCAGATCTAATAATTAATGAAACTTTCACAAATATTAAAATCATTAAAAATAAGTTGTAAAAATATTGTTTAAAATTATTACATAATGGGTTGACTAAGAGGGAGCACGGCGTCGCAGTGGTTAGCGCGTGTGTGGCACAGTTCTGAGGTCATGGGATCTAACCTCCTGTGTGGAGTTTGCATGTTCTCCCCGTGCTTGCGTGGGTTTCCTCCAGGCACTCCTCCCACATTCCCAAAAAAACATGCACGTTAGAATAAATCGACAGCTTAAATTGTCCCTTGGTGTGAATGAGCAAGTGAGTTGTCTGTCTCTGTGTGCGCTGCGACTGGCTGGGAACCAGCTCATGGTGTCCCTTGCCCACAGCCCGAAGATTGCTGGGATGGGCTCCAGCACCCCTGGGACCCTACTGAGGATAAGTGGTGCAGATAATGGATGGATGGATAAACAGAGTCAATGCTTTACCAAAATTGAGCTTTTAATTTTTTTAACTTCTTTTTTAACCCAATTTTTCAGTAGTGGTTGAGGGATACTAAATATAGACGTACAGAAAATACCGTAATGATGTGACGAAAAATGCCAAATACGCATGATATAAACGGGACTAAGTAATTTCGTAATCACAGTGTCAATACTATTAGTCGTAAGTGTAGATATATGATATATGTGATGTACAGCATAGGATCTCTTTTGTTTTATACAACTTGTGTTTTTGATTGACAGGTCGTATTTAATCATCCTTTTTTCATTCGACCATTTTTCCTATTTTTTTTTCCTTTTTACTTCTTTCCCCTTTCTTTTTAACATTTTTTTCTTTTTTTCTTTTGTCTTCTTTTTTTTTCTTTCCCTCTTTGTTATTACCTTTCCCCCCTTTTCTGCCTCTTCCCCTTTTCCTTCTTCTTTTCCACTTTTTTTTTTTACTCCATTTGCCCCATTTTCTTTCCATCCCCTCGTTTTCCTTCTTTTTTTCATTCAATTCATTTTCCCCCTTATTTCTTCTGTTGTCTTACTTTTTCCTTTTTACCTTTCTTTCTTTTCCCCCTTATGCTCTTTTCCCCCTTTTAGGCTGGACAAAAAAACTAAAAGAAAAATGGTGCAGTTAGGTCAATTTGTGCTCCGTAGTTTGCATTCTTCCTTGTGCCTTGTAGCACTCGCTTTCAGTTGCACTACAATGCGACATCTAGTGCTTAAATATTACACACTGTGCCTTTTAATCTCCGAGCACAACACAAATCCCCTTCATTTATTCAAAAACAAAGTCAAAAGGCAATTTGTGAGTGCGTGTCAATCCATGTATGTGTGCAACCGAGGCAGTCAGGGGGGAAATTGATTTTTTTTCCCCGACTTCTTGGCGAGAGCGCCATAAAACATGGACGAGCAAAGTAAGCGCGGACAGGTCCAACGTATTGTGTTCACAACAACAAACTGGGTAATTAGTTGAGCTACAGCGATTCCCGCGCACTGAAATATGCTTCATTTAGAATTCTTTGTGTCTAATAGGGCAAGTGTGGAAAATTGTCCGTAGCCTCTTCTCGGCTTCTTCGAGCTTTCTTTCTACTTCTTGCCAACGGCGCTTTCAGCGAGTCCGTCTTGTCTGGAAAACAAAACGACAGCTGCTGTGTGTGTGTCCCCTGGTTGTGGTCTTGGTTGGCCCATATGTTGGCCCTCACCTGCTGATTGGCGAGGATTAGGAACTACACGCTCTTATTAAAACCGGATTTGTTTACCCTCCCGCTTGCATGGCGCGACAAATAAAACCCCTCTGACCTGGCGGTAGAAGTAAGATAGGTCCCAAAAAATTCTGCCCTACTACATAGATCCGAGTTGCTGGTACAGAGGCTGCCCTACGTACGAAGCAGGTTCCAGACGATCGTTAGTAAGTAGAATTTGTTCGTAAGTTGCTTCAGTGCTATATTTTGTATGTTTAAGGTTTATATAAGTATGTTTAAGGGTTGTACAAGTAAACTGTATTGTTTTGTACAAAACAATAAACTTTTCATAAAATTATATGCTCTATTAAGATAAATAAAGTTAAGTTTAACTTACTTCTTCTTCGGGGTGGATGCCGGGTGAGACCTCACAGCGCCACACGCCGGTAGCAGAGGAAAGAAGCACTACAGTAATGTCCTGTACTCGGAAAAGGTGCACACAATACAAAATCTAACTTACAGCAATGTCCGGATATTTTTCGACATCCCGAAATTTTTTTTCGTATCTACCGTTTTGCGTAAGTCAAATGGTCGTAAGTAGGGGAGCGTCTGTATATAAACCCGACCCCACCCGAACCCAACAGATGAACTCGATTTGATAAACGAGCCCGAAATAAACCTGAAGCTTTAATTTGCCGCCAAAGTCAACACAAAGTTTTACTCCGGCCGTGTGTACTTCAGCACCAAACTGTGTGATTTGGCTGAATTATGCGGCTTGGGGTTACTTGAGACGTGTGTAACTCGGCGACATGCAGCGAACGAAAGTGAAATTAGACAAAATGGCAAAGACAATCAATTTCTGCAGAGTAAAAGCTGTAAATAATAAAATATTTGGCCAAAAAGCAGAAAGAAAGTTCGTAAAGCTTGTTAGCTATTGGCAAGAAGCGGACATGACGTCTGGCGTGATGGAGGTGGAAGGAGGAAGCCGCGAGTCTTTTACACCGAGGAGGAAAATGTCTTTGGATTTAGTGATTTGGAGTTAAACTGATAGTTTGGTAAGAATTTTCTTTATCTAAATAATTACCTGAGTAAAAGTAAGTGCATGCTGTGTAGATCCTCCACGAAGGGAAAAAAATGAAAATACTAACGGGCGAGAGAGAAGCCCGACCTGCCCGAAATCCCAAACCCGGCCTGAATTTTGAGCTGGGCCACACATCAGTGAACACATTTTCTGAATTCCAGTAACCAGATCGGCTAAAATACAGCAACAACTCACTTTATTGTGGTCTACTTTCCGCCCCTTTTCTGCCTGCGTCTGCCTAGATATCTATAACCTTGCGGTCTGACTTGTACACACACGTCTAACAGCTAGACGAACCTTCATTAAAAGCCATCATGTCAAAAACTGAGCCGCGGACTGTTTTATTGACATGAACACAAGCCGGGTTAAAAAATCTGAGAAAGATGCTTCCTATCACCAACAAAGTTGGACCTCTCGACCCGCCAAACTTGCTCCAGAGCCGCATGCCCTTTGGCGCCCCCTAGTGGGACCCTGGTTCTTTTAAAAAAATGTTTGGTGATATGAAAAAATATGGTTTCTGTAAAAGGCAAACAGGACATATTCTTAATGTCTTCTAATGAATATCGACAGATACAATTGATGTTTCTTTCTTCATAAGGCCTATACAAGGTTATCTTCGGGCAGTGGGCAGGGGACACCCTGAGCTGGTTGCCAGCCAGTTGCAGGGTACACAACCCATTTTGGGTTGTTGTTCATTCACACCTAAGGACATTTTGGACAGGCCGATTAACCTGAAATGCATGTTTTTGGAATGCGGGATGAAACCAAAGTGCCCGGAGGAAACCCACGTAAGCACGGGGAGAACATGCAAACTCCACACAGGGAGGTTCTCATGACCTCAGAACTGAGCCGCGGACGTGCTAACCACTCAGCCGCCGTGCTGCCCATGGAAAATACAATACATATTAAAACCCATATATTTAGTTAATAACATTCAGCCCTTACTATTGCATATTAAAAATTGTATGCTATTGTTTGCTATTACAACAAAGAACAAAGACTGACTTTCTCTTTAAAACCATATCTGTTAGAGATGTCCAACATTAGTAAGAGGGCCATCTGCATGACTATATTATTACGGACGCTGCCCTACTTACGAACAGGATTGTTTGTAAGTTGAATTTGTTGCTTCAGTGCTATATTTTGTATGGAATGCATGTTTAAGGTTTATATTAGAATGTTTGAGGCCTCGTATAAGTCACCTGAATTGTTTTTTACTGAAACATAAACATTTAAAAAGATAATATGCTCTAAAATATAGATAAAGTTGTGTTTAACTTACTTTTGGAGATGCGGTTCAGGAAGTCTTCCTTCATGGTAAAAAGTGGCCGGAAAGTGTTCCGACCATTTTCTCAACCGCATCAAGCTTTCTTATTCCACTTTTGTTTCAGAAGAAGCGGTTTGCCTCTTCTTTACACTTTACACCAACCATATTGAATAGATGCACGAAATAATAAACAATGAAAACATCAAAGTTCTTAGCGTGCTAGAGATACAGTGCAGTGTGTATACACACCAACCAGGAAGTAGAAGGCAAATTTCTTCTTCGGGGTGGATGCTTGGTGACCTCTCACAGCGCCACTTGCTGGTAGTGGAAAAAAGCACTACAGTACTGTCATTTACTGCGAACAAGGTGCACAGAATACAAAATCTTACTTAGAGCAATGTCCGGATATTTTTCAACATCCCGAAAAAAATGTTCGTATCTACCTTTTTACGGAAGTCGAATCGTCGTAAGTAGGGGACCGTCTGTATTACCGAAAAGGTGTTATTGTTCATCACATGGATTTTTTGGTTTGACACTCTTGACTTTTGCTCTGTAACATTTGTTCTGGTAGAAGTATTTATTTATTTTATATTGTTAAAGATTTTTAGATTGCATTGCTTACACCGGGGGTGTCAAACTCATTTTAACTCGGTGGCTACACGATAGAACAAACATTTTCTCTTGGGCCGGACTAGTAGATAAGAGAGAAAGAAAAACAGAGAGAAATAAATAAGCAAAAAAGAGGAGGAGAAAAGTGGAGAGGGTGTGACAAAGAAAGACAGAAAGAGAGAAAGAGAGAGAGAGAGAAAAGAGAGAGAGAAAACGTGAGAAGCAAACAAAATAAAAAGAGAAAAAGTGAGAGAGGGGGAAAGAAAATGAAGAATGAAATCTAAACAGAAATAGAAAGAGAGAAAGAGAGGAGGAAAGAAAAGAATGGGAGAACAAGAGAAGGGGAAAGCATGAGAGAGTGAGAAAAGAGAGAGAAAAAGAAAACAGAAAGAAAGAGAAGAAGAAGAAGAAGAAGGTAAAAAGACACAGAAAGAAAGAGACCAAGAGGAAGAAAGAGAAAAAGAGAGACAAAGTGAAAGCAAAAGATAGAGAGTGAGAGAAAAAAGGAGGAAGAGAGAGAGTGAGAGGGAGAGAGAGAGAGAAACAAATACAAGTACAGCATTTGTGAGAGACACATGACTTTGGCAACACCAAGTGGAAATATTTCAACCTGCAGCTCGTTTTTCTCTTGTGCTTCGTTGAGCGTTGCATCACGGGCCGAATTTAATCCCATAGTGGGCCTGATCCGGCCCACGGGCCGCCTCTTTGACACCCCTGGTTTACACTATTTGCACCTTCTAAATTTATTTCTAAAATATTGCGCAATGGAAGGTATAGTTGAAATGTTGACATTGTTATATATGTATTTTTGTTACATTGCAGCTTTTATTCGACTCTTTTGTTTTTTTTTGTCCAGAAACAAGTGTAAAATAAATATTTATATTTATTGTTTTATACTGTTCAAGTTTAAATTGTATTTTTTGAATAATAAATGATATATTTTTAGTACCTAAAATGTTTGTGCCGGGTTTATCGTAAATATAAGGCAACTCAAGGTAGAGGGTTCAACGATCCAACGATCAGGGCATTTCCAAGCAAAAAGTATCGGATTGGTATCAATTGATACCACCATGTTTTTACTTGGATCGGATCAATACTGAAATTCTTAGTATCACCCACCTCTATTCGGGGCTGCTAAAAAGCATAACTGTTGATCCACTTTACTTAAAAAAAAGGCACTTGAGTACTTGACAGTGGCATTGAAACCAAACCATTATCATAAATACTACAAAATGTATTTTGATTTTGTGTATCTTGAAATGTTCTCTCGTCTTTACCTCCCAATCACCTTCCTTCCTCCCTGCAGTCCAACAATAAACACGCTGATGTCTTCTCTGTCTTGAGTCAAGGTTCCTTGGTAATGTGTAGTGTCACGTCTCACTGCCCGCACGTATTTTGTCCCCCCCCACCACACGAGGACAATTGCCTTTTTCTTCTCCACCTTTCGACCTTACATTTTTCATTGGACGCAGCTTGAGTATAGATTTTGCTTTATTTCCATTCTTTCAATATACTGCGTACGATTTGGGGGGGAATGTGTGAAAATCGGCTCGCTACAACGGGTCAGGTGTATCGACATTTCGTTCTGTGTACATTGTTACAAAGAATGACAATACAAAGGAAATTATTATTAATTATTATTAAAATAAGGTTCGCCTATCATATGTCACAAATCATTTCATCAACTAGAGTAGAAAATTGAAACAGTACTGAAAGACGATGGTGGCCGATGCTCTGAATTTTACTCCCGATTTCATACAAGTAAATAAAGGGTAGTATCGATCGATACCGACGCGATAGTGATACTTTTTTGGTCATGATCACTGAATAATGGAACCCTTCCCCCCTTAAGATAGTTTATGATAACATTAAACGCAGAACCAATATTTTAGTCATTAAAATGATTTATTTTTAATTTCTTTATTAAAGGGACACTGTGTATTTTACCACTAAGTGTTGTTGTGTGGTGTAGGGCAACCGGAAATGAATTGACTAAAACACGTTGTTTTACCCAGCAATTTTAGGTTTTTGGGTACCCATAGCAGCAAGATGACACACAATTATGGAAGCGCCAGCTAGATCAAGCTCATGTTAAATAAATGTTTTTTTTCTCGACCTAAAAGTATTTTGAAAAATGCATGTTTATCATATGGTTAATGTATTTTTGCCTGTCTTTTAATTTAATATTGTTTTTATTAATGCACAAAGTTTTTTATTACCAATAGGAGACCCTAAATAACACACACTGCCCCTTTAAGTTAAAGAAAAGTGTTGACAACGTTTTAAAAAGTGGGGTTACATTTTTGATTTTTTCTTTCCAAATTCTCGAATTTGTCCATTCATAAAAAAAGGCAGACACTCTGACACAGTTTTTTTTTTTTTTGTATTTTGCAAACATTTTCTTCTTTACTTCAATTGTTGCATCATGTTTTCCTTTTTGCCTTCCCCTTCTCCATAACTTTCTAGGGACACATTATTAAGGAAAGAAAATAATAAAAGAAAAAGAAAACGAACCAACAAATTCAAAATCAAATGAGATGTGGTCCCTCCCAACCACAACAGCTCGAGCAGTGTATTATCGCCATCTACTGTTTGGGAGTGTTACTGAAATTCTGTTTTTCTTCTTTGTAGCATTATTATTTCAACGCAAAGGCTTAGGACCCACTGAAAACAGGTCTGCGACCCACTTTTGGGTCCCGATCCACCAGTTGAGAAACAATGGAGTAAACAACACTAAAAATACAAGAAAAGTGGCGTTTTGAGGAAATTGGTGGAGGAGCTAAGTATCGACCCCAGGACAATAGAATCGATCCTATCTAAGTACTTGTTTAGTATTGATAATATTGATATTTGGATCGTGTGTACTTTTTTTTTCTTAAAGTGTCGCTTATCATGTGTGCCGCTTTCCCATATTATTTAATCGCTACAGTAGATATTGCACTGTATGAGAGTGTGATTGTGCCGACTATGTTGTATGGTGCAGAGACTTGTAGCCTGAACGCAGATTTAAGAAGGAAATTAAAAGTTTTTGAGATGAAGTGTTTGAGGAGTGTGTTAGGAGTGACAAGATTGGATGGATTGAGAAATGAAATTGTGAGAGACAGAACTGGAGTAGTCGTGGAACTGAGCAAGCGTGTTGATAAGAGAGTACTCGGTTGGTTTGGACACATGGAGAGGATGGATGAAGAGCGAAAGTTGAAGAGGATCTACAGAGCAGAAGTCAGTGGAAGGAGACCAAGAGGAAGGCCGCGATTGACGTGGATCGATGGTGTTATGAGTGCGCTGGAGGAAAACGGTCTAAATATAATGGAAGCTAGAGCTCTTATTAGAGATAGAAAGGAGTGGAGAGGTGTTGTGAAAGGATAGTGGGATTGTGGACGCGTTCTTAAGGATGGACTGGGCACCCGTATGATGCGGCAGGGGTAAACCAGTGAAAGCTGTCGGGCCCTTCTGTTGAACAAAAGAGTGTGTTGTGTCACCCTGACCGAGTGACATGGCCGCTTTCTGGTGTCCCATTTCATCTGGAGGGACGAAAGCATGACCAACTTAGGTGCCAAGGTGCCTAACTTGTTTGGGTGTTTGGGCAATTGGGTTCGCCAAGGTCCCCAAAAAATTCTGTGTGTTTTTTTTCCTTTTTTTTCTTTTTATCCCTTTCATTTTCTTTGTTATTGTACGTGTTTGTCTTGCTGTCGGTCACCCCTCTTGAGGGATATGACCAAGGTTGATAGATAGATAGAATAGATATTGTAAGCTAAGTTACCACATAATTATTAATCATTTCAAACAACAACAAAAAAGAATGACAAATGTGTTATTGTGTTTTCTAATAAATTATAATTATCCCAAAGAGCAATTCTGGATACATAGAATATTTTTACAAAGTGCACACCCTCGCATGTCTTGCAATTATTCGTACACGCTGCAGGCTCTTGGCCATGTCACAAATGCAGACACAAAGCTTCAAGCCTTGCAAATTGCATTTCACTTTTTTTAGTACAACTGCACCAATTTATAAATTTAGCCAATAGGGGGCGCAAAACTACTGTTACATTCTCTTTCACAGGCGGATCCAACAGCAGCGCACGGCCTCAAACTCCCGCTGGCAGCCGTTTATTTTGATATAGTTCGGGTCACTTATTAGTTTAGAACAGGGATAAAGGTAATTTTTTGATTTCCAGGTTGCATTGGGTTAATATATTCAGCAATACTTGGCATACGTTTTTTTCCCCATTTATGAATAAATATATATGCAGATATATACATGTTTGATTTCTTTGTATTTGTTTTTAAGTGAATGTGTTTTGAAACTCTCATATTTTAAGCAGAATAATGTATAAGAGTCCCTGTTTTATGCCTTAAATTTGAGATTTAGCAGTGAAGTATTACGGTAGTTGTATTTCTGTAGTATTTCTCTAGTATTTCCAGAGTAGTATTTTTGTAGTACTTCTGTAGTATCGCTGTAATATTTTTGTGGTTTTTCCATCGTAGAAATTTTGTAGTATATCTGTCGTATTTTTGTGTTATTAATGTATTTTCATTTTATTAGTATTCCTTGCATAGTATCTATGCAGTAGTGTTTTTACATTATAGCATTACTGTAGTAGTACTTTTGCAGTATTTCTGTAGAAGAATTGTTTAAGTATTTCCATAAGAGTATTTTTGTAGTATTTCTGTGGTATCGCTGTAATATTTTTGTAGTATTTCCATAGTAGAAATTTTGTAGTATATCTGGCATATTTTTGTATTATTAAAGTAGTTGATTGTTTTATTGTATTTTTTTCATAGTATCCATGCAGTAGTGTTTTATATTATAGCATTACTGCAGTAGTACTTTTGTAGTATTTCTGTAGAATAATTGTTGAAGTATTTCCATAGTAGAGTTTTGTATTGTTGTTGTAGTATTTTCATAGTAGTATTTTTGTAGTGTTCTCCATAGTAGATTTATTGTAGTATAACTGGTTTATTTTTGTAGTCTTACTGTAGTTGTATTTTTGAAATATTTATGTGGAAATAATTTTTTAACAACGTTTTATAATGTATTATAGTATTACTATAGTGGTATTTTTGTAGTTTTATTTAGAAGTATTTTTGAAGTATTTCCATTATAGTATTTTGTCGTATTTCTATATTATTTTTATGATTATTTGCATAGTACTATTTTTCTAGTAATTCTGTAGTATTTTTGTAATATGTGTCACATATTCTTTAGTATCACTGTGATTTTTTTTTTTTTTTTTGTATCTCTGTAGAAATATTTCCGTAGTTATGTTTGGTAGTATTTGTGTAGTCTTGTAATCTTGTAATATTTTTGTATTCTTTTTATAATCTATTTTTTGCAGTATTTCTGGCAATTATTTTAGTATAACAGTAGCTATATATCTCTGTGTTTCTATAGAAAGATTTTTCACATTTTTCCAAAGTAGTATTTCTGTTGTATTTTTGTAGTATTTCTCTAGTTGTATGTATTTTTTTGTATTTCTATTGTAATATGTCTGTAGTAGTGTTTTCATATTATAGTATTACGTAAGTGGTATTTTTGTACTATTTTCATGGAAAGATTTTCAAAATATCTGCATAGTAGTATTTTCATAGTATTTAAGGAGTATTTTTGTAGAGTTTCCATTGTATATTTTTTGTAGCATACAGTGCCGTGAAAAAATATTTTCCCGCCTTCTGATTTCTGTGTTTTTTTTGCATATTTATCACTCACAAAGGTTTCAGATCATCAAACCAATTTTAATATTACACAGACAAAACCCCCAAAAATACCCAACGCAGTTTTGAAATGTTTACTCCATTTATTAAGGCACAAAACAAAACAAAACAACTCATCTGGCTTCATTTAAAAGAGTTTTTGCCCCCTGAACCCAAAAGCAAGTTGGACCACCTATGGTAGCGATAACAGAAATCAAACATTTATGATAATTGTAATGAGTCACAATGATGAGGAGGATTTTGGGCCCACTCTTCTTTGTAAAATTGTTTCAAATCAGCCATATTGAATGGTTTTCTAGTATAAACTGCCTATTTAAGCTCACACCACTGCATTTCAATTGGATTTAAATCTGGACTTTGACTTTGCTACCCTAGAACCAACATTATTATTTTTCTTGAGTTATTCAGAGGTGGACTTGCGGGTGTGTGTTTGATTGTTGTCCTGCTGCATGATGCAAGAGCGCTTGAGTTTGGGGGCTGAAATAATGGTCAGACAGACTCTTTCAGGATCTTTTGGCAAACACTGGAATTGATTATTCCGTCAACAAAAGGCCTCAAAAAACATGCAAGGAACTGCAGGCGTCGCTGGCCTTAGTTAATACCAAAGTTCTTGATTCCACTATAAAAGGACACTGGCAAAAATAGCATCCATGGGAGAGTTCCATGGTGAAAACCACTCCTCTCATAGAATAATACAACGAGTCATCTCACGTTTGCCAAAAGGCCTCTTGATTATCCTCAATACTTTTGGTGATGTTTTGAGTTTTTCCTTTCCCACATGTGGGTTTAAGATCAGGCGATGGTGTACTTGTAATCCTGTGCAGTCCTTAGAGACATTTTTATGATTAAGGGTTATACAAATAAATGTGACTTGAATTGACTTGACTCGTGAAAATTATTTGGACTGATGTGTCAAAAATTAAATTTTTTGAAAAGTGTGCACTCTGTTTTATTTGGCAAAAAAACATGGCACAGCGTTTGACAAAATGTATAAAGTCAAGTCACATTTATTTATATAGCCCTTAATCATAAAAATGTCTCAAAAACTGCACAGGATTACAATTACACCATTACCTGATTTTAAACCATATATATATATATATACATATATATATATATATATATATATATATATATATATATATATATATATATATATATATATATATATATATATATATATATATATATATGTATTTTGTTGGGTTGTGTCTGTGTGATATTAAAATTGGTTTGAATATCTGAAAACTTTGTGAGTGATGAATGTTCAAAAAACACAGAAAACAGGGAGAGGAGAAAGTACTTCTTCACAGCATTGTACCTGGCTTTTTTTGTAGAACTACTCTAGTTGTATCTTTTTATTTCTGGTGGCATATTTTCTCTAGTGTTTTTGTTTCATGATGCTACTGTCAGTGGTTGTGGCATGGCAGCTAAGTGATTAGAACGTCCGCGGCACAGTTCTGAGGTCCAGGGTTCAAATCCAACTGCCGCGGCCTCCCTGTGTGGAGTTTGCATGTTCTCCCTGAGCCTGCGTGGGTTTTCATTGCACTAGTTGTAATGAATATGTATTGATAAATACAATCGGTAAATTAAGAAAATAATGACAAAAACATTGAAATGCCAAAAGGGTATGTGGCCCCTGGGCTGTAGTTTACCTATCCTTGGTATAGACAGAAGAAATCTGCATTGAACTTTTTATTGGTTTCCAAATCACTACTGAAAATATAATTAATTCCAAATTGTGTTGTAAAAAATGAGTCAGAAATTAAATATATGTTTTGCGATATTATTGAAAAAGAAAAAACAACAACAATTTTTTATCATATATTTTATAATATAAATGATAATAATAAAAATAAAACATAAAGAAATGAAACCAAAATCACATTCATTGTTCTCCTTAATGAGTTGGTGGTACTAATTAAATCAGTGTAGTTGGTGTGCGAGGTCTGTTTTAATAAATGTGAAATGGGAGCAGGTTAAGTAGCTCCTAGGCGGGGACAAAAGGCAATTTCCTATCAGCTTGTTGCCTTTTGTGCCAAAGCACATTGGAGGATTGAACCTGTCAATCAAGAGTGAAACCAGCATGCTGCCACAGAGGCAGAACAATAAAGAAGAGGCTCAGGTTTTGGTGTGGCGATCAAAGCACCTGGAATACAGGGATAATTGTTTGCTAGTATGGACGACATCTTTATAAAAGATATAACGGTATGCGTGAATTTGCTTCCTCATAGGATTTTTTTATAGTTTTTAAAATATAAAGTTAAGGGTGTTGAGTTATGGGTTCAAATCCAGCTACCAACGTTCCTGTTCGGAGTTTGCATGTTCACCCCGTGCTTGTGTGGGTTTCCGCCGGGCACTCCAGTTTCTTCCCACATTCCAACATTCAAACATGCATGTAAGGTTATCCTGGGTGTGAATGACCGAGCGAATTGTCTGTCCCTGTATGCCCTTCGACTGGCTGGAAACCGTTTCAGGGTGTCCCCTGCCCACTGCGCGGAGATGGCTGGGATGGGCTCCAGCACCCCCGCAACCCTACTGAGGATAAGCGGTGCAGATAATGGATATTTCCACAAGCGAAGGCCTGAATATGGTGTGAAAGCATAAGTCAACTCCTCTTGTTAAGTCTCAAATGAGTCTGACATATTTAAGAGGTGCTCCAAGGCCAATTCTTCCCGGTAATGTAAAAAATCAGAGCTATGCCTTTACAATGATTGTTCTTTAAACTGTATTTTGCCGTAAGGTGAGAGATTTTCATGGCTGGAAAATAGAGGCTGGAAACAGATGAGCCGTTCCTTGGAAGGCTTTATTTAAAGAATATTTGATGCCAAATAAGCTTATAGACAATGGCTGTATCAAGCCAAAGATTGTCGTGTTTTACCATCATTCGAATAGAAAAATTCTATTCAAAACGGCAGTCCATAATCTGTTTGAAAGTTAAGCATACAATTGAATGAAACCTTATCCTACTGATGGCCGCCTCTTCATCCTTGGGGATCTTTATTTAAGACGCTCAAACATTGATGATAAAATAGATTGTATTTTTCTTTCAAACTGGAGAAAACTGGACTGTGATCTTCTAAAGAATATTCTTTAAACAGATCCTCATAAACCGAAAGTGATGCTTCCTGTTTTTCATTGGTTTTTCCACTCAAAGAAGTAAGGTGATTTTATGAAATAAAACAAGTTAAGTTACATAACTATGACTAGATAAACAAAGGTATAAATGTGTACATCTCGGCTAAATATGGGCAGGTATGTAAGTCTTTTTCAATGGTTTATTTCAGATTCTCTAAAGACACATCGGGAAAGAGGGTAAAAGGCAAGTGGGAATTGGGTGCACAGACTGCAGGAACCTCCCCTCGACCGGCCAAGCAGCACAGGCATCAAAGTGAAGACATTGTTCGGAAGGAACAATGGTTGCAGTCACAGTCGAGGAGTTTGTGTGTAGTTGCATGTTTGCGCTCCCAGAATCCCCCCATGAAAGTGAAATCACTGGATTATCAAAGCAGCAGATGCACATCACGGGGAACAATATCATCGGCAGCTCTCAGAGGACACTTTTCACAGACTACGCTTCTGGAGATGCACAGATAACTTCGAGCAAGGAAAAAACAAACTCTGAAAACTTACCGCTAGCAACTTTGAATAATATCCGTTCATCCGCCGTACAAAATGCATCTCAAGAAAATATTTTGGGGGTTTAGTTATTTTGTAACGAGAACTTTGTGGCAAATAAGATAAATACTGTCTTTAAAATAAGTATTTTGTCATTTTTTGGCCCTTTGAGTGTTTTCCTGCTTGGAGCTGCAAAAAGATAAGGAAGCATGCGTGAATATTATCAGAATTACATTATACACCTTTCGGGATGCATTTGTCGAGAATGTTCGGTTGGTGACAGACAATAATAGGTGAAAAATAGAAAAAAATACTCGAAAAGTATAGCCTACCGTTGTTGACTAGTGCACATCTTATAGTGATGACACTGTGGTGCAATTTATAACCAAGGGTTGACTAATTCACTTAGATTCTCATTCACTTTTTACTATTTGAGTATGGAACTTTTTCTGAAACATTCAACCTTGTGTGGAGATGTAGTTCTTAATGCCCCCGCCGGCCTCCATCTTTGATTTAGTGTACATGTTTCTGCTTTAGCCGCAAGTCGTGACTGAAGAAGTGCTGGAGTGTGTGCCCACAAGTAAGAAAAATGAAGTGTGTAATAGTTTTCCATCTCTGACTGATGTTTGTTTACCCCCGGTGAAGCAAGTGCAGAATTAGTTGGGAGGCGTTTGCTGATGACCTGCTCATCATTTCATCATGTAAACATTTCTTATTTACTGTATTTTCATCTTGAGTGAGACGATTGTTATACTTTTAAGCATAAACAAGCAGTAAATTTTCAAGATAACATGAATTTTAAATATGTCTTTTTGGCTTCTTTACGTCATTGTGCCCTCTATTCAGCATCAACAACAAATTATCTCGCGTGCCAGAAAACATATATGAAATACAAACTATACGGCATTCAATTAAAATTAAATTTGATGACCTCGCCCTACGATTCATTTTATGGTGCATTTTTTGTCACATCATTATGGTATTTTTCGTACGTCTATATTTAGTATCCCTCAACCACTACTGAAAAAAATGGGTAAGAAATAAATTAAAAAAAATTAAAAACACGATTTGGGTCTAGCATTTACTTGGTTTGTCCATCCATCCTTTACGTGCACTGCTTATCATCAGTAGGTTCTCAGGGGTGCTGGAGCCCATCACAGATGTTTGAGCAGTGGGCAGGGGACACCGTGAACTGGTTGCCAGCCAGTTGCAGGGCAGCCCTAGCTGATTATGGATTCATATGCTACTGCATGATTGATTTATTATCATACGTTTTTTGTGTAGGGATTTAAAAAATATAAATATTTGAAAACAGTGGAATGTTTTTATCTGATCTTTATTGTAGAAAACCTGATTTGGCCTAACCTCACACAGACCCTACCTCCAGAGGCCCCAAGTAAATTGACTTTGAGACACCTGCTTTATACAATATTCAATCCATCCAATATCTAGTAGAACAACATTTCAAAGGCTTAAAAATGTTTCTTTTTTGTTCATTTTAATTGCTTTTTAGTGGTTTCACAACAAGCTTTTCTTTTTGCTGCTATACTTAAGGTCAGTGACGGTTTAAATAATCAAAATGAGAGCTCCCTAAACTGCACCTCCCATCCCAAAATGGAATCCATTTCAATTTTGTGTGACTTCTAACCGTTGCACACACAAGAGCACATACCATGTGAAGCAGTCCTTCCGTGGCTGTCAAGGATCAATCGGCAACCTGCTGGGAGAAAAAGGGCACAGTAAGAAATACTCAATCAATTTCAATTAATACCCTCGCTTCCCTCTGGAGTTCATAAAACCCAAACGCCCTCCAGGGTGTATAATCACACACAGATATGGATTTATTAGCCTACTCCAAACAATATTTATGACTGTGTCAGGGTGGAATTGTCTTTGAGTAAAGGAAGTGAATCTTCAAATAGCAGGTGGCTTAATTCCATTGCTACCGTTTTAGGATTCGGCTTCTGTTATCCTTCCCAACGAACTGTTGTCATTTCAGGACAGTGCTTATCCCATGCTCATAGCTAAGCTAATGAGAATAGAAAAAAACGTGTAGCGCTTGGTGAGGGATCCGCAGTCGCCCTGCTTGAAATGATTAGAAGCTTGGAGCCATTATGAGCTCCTCTCTACCTTTTGTATCGGCCGTAATGAATATTGAGGGGGGTATTTGGAGCACTTTGAGGAACTAACAGTCTTTTTAATCCTTTAATCCTGAGGAAAACCAATTTCAGACCAACACACTCGCGCACACACACTCACACAAACTGTTTGAAAGCGGTGTCAGTGAATGTACTGAGTGTGTGTTTAACCTGCTCTCATTAATTTCCCGGCCCATAGAACTGGTGATTCTGGAGATTAGGTTCATTAACATCACATATTGTGAGTGTGAGATGTGTGTGAGTGCGTGTGTGAGCTGTGATCACGGTGCAGATAGGGAGAGGTATAAGGTTTTGGGGTTATCGCGGTGAGGTCCTCCCACACATGCATTTACAGGCACACACACACACAAACACACACACACACACACACACACACACACACACACACACACACACACACACACACACACACACACACACCCGTGCTTGACCCTTTGTAAGCAACCTGCTGTGGCAAGTGTTACCGTGACCTCCAGCATTTTGTTTCCCATAAATAATAGTTTTGTGTTAGAAAGGTATTAGGACAAGCTTTTATATACATTTACTTATTCATATTTCTTGGCCATTGTCCTGCATGTTCCGGAAACAAAGTCCTTGGAAATCGTTTTTGCTATTTTGACTCTGTTTATGAATGCATTTTGATCACTAGGGGTTAGCATTGCTAAATGGAAACATGTAAAATTTTAGAAATAAGTATTTTTAAAGTAAGCAGATAATTTTAGTTTGGATGTGTCTTGGGCCTTTTGACAAATACATTATTTTTTCAGTCCTGAGAAATTTTGGGAGCTTGCAGCAGCCTTTATCTTTTTTAATCAGAAAAAAATACATGGCAGTTTAATGTTTAATTTGAATTTAAAATTTGGTAAAAAGTATTTACTATTAGAGGCTATAAAATGTGTGTTTACCTGTATTAGGTTTTCATTTATCATTTTAGGGGTTTTCTAATGGACTATTTTTTATTGCACTATTGTTTTTTTTTTTATTGCTTTGGTACAGTTGTCAACTCAAACTTCAAACTTTCAAGACAGTGAACACAGAGGCCAAAATAGCGACAACAATGGTCAAAATGACACAATCAGTTTGAAAAGGCATCTACCTGTGCCAATACATTTACCATTTACAATAAAGCAAACTGTGCCTTCAAACACTAGAAATTGCAAGTGTATGAGCTCTTTCAGTCAACCATTACATATTGTATAACAAAATACAGCACTCAAGATGAATCAAGTCAAGTCAAGTCATGTTTATTTATATAGCCCTTAATCACAAAGAGTTTCAAAGGGCTGCACAGACCGCAGATTATTGGAAACCACGGACTAATTATGACACCATTCCCTGATCTAAAACCTACATGAGGCCAAGGAAAAATTCAAAAACCTCAACATGAGGAAAATGAAGAAACCTTGAAACGGGACCGCACATGAGGTAATCCCCCTTCTAGGATGACCAGGCTGCAATGGATGTTGCAATAACAAATAATACACAGATATTGTAAAAAAATATATAGGTTATTCATATGCTATAGAATAGAAGTGTGTTTTGAGCCTATATTTAAACAGTTCCACAAACTTTGCAGATAGAATCTCAGGGGGAAGAGCACTCCACAGCACTGGGGCCCGAATGGAGAACGCTCTCAAACATGCGGATCTCTTCTTGACTCTTGAGATCACTAGTAGACCAGCATTTTCAGAGCGAAGACTCCGAACCGGACCATAGGGCGAAATTGAATCTGAAAGATATGAGGGAGCAGGTCCATGCATGATTTTGCATACTACCAACAGAACCTTGAAAACACATCTTAAGCTAATAGGGAGCCAATGCAGATTAGCTAAAATCGGGGTAATGTGATCAAACTTTCTTGTCCTAGTTAAAAGCATCGCTGCACCATTGCTTGACTCTGTAGCCCTATTACTGAATGTTGCTCCCATGCTGGCGCTATTTGTTGTAAAAAGTGCCCTCTTGCAAATAAATTGACCCAAACTCAAAATTATTTGGTGAAAAATTTATTGATTCCATTGTTTCTCATTTTACAAACTACGGCTTGAAACTGAAATACTGAATATTATACAAATTACATGCAAAATCAGTATATTTTTTCTCAAAGTATAAAAATCCATTACTGTAGAGAATTAGAGACACTACTGATACTCAGTTTCTTCAAACCTCTGTCAGGGACTCCCTCGAGGTAGCACGGAAGAAGAATGCAGAAGCAAGGATGCAAGTAACAATGTGTCGTTTATTCAGTCCAGGTTAGGTACACAAATGAGACAAAAGAATCCAGGCAACAGTATCTTAATTACCAGAGGCAATTGTCGAGGTCATAGGGTAGGCAAGATGTCTGTGATCCGGTAAACTCACATTGGCTATAGCGACATTACAAATGTCTGGCAGACATAATTCGTAGTCGGGAAAGGAGGGAATGTTTCAGTACACTGTAAGCAAAACAAGGCTAAGACAACACTGGAACGAGACAGGAGTGTCAACCAAATGGCAAACTTGCCCCAAAACAGCAGTGCTTAAATAGTGGGCAGAAGAGGTAATAAGGGTGGGTTCAGGGCAAGTGACACCAGGTGTGAGTGGAAGTCAGAGTCAAGGCGGAAGTGACCGAAAAGGCAAGGGAAAGCGAGGGGGGTAGAGACAGAGAGAAAACCAAACTTGACCAAACAGACTGTGATGGGCTCAGCCACATAACATTCAATATCCTCTCTACCATTGCATGATGAAAAAATCTTCTTACATGCCTTTTCCCACATTGACATTCCTCTGCAGTTATTTCTTGGACGGCAGTAGTCATTGCATTCAGCAAAGGCATCTGCTAATAGGAACGGCAATCATAAAACCAGGAAACAATTACATGAATTACATCACTGAAACTACTTCAGTATTGACAATTTGTGTCTCACTGCGTGTTCAACTGTCCGAGTATTTGGATAAAGAAAAAGCCTTAAGAGAGCAGTTTAGTTGATGACTTTTATCACAAAGTTACAAAATGACGAATAGAGTATACTCTGGGCCCGTTTATTAGGATGCGATCGGGAAAAATGCATCGAAAAAAGACTCGCCCCTGTATTGTTGAAAAAGAATGTGGACTGGCTAAATGGAAAATGAAACTTAACTTGGCGGTAATCGTTGTTAAGACTCAATCTCACTGTCTTTTGCAGGTGTTCTAATGATGCACAGAAGCTTCCTGACTTACGACTATTCGACTTACGTAAAACGGTAGATACTAACCTTTTTTTCGGGATGTCGAAAAATATCCGGACATTGCTGTAAGTAAGATTTAGTATTGTACGCAACTTTTTCCGAGTACAGGACATTACTGTAGTGCTTCTTTCCACCCCTACTGGCGTGTGGCGCTGTATGAGATAACCCAGGATCCACCCGGAAGTAAAAAAATACGCTTCCTCTTTCTAGTTCTATGTAAACATAAAGTGCTATGCGTACAAAATCTCCAGCGCACTCAGAACTTTGACGTTTTTATCTTTTAATATCTTATGCATCCATTCAATATGGTTGGTGTAAAGTGTAAAGAAGAGGCGAGTCGTTTCTTTTGAAAGGAAAGTGGAATGAAAAAGCTTGATGCGGTTAAGAAAAAAGTTGGATCACTTTTTTAGACCACTTTTTACCTCGGAGGAGGATCTTATGAAGCCCAATTTCCAAAAGTAGGTTACACTTAACACTACACTTTATTTATGTTTATAGAGCATATTCAACAATTTATCAAATGTTTCTTTTTTAGTACAAAACAATACAGTTTACTTATACAACCCTTAAGCATACTTATATAAACCTTAATCATAAAAAATATAACACTGAAGCAACTTACAGACAAATTCAACTTACAAACGATCGTCTGGAACCGATCTTTTTTGCAAGTCGGACAGCGTCAGTATGGTAGATTCAAGGGCACTTGAAAACTTGGAAAGTACCGAATAAATGGACATATTAAAACATCGAATTAACACAGAAGTAAATATTCAAATATGTGGATAAGCCTAAGGTGAATTTACAACGAATGTCTTGCTGTCGGTCACCCCTCTTGAGGGATATGACCAAGATAGATAGATAGATAGATAGATAGATAGATAGATAGATAGATAGATAGATAGATAGATAGATAGATAGATAGATAGATAGATAGATAGATAGATAGATAGATAGATAGATAGATAGATAGATAGATAGATAGATAGATAGATAGATAGATAGATAGATAGATAGATAGATAGATAGATAAAAATGAATCATGTGATTATCAAGGTAATTGTGTGATGATTAAATAGAAAAACTAATATAGCTGGAAAACTCATGCAATAGTGACAACATATCCAATGACACATTTTGGTGATCTAATGGTAAATACTGTCCAGCAACAAATTCTGTCAATGTATACAACAGTGTTTTTATTTTAAAACAGGTTGGCCATGATTCATAATGTGATTAATAATACATGCCAAATTTCTTCTGAAACCTGAGCACACACATTCTTTACCTCTAATCTACACCTGGTACTTGGACTTCTCTTCTTCTTAAACTCACACTGATCTGCTCTTGAACTCTGCCTTTGACCACCATGTTGAGAAAGAACAATACACATGCTGCAGTTTTGATGCATGCAGACTGACTGGTAATTTGAGTTTTGTGTGAGGGTGTCAAACAGGTTCTTTAGTGATTTCATGCTCAACACAGTAGGTTGTTTCTAATAGCAACAAATGGTTTTTGTTTGGTTACCAAAACTAAAACAATGGAGTTTGGACTACTTGAATAACACCCGTGTTTAGTGTTCTGCAAAAAGGCGGGGAAAGTTAGTCAATCCAATGCAATAGGGTGGGCACACTTTCAGGGGGTGCCTTGTGCTCTGCTGAGACAATGATGATAAAAACCAAGTGGTTCTCAGATTGTTTGAGCGTGTCAAAGCAATTAAAAAATACTGTATTACAACCTGAGCGAGACTCCAAACACTGCCTTGTCAATATTTTTGCGTATTTATCCTGACATTCTTTTCATCTTATTTTCCTTTTGCAAGTCTTTATATTGTGTTTGTCCTGGAGAGCCATTTCTAATCTCGATGTAAACAATGTTCACTATGTTGATGTCAATGACGATGAAGACAATTCAAATTTTAATGACACTTCTCTCATTTAAAAAAAACCTGAAGGAATTTAATTATTCTACGCCAGTGTTAACATTATATTTCTTGTACATTGCATTATTTAGCGTTATTATCAGCTCTAAATACTATTTAATTTTTTCAAGGCTACTATAATTATGTTGATATTGTCCCTAACAAATGCTTTTTGACCAATAAGTACAGATTATTTCGGTTTTATTAGTTTATTCTGTTACAAAGAATATTCCACACAGATGATAAAAAGTAACCACTTGAATTGCTTAAAATGACTGATAAAAGCAGCTTATATTCTCACCAAGGTTTCTATTTTGTTGCTTTGGGCAGTTTGAATGTAGAAACATTATTTTTCTCCATGATCGCAACCTTGTTTCATTTTATTGCAGAACATGGGTCTCGTCATATCGGTTCTTGTCATAACTGGTTCGGACCAAGACTCCTTCTTTTGGGGAATTTTCTACTTCAGCTTGCTTACTTAGTTTCGTTTTTCTTAGGTTTCGGTCTTTACGGACGTCCCTCGCAGTATAAAAGAAATTGTCTGCCCTTTTAAAAGTGCACTTCATACAGCCTTGTTTTTTTTAACCTCTCTTGTGTCTGTAATACAATTCTTAAAGAAAAATTGTGTATTACTTGGCACCTTTTAGTGGTAAAAAATACACACAAACTGTCACAAAAACGTGCATTTTTTCAAATAATCATAGGGCTAGAAATTTGTATTCATTTTACATAACATGAGGCTCGGCAAGAGGGAGGTGATATGATTGTCCGCCATCTTACCGCTAAGGGCACCCCCAGAAATCTTATGAAAGACTTGCCAAAAAAATAAGAAGTGAAATGGTGCAGTTCCGTTACTTTGAGTCTTTAAATCTTCTTAGTGCTTTGCAACACTCGTTTTCTGTTGCACTTCACAATGCAGCAACATCTAATGTCAAATATCACACAGTGTCCGTTTAGTCAATTGTCTTTAAGTGCAGTTAAAGCAATCAAAATGGTGTTGCCTAACCCACTTAAAATTGTTCTCCTCAGGCTTGATATTGTTTATTTGTGTGAATAAAATTAAGTTGTTTTAAATTTGTTTTGAAGTAGCGTGTGTTATAGTGAACACCAACTGTTTGAAATTGAATATGTGATTGTATATTCTTTTTCTACTTTATGGCTATGTACACATGTACGGCATATGTTGCAATGAGCCACTGCAATGAAACTATTGAAAGATTTCTGAGTTGCAATGCAACAAAGGCTGTGTTGATGCTGCCCAATGTGAAACGTTTGGGAGGAAAATGTTGTAATACTGTAACAGTGTTTAGAAGTAATATGTAAATAAAACACACTCAGTGTGTTAAATACATCAAAAATGCTGCGAATGGCGTCAGTAGAAATGAAGCAAACAGGCAATGGGGGGAATTGAGATGAGGACTCATGCTGCGAGCTGATAAGTCAGCCTGGGAAGCATGGCTGCAAATTATTCTATGTTGCAGCTTCCTTCATATTCCCATTTTCTGTATTTGTATGAATTGGCTAGCATGGAAGCATCTGGAGAATTTTATCACTGAGTCGGGCTGTCCCGGGGCCAGGGGAATTGGGCTCAAAGAGCCCCGGTGACGTTGAATAGGTGTCAGTGTCAATAGGGCAGGACGCGAGAGGACCAGAGAAATAATGCTCTCCTTTCCGGCGTGGCACGGGGGCCTCTCTCAGTTCCTCTGTTTCGGTGAGCAGCAGCATAATTAATAAGGTGGAAAGAGAAAAAGGGAATGTGGAATCAACGATAAGGTCTATTGGAGGAAGAGATAAGACAGAAAGGGGGAAGGATAAAGATGAAGCATACCTGGAATAGGGAAAAACATGACATTGGTTTAGGTATTAGAAGAGGAGGAGGTTGAAGGACTTCAAAGGTCGCAGCGTTGGTGGCAAAGCTTTTGTTTGAATTGCAAAAAGAAATAATTTTCTTTTTTTGGGGGTATTTTAAATTATATTCAAGGCACGTAACTTTCCACGCTATAAAGGTGTGAATCCTTTGTGAGATATATATATATATATATATATATATATATATATATATATATATATATATATATATATATATATATATATATATATATATATATATATATATATATATATATATATATATATATATATATATAAATAATATATGGCACATAGGACTATAAGCCGCAAATAATTAAAAATATGGTAAAGGCAAGGGGTCAGTGGTGAGCTGTGCTGGCCTAAAACATCTGAATCATGTGATGCTAATTATATTTTGTCTAATAATACTTATTAAAAGATTCCAAATTGTTTTTCAGCTTCATTTCATTGAATCTACTTAGTTGTGCTGATTCCAGATGTGTGCTTTCACATTTAAGCATTTAACCAATCACATTACATCCATGAGTTGTTGCCATCGAACCAGGGGCCTCCACAAAAAATACTTGAACACGTGTCCCATAATATTAGTCCGTGGGAATGCTCTTGGCTTAGACAATCAGAATCAGAATCCTTCAAAGGGATCTGAATTTCGAGGCGGCCGGGCCTAAATTTTCAATCATTACGTTCGAGACGGGCCGAGCTTCTCTCTCGCTGACTCTTTTATTTTTGTTATCTACCCGTCGTTGTTCTTTTGTTTATTTAGTCTTGCTTAACTTAGATATGTTTTGCACGTTCATACCGTGTTCTTACCATGTGGGGCTCTTTATTTGTATCTGGTAACATGACTAAAAGAGTGATGATGATATAAGAACTAATGCCTTTACATACGCCATTTATGTCCATATAGCCTGATGGTTGGGATTTGGTTCTCTTAACATTGCTAACCGGGTTAAATCCTCATTGCCATGCACTGTTATGCAACTGTCGTCAGCAAAAAATATCGGCTTATCAATTATTCATGCATTTCCATTTTTTTTCTGTTCATAGGAAGCACTGAAATATAAGTGCATGTCAAATTTCTGGTAAACGGTGGGCGAAACCAAATTCCTCATTCCACTTGGTTTTTAGGTTCGTTAGTGGGCCAGTTTGAGATCCAGAAGATGTAATGGTATCGATTAAGAGCCTCAAGCTGGATGAATAGCCGGCAATAAGATGATCAATCATATCGTCGGCATTCCCGGGGCCACATATTTGCGCCTTCACATTAATTCAATTCCCATTATATGAGGTAAGAAGAGCTCAGTAATGGATTTGTGCACTCTAACAGAAAATGGCTTTTTTTGCAACCAACGCACAATTAGCGCAAAGTGTTTTGGCAAGCATTGCTGCTATTGTCAACTTAATGAGAAATAAAACCTGCCGTTTTTCAAACGAGTTAGAAAACACGGGGTTAATAATGTGTGTAAAAAGTTTTCACAGTTAATTTATTATTATTTGAGGGACCATTGATGAAAGCAAGCTTTTCTTATCGATTTTAATATGTAATCAATTTTGCTAATTTCCTTTGTTGTTAATCTGCATTTGGTCATTTAGTGAGAATGATAAAACATGTATTGAATTCTTCAGCAACACTGAACAAGTTTTTGTCTTAAAAAACAGTGTGAATGACGATTGGGGGACACATAATAACCAGCTATCCGACTTGAAGGGAGTTTGACTTGAAAGTAATATTGCGTTACTTCTAAATGATCTGCATCTATATAGCGCTTTTCAAGTCAATGAAGACTTCCCAAAGCGGTTTACAATGTGCTTCACATTTTTACGCATTCACCTACACTCACACACCAATAGCAGCCGTGCAGCCATGCAAGGCGCCAACCTGCTTAATGGGGGCATTAGGGGTTCAGTGTCTTACCCAAGGACACTTTGTCATGTAACAGAGCCGGGATTTGAACCGCGATCTCTTGATCCCAAGACGAGCGCTCTACCTCCTGAGCTATACAACCTCTATTCCCCTTATATTTCCTGGGATTGCCCCAGAATAATTAATTTATGGAAGAGCATTTAGACAAAAATGAAATTAAGTATTGGTTGGGAGTTGCGGTTGAACCCAGTGACCTATATATTAGGAATTTTGCCAGAAGGGTTATTGACTGGTCAGTGTTCTGATTGAAACCACAACCTCCGTACATAAAACGATGGAGAGACAAATTAAAGAAAATGTACATTATGGAAAAAAAACTGCAAGACTTTAATTGAAAGTAGATCAATTTGATAAAAGATGGAATCCTATTACACAACTTATACTTGGTGTCTAAACATCTCACTGTCATGAGTCTGAGTCTGCTTCGTTGGCGCCAACAGCCGTGGACGCTGATTGGCTGGTTCCTCCTTTTTAAACCCCCTGACAACACTCGTCGGATTGTTTTGTGAACCTACGCTACACGCTAGGCAAACTTTTGTGACTCCTCACTCTATCCTGCCCAGTTTCCTGCCTGATACCTGTTGCCGACCTATTTTCTTGACCCGTTTATGTTTTTGCTCGTCCGCCCCAGCCATCGATCTGTTTGTTCTCGCTGTCAATGACTACCTTGACATGGAAGTGCCACTTCCGCGTTCCCCCTATCTGCCACCCGTGACCAACAATCATCGGATCGTGGATGCAAGTCCTGTTCTCCTTAATAAAAATTGAGTAAAACAAACGCAATTGGGTCCCGTCTCCGTTCCTGGTTTGTGACACTCACCTTTTAATCTTATTTCTTTTTTTTAATCTTTTTGTTGTTGTTGTTGTTGTTATGGGAATGTCAATTGTATATATATATATATATATATATATATATATATATATATATATATATATATATATATATATATATATATATATATATATATATATATATATATATATATATATATATATATATATATATAAAATGTGTTGTTATATGGTGGGTGACTCAACTCTCTGTTGAATTGTGTGTGACAAATAAAGTTATATATATAAAAGGAAAAAGAACAGTGTGAACTATTTAGTCCCCTATTGCTTAAAATACTCTAAGTTAGTTACTATGCATTGTTATAAAACCGCATTCGTGTGTTAGCCGCAAAAACAGTGAGGAATATGACCATGTTTCTTCAATCAAATAATAAAATAACAACTGCCATGTGCAGTCTTTAACAAGACACAGAATACTTTTAGAGACTGTGGATTATTAAACACAATTAGTGGTAGGAAACAACTTCATTCAAAAATGTTGATTTAAAAAATAACTTAAAAATACATGGATTATCATACAAACTTGCATTCATTAAAATACTCGCAAGACGAGAAATTAGCTTTTATTTTCCATAACATGAGCCTCACTTCAAGGGAGCTGACATTAGTGGCCGCCATCCTGATGCTACAAATGTCAAAAAACCTCAAAAAGGCCGGGCAAAGAAAAAAAACTAAACTAAAATGGTGTGTTTTGGGCATTTTGACACTCCGTAGTTTGTAATCTGTTTTTGGTTGCACGACACGATGGAGCGACATCTAGTGGTCATGTCATACACGCTGTTTCTTTGAGTGTGATACTCTATTCAAATATATCAACAAACTTCAAAGGACTAAAGCAGTACTGTAATTTCCTGACTATAAACCGCAATTTTGTTTCACGTAACGATAGAAAATATGTGGAGAAGCGGCTAATGAATGCATTTTTTTCTTTTTCTTTTTTGCACTGTGTTACTTGTGTTTCTTCTGTTCTATGCGTTGTTGTGGTACATTTCTTGCTGTGTCTTATTGACTTTTACCAGTGTATGTTTTTTAACCAGCCTCCTGTGTGGTAATACTATGTATTTTTTTTGCTGTTTTACTTGTGATACTGTGTCTCTGTGTCTTTTCCCCATGCTTGTTTGTAATTAAAACTTGGACAACTATTTCTGTGTACCGTCTTTCTTTGTAATTATCTCATGTTTCAATATGGAAACATAAGGCTTATAGTCAGATGTGCGTTCTATGTAAACTACTATTCAAAAGTTTACAGTTGCTTGGAATGGTCTTCATTTTTTAAGGAAAAACACTTTTTTTCAATGACGATAAAAAAGAAACTATATAGAAATACACCCCATACATTGTTAATGTCGTAAATGACTATTTAGCTGCAAATGTCTGTTTGCTGTAGCACATAGATGTATTTCCAGCAACTAGCACTCCACTGTTCTAATAGTACATTGACTTTGTTATATGCATTAGAGCGGATGGTTAGAAATCCTTTGTGCAATGATGTTAGCAAAACTGAAAACAGTTTAGCTGGTCAGAGAAACTATAGAACTGACTCTCCATTGAGCTTGTCGAGTATCTAAAACATCATATTTATGGTTGTGATTAAACTTTTAGAATTATTGGAAAAAAGAACTTTCCTTTGGAACCTAACAGTTTATTTTTGTTCAAAAAAATGAAGGCTATTCAATTCGAGAAATTGCCAAGAAACTGAGGAACTCCTATAACGATGTGTACTACTCCCTTCAGAGAACAGCACAGACAGGCAGAGTCAAAAGAGAAGTGTCAAGATGTCTGGTACTTTTGAGTCTCTAATTCGAGAAATAGTCATCATACGGGTCCTAGTACCTACAAAACATCAGGGTCAAGAACTACAGTAAAACTCCAAAATGCTGGCCTTCAAGGCAGAGTGGCAAAAAAAATTTGATAGTTGAGACTGGCCATCAAAAGGAAGAGATAAGAATGGGCAAAAGAACACAGACATTGGACAACTCATTTGATAAATGAAGGTGTGACTTTTTTATGGAAAACACAAAAATGTCTGGGTGACTAAAAAATTTTGAACCGTAGTGTATGAACAAAATCATTTTACCGTTAAAAATTGCACTGGGTGCGGCTTATAGTCAGGTATGGCTTGTAGTCCAGAAATCTATTAATCCATTATCTGCACCGCTTATCCTCAGTAGGGTTGAACTGGTTGCTAGCCAGTCGCAGGACACACGGAGACAGACAACTCACTCACTCATACACACCAAGGGACACTTTGGACCGGCCAATTAACCTGACATGCATGTTTATGGAATGTGGGAGGAAACCGGAGTGCCCGAAAGATACCCACGCAAGCACGGGGAGAACAAGCAAACTCCACACAGGAAGGTTTGCTCTCACGACCTCAGAACTGCACCGCACACGCGCTAATGCTATGCCGTGCTGCTAGTCCAGAAATTATTGTCATTGTTATTATTATTAATATTATTATTATTTTTAGGTTATGTAAGAACACAATTGTTTGGTGCTCACTATGTTTCTATTAGACTGCTTTATTGATTCAAAGTGCATTTTTTTCCTCCAGCAAACTTTATGTCTTATCTTATCATGAGGAACCTTATTATTCCATCTCACTTTCCTGCCAAGGTGTTATTCAAAGACGTTAATGGAGCTTCAATAGCACTCAAGCAAACCAAGGTTAAAGCCGATTTACACAAGTGACGAGAAGCAGAAAAGAGAGAAAATAGAGTTTTTTTTCATTCTAAGAAACGATGACTTTCCTTTTAGGTAAACAAAGCTTCTTCGCATGGTAACCTAATACTCTGAAAAAGTGCCAAATCAGCCAGCAAGGATTCAACGCGCACGGGGATTAACGCTCAACCTGCAAGGCCATGACACCCCAGTATGCAAACACAGTTGGCGACGTTAACCCAGTCTGCTATCACAAAGCATAATCTGCTTTTCGCTGCCTTTTTTAACACATGCACACACCATTATAATCTCTTCTTCCGGCAACTATTGGGGTGTGACCTCCACAGCTAGATAGCAACTGAGCGACAGGGAGCTCATCTATGCACCTGAACAACACACACATATTTGCACATGCACATGTGACGTCTATTTCTTTTTGCGATAGTGTGTTCGGTCAGTGTGCATCGTATGCACAAATTGTACGTTTTAGCTGTAAAACATGACCTTGCCTGTCAGATTAAAGCCTAACTGACAGTTATCAGTCCTGAGCTGTTGTGACACCTGCTTAACACCACACAAATATTTTGTCAGTGCGCTGTAATGACTTGTACCTCTTCTATTCGCCACAAAAAAATGATGAAAGTAAAGATATACAGGAAGGAGCAAAATTTGTGAAAAAATGGAATCTTGTTGGTTCAAGATGAGGCTGCTCAGCACACAAAAACTCCTTGGACCTCACTATGGCACACCAAAGGATTAACTCTTATCATTTTTATCTTTCTTTTTGTGCTGTTGTTTATAGCTTTCTTTAACACTTAGTACGGAAAGTGTCTTTGTGTACTGCCACAATTCATTCCAAACAAGACGGAAGAGTCAAGCTTAGTAAATGTCAGTCCGGCAAGCGCCAAAGGATTACCGTTTTGTTAAGCCTTTATAACAACACATTTTCTGAATATTGTCAACTCCTAAACAAAGAATAATAAGAGATTGTGGTTAAAAGGCAATACTATCCGGTAAAAAACATGCGGTGGGGCACATAAGTATTTAGTCAACCACTAAGTGTGCAAATTCTCATTCTTGATCATATTAGAGAGGCAACATGGGTAACCCTCAAGCACGAGAGACGGAATGTTGAAAAAACCCTCAGAAAATCACATTGTTTGATTATTTTAATACATTTTATTTGCAAATCCTAGTGGACAAAAGTGTTTGGTCAATATCAAAGGTTAATCTCTACTTATGTTATCTACACTTTGTTGTCAATAACGGAGGCCAAACGTTTTCTGTAACTTTTCACAAGCTTTTCACACACTGTTGCTATTTTTTTGCCCATTCTTCTCTGCAGATCTCCTCTACAGCAGTGATGTTTTGGGGCTTCCGTTAGGCAATTAACTGTCTCCTGGATATTCTATAGGGTTCAGATCTGGAGACGAGCAAGGCCACTTCAGGACCTTGAAATGCTTCTTACAAAGCCACACCTTTGTTGCCCTGGCGGTGTGCTTGGAATCATTGTCGTGCTGAAAGATCAAGCTACTTCTCATTTTCAATGCCCTAGCTGATGGAAGGAGATTCTCACTCAAAAGCTTCCGGTCCATGCCCTCATTCATTATTTCCTTTAAAGAGATCAGTCGTCCTGGTCCCTTTGCAGGAAAAAACCCCAAAAGCATGATGTTTCTACCCTCATGCTTCACTGTGGGTATGGTGTTGCAATTCAGTATTATTTCTCCTCTAAACACAAGGACCTGTGCTTCTACCAAAAAGTTCCATTTTGGTTTCATCTGACCATAACACATTATCCCAGTCTCCTCCTGGATCATTCAAATGCTCTCTGCAAAACCACTGAAGGGCCTAGACGTGTACGGGATTCAGCAGGGGACACGTCTGGCAGTGCAGAATTTGAGTCCCTGGCGGCGCATTGTGTTACTGATAGTAGCCTTTACTGCTACTGTGGTCCCAGCTTTCTGAAAGGTCACTCACTAGTTCCTCTGTGTGGTTCTTGGATTTTTGTTGAGATTTCTTGTTATAACTTTGACGTCACGGGGTGAGATCTTGGATGTATCCCGATTGTCAGTGGTCTTGTAAGTCTTCCATTTCTAATAATTGCTCCTACATTTTATTTTCCTTATTCTTCCTAGCTTGTTGCATGCCAACAATGTTGTTCCCAGTGTCCTTCGACAGCTCCTTGGTCTTGGCCATAGTGGGGTTTGGAGTGTGACGGACTGATGTTGTGGACAGGAGTTTTTTATACCGATAATAAAAACAAAACAGGTGTCATTAATACAGGTAACAAGTACAGCCTCGTTAGAATTTGTTAGAAGAAGTCAGACCTCTTTGACAGTCAGAAATCTTGCTTGTTGGTAGGTGACCAAATACTTTCCCCTCTAATTTGGAAATACATTCTTTGAAGTTCAAAGAATTAGATTTTCTGTTTTTTTTTCCACATACTGTCTTTCATGGTTGAGGTTTACTCATGTTGACAATTACATGCCTGTCCTGTCTTTTCAAATTGGAAAACTTGCACAATTGTTGGTTGAATGAATACTTGTTTGGCCCACTGTATATTGACTTACATTTCAATTTTTGTTTATAACTCTCATAAAAAATACACATATTTCTAAATACACAAAAACTGAAAAATGTTTATTTTAAATGATGAGGCTAATAACTATAACTTCTGTTCTGTTTCTAATATTGGACACCTGCAGAGGAGCTTGCATAGGATGCCAGTTTGTTTTTTTGACTACCATCCCTACTGTTATTTGTTGTTTTGACTATTATACATTGTTTACATCATTGTCACGATTGACCAATAATCTTGCTGCTCCTTGATGATCTGCTTTGTTTTTCCCAGGTAATTTAATAAAAACAAAACAGCTCGGGGATGAGTTGGAGTTTCGTATTTAAGGGTTGGGTGCTCTCCTCTTTCCTTGCTTGTTCAAAATAAATTGATGTCTTCGCTCCCTATTTTGAATGTCTGTTAAATGATAAACTTATCAACAACCTAACGTTGTTTACCATGTATTTGTATAAATCTAAATTAGCTGATGGCCGCAAAATAAGTCAGGAATACGACCATGATTCACGAATCAAATTATAAAACAAACAACTCCCCTATGCAGTCTTTAAAAGGAAAAAAATATGACTTTTAATGAAAATTACATTACAGTAGCTTTCACTGCTAATTTTTTTGTAAAGCACTTTTCGGGCAACAAATTGCCACTCAAAGTATAAAATCATTAATCCCCTCTCTCCTCCCCACCCAACAATCCAAAACAAACACAGACACACACACAATAAAAACAAAATGAATAGTAATAGAAAAAAAATATGACTATGGCAAGGCAAAGGCAAACCAGTTGAGGAAAGGGACCCCAGGAAGGCTTATCCACACTGATAGGGGTGGCAGCAGATAGCCTCACCCTACCAGTGTGGCCCCCCCAAATGAGGAAACACGGAAATATAAAAATAGAAATAAAACAACTGCAGTACAAAACATAACAATCTTCAACTTCATTGAATGTCGGTGAAAACAGCTTTGTTACATCAAGGACAATCCATAGAATCCAATCGTGTAAAATATTTACTCCAAAACACACGATAATGCCAACAGATGAATAGGAATCCGCCTAAAACATTTCTGCTTCGTTGGACGTTGTTTTTTATAATCCGTTCGCTTCTCCACATTATTTCTGTTTGCAAATAAACAGACTCCTAAAATTCTTCCCAATATGGTAGTTAGAGTTCATGATGAGGGTCAGTTTGTGCTAGGTTTATTCATGCCAAAAGCGTGAAGTTACATTAAACTTGCGTCTTCCTCCCCAAATATTTTCTACCTTTCTCACCCCTACTTTTACTGATCGAGCGCCCATTTGGGGACACTAGAAAAAAAAGCATGAATTAGCCGCATCATTGAATAAGCCGCAGGGTTGAAAGCTTAGGAAAAAAGTCACGGCTTATAGTCTAGATTTTACAGTACAGACGCTGCCCTTGTTAATATGTTCCTATATCTAATACATAATATGCAAGGTTTACATTGGATAATTACAAAGGGGTTAATTGATTCTATCTTCTAGAGCAAGAACCTTGTGGAAACCAATTAAAAGTGCACAATTGGTTGTCCGCATCTTCCAGCGAACTGACAAAGGACGCAAATCTCCCCATTCACAGCATGTGTTCTGCTCTTGGCCTGTTCAGGTTCAGGCTGACCTTCTATCCTAAATTGCACAACTTTCCAACGCTTCACCAACCCTGCGCTTTCTATCTGCGCTGGGCACACACCGGAGCTGTGGACTCAAAGCAAATACCCAATGGTTGATATTTACGGAGCATTTACAAAGCCACTTTTTCGAGCCATTATAGGTGCGGTGCAGATTTGTATCATCGCGGGCATTGATCCGTGTCCCCCCGTGCAAAGGTTGAACTCTTTTAAAGGTTAATTGGAACACACAAAATGAACGCAAGACTGAGTCGGGCTTAAGTACTAAGTTTGTAAATTTCATGAGTAGCGAGATACGACGCGTTGTTGTCACTTGTGTTTATACGTACAATTATGGCTGGTGAGCTTGTTACTAATATGTGCTTTTGGGACTCCAGGACTCTCAAACAATCTTTAAGATTGTTGGAAAACACTTCTGTTTACAGGTTTGTGCTTGAAATCACTTTGACTGTCGCTTGCTTTGGAGTTTTGAAATCTCAATCATTACCAACATTTCTTTGCAATTTTGAGTAAAATATGCTCTTACTAGAAGTTGTTCCCTCCATGGTGTTCCCTTGCTAAGTTGCATTTCCATTTGTCATTAGTTATGTAAACAAAGTTTATGTTAAATCGAAGTTTCAAGTATTAAATTAAAGCTTCAGCACCTTAGAAAAGTATTGACCCCCTAAGAACTTTTTGACACATGGCTTAAAATGTATGGATAAAAAAAAAACTCAAAATATTTTCTAAGAATCAACATGTGAGACACGGTTGTGAAAATAAACCACATTTATGTTTTTCTAACAAATTAAACATTAAAAAGAAGGCGTTACAAAAATATTCGCCCCCTTACATTGTACAACATCCTTTTGCTACAATCACAGCTACAAGTATTTTTGGTATTTCTTCAAAGGTTTTGCACATCTTAAAACAGAAATTTTTGCCCATTTTTCCATACAAAACAGCTCAAGTTCCTCAAGGTTTGCTGGTGATCATTTGCACACTGCATTTTTTAGATTTTTCCACACATGCTCTATAGGATTGAGGTCTGAACTTAGGCTTTGTCATTCTAAGGTCTTCATTGCGCAGTGCCCCGGGAGAGTAAATGTTACAACATCTTTTTGTATCGTGTTTCTGCTTTGCACATTTTCACAACTTTATCCCAAACCTGCCTTGTGTGTTCTTTACACTTTTGTCTGTTCTCCTCTAAGACCCCTGGGCCCATCACAGAGCAGGTGAATTTAAACTGAGACTCAATGACTCACAGCTGCACTCGGTTTGTCATTAACAGCCATTTAGGTCGACATTGGATCATTTAGATGTCATCTGGAAACTTCTTGAGTCTGTTGCCAGGGAGAACAGGAGGCCAATATACTTACGCTAGACACTATAACAGTCTGGCTTTAGTACTACGTTTGTATATTTCATGAGAAGTGAGATACGACAACGTCATGCATTGTTGTAACTTGTGTTTATGTGCAAATTTAAGGCTGGTTAAGCCTGGTACTAATATGTGCTTTTCAGACTTCATGACTCTCACAGAATCCTGAAGATTGTTGAAAAACACTTATTTTAACAGGTTTGTGCTTGAAATCACTTTGTCAGTTGCTAGCCTTGGAGGCCAAATAGTGAGCCGAATAGCCCCTTGACTGAAGATGACCCACTTTAACAAGCAATACATCACCTCGACTTGTTGTATGAAAAGCCCTCTTCCATTTTTTAGGTCTCTGTCTAATCCTAGGAGTTTGTGTTATGCCGTACAGATATCGGACCACAACATCACCATTAATCCGGCTTAGTGGACTTAATGATGCCACTTGTGGCGCGGCGGACGCCACCTCGAAGTCTATAAAAGCCTTCTATTAAAATGCAAATGCGACCCGATGGAGAAAAGCTAAGCGACAGAAATGCGGGGGAATTTGACCCCTATTTTCACCACACATCGCTTCTCTTTCAACTAATAACTGATTTGGTGATTAGGACCCGGGCTGCAGGCTGTCCAATGCTTGCCTTTTGCAGAACAAAAACCAGTTGGCGAAAACTGGGCATAATTCCATTTCGGCGAAGCCTTTTGCACTTTTCTCCCTGTTGTTGTCAGGAAATGAACAAAATGTTATCAATGTTAGCAGGGGAAACATCCCATCATTGAGCCAGGTTTTCTCAGCTGATACAATTTTTTTTCTTTTTTTGCGTACAGGGCAGGAAATGAAATTTCTCTGTGCTATATCTTCTCTCATCCTACATTCTCCTCCCCCCATCCGCTCCATCTTTTATCAGGATATCCTACAGTGTGAATTTATGGTGCCGCCTCTCCAAACAGTGAAGTTCTTTGCACCAATAAGACGCATACAGCAGTAGTGCGGTTTCAATTTTCGCTGTTATTTGGTACAGCTAGGTGTTTTCTTTTTTTACATTTTCTGGAACGGGATTACATTGTATCGTGTCAGTCACACTCTACTGGTTTGATACACAAGATGAGGCCATTACAACATATTACAGTCTTGCCTCCAGAAAATACTTTGACTTTCAGAAGTGTTTAAGAGTGTACACAAAGGAGCTGAATCAAGTTGAGGTGCTAGAGACTTGCAGAGAAAGTCCTAACAATAATCGTTGCCAAGTTAATAGAGCTCCAAAATGGTAATTAAACAATCCCTTGATGATTTAAATATATATATATATATATATATATATATATATATATATATATATATATATATATATATATATATATATATATATATATATATATATATATATATATATATATATATATATATATATATATATATATATATATATATATATATATCTCATCTCTGATCTCATTAGCTGCACCGCTTATCCTCAGTAGGGTCACGGGGGTGCTGGAGCCCATCCCAGCAATCATCAGGCAGTGGGTGGGGACACCCTGAACTGGTTGCCAGACAATCACAGGGCACACAGGGACAGACAACTCACTCGCTCAGTCACACCTAAGGACAATTTGGACTGGTCAATTCACCTGAAATGCATGTCTTTGGAATGTGGGAGAAAACCGGAGTGCCCGGAGGAAACCCACCCAAGCACGGGGAGAACATACAAACCCCACACAGTTAGTCCGGTAGCTGGATTTTAACCCACACAGGAGGTTCCCAAGGCCTTAGAACTGTGCCGCACACGCGCTAACTACTGCGCCGCCGTGCTGCCAGCGATAACTGAGGGATTACTGTATTCTTATATCTAATACATAATCTGCCAGTACAGCATATATATATATATATATATATTTATATATGTTGACCTTTTTGAAAAACTCAATGAGAGTGATATTGCAAATCAGTTGCGGGCAGAAAATCATTGGCTGCTCCTTACCCAGTCCGGAAAACAATGCCGTTTTGCGATATTGCATCAGAGCCAACAACATCGTAGAGGCCCCTTTCATCCTGACCAGCCCCTTATCATCCTGTAGCCTTCTGGTAAGGGCTTCAGGACTCTTAAAACAAGAACTGACAGACTCAGACACAGGTTTTTTCCCCAAGGGCCATCACCACTCAAAACAAGAACACAACACTGTGAAAAAAATACATATATTAACCTATGTATAGAAACATTTGTATTCATAAGTTATTTAGAAACGTTCACTTTGGGAAAATGTTGTTAGCAATATAAGTGCACTATTTTTGCCAATTTTTGTTGCTGCTAATTAATCAATACTAATTAATTGGTGATTTAAAAATACAGATTCAATGCAACTAGTGTTTTCAAAATGTAACAGTTTTAGCCTTTTTTCTCAAAAAAAAACAATTATTGCCTATACTGTAATACTATTTTTGCATATGGTTGACAAAATAATATTGTTTTTTAAAAACAAAACTAACATTAAATGAAGACAAGTACCCAAGATTTATCTACATCAAAATGTTCCAAAGATCAGATTATCACAGAGATAATGTAAACATCATTTGCCAAAAGTGAATTTGAAGAAATGAACTAAATGCATCATCTCATAAATGTTCCAACTTAAATCAAGCAAGATGCAAATGCAAATCTTCACAACTCCGCCGCACCTTGATGTATATATACAACACAAAATATGTGTCCGTAGAATTTTCCTTTTTGTATATACAGTAAATGTTTGATTATACTTTATCATATCCCGTTTTGAACTTCCATTGTAAATGCTATACAGGGGTTGCAGATAAAATTCAATTGGCATTCTATGTTAATGACAATAGATACAATCTTAAAACTTACAAATATCGAACGCTAAACTGATAGCACTTTTACCTTTTAAAACTTTTACCTCAAATCCTCTGCTATCAAAACCATATAAAACGATTTACACGCTAAAAATGAAGGAAATCCTCCAAATAACATCTTGATGTCTTTTTGGAGCAGGAGTAACTTAGGCGAGAGAAATGAAGGGTGTAAAGTGGGAAGGGCGTGATGAGAGAGGAGAGATGTGGGCAGCATCTGCCTGCGGTCATGGCTCACTCACTTTGCCGATGGCTTCTGAGCTCTTTGAGAACACACAAAGGAAAGAAGAGTTGATATAACAAGCCTTCTCCTTATTTTGATTTCCCACATACTCAAGAGAATGGGTGCTTTGAATTTTTTAAGTCACTATCAATTTCTCGGCTGCTCAGTGAGCTCAGTTAGGGAAGTCAATAAAAAGACGGAAGCAACGCCGCAGTTTGGAATGATGAGTGTCATCTTTGAGGGAAAGGCGGGCTCACTCTTCACTGTTCTTGTTGCTGGCTTCCTGGGAATTTATATGATGTAAAAATGAAAAAGGTCCCAAACCACTTGTAGGGATTTCTGTTGTCTAGACAGGCGGAAAAAAAATAATTCCACATTCACATGCACAAGTCCTTGTTGAAGTTGCCAAGGAAATTACTTCATCGCCAAAAATTATCTGCCTGTGAGCAGAAGTGAATAGAATGGAATAGAAAAAAAAAGAGAATAGAAAATAATAGTTTAGAACCTATGCTCTCAGGGACTCCTTTTGGAGTCTAGGTTTAATGAGTGGTAAAATTGATAGCGGAAAGACCAGTCAAAATTAATTCGAACAAAAGACAGCAATCTTATAAACAATGACCAAGATAATAAACAACATTTAACATTAAACCGAACAATCTTATCTGGTTTAATGTGTTAGATTTTAGTTTACTAACCCTGTCATCTATAGTAACTTACCGGTCACAGGACCCGCCGATGGTGACCGTGCCCTCATCCTATTTTTTAAAGCAGAAGCGTGAACAGCTTTCTTCTGCTTTTCCTGCAAGATGCATTCCGCAGCTCCTCTGCGCAGGAGACCCCAATAAAGGGGACCTGGGGTTCAGGTCTTTGTTCTCCTTGAGACTCAATGCGGCCACAAACCAGAACAGGCTAGTGCGGATGAGACTGGATAAAGATGGCTGGCCGGGGCTTCTGGGCTTGGAACCTGTTCACACCAGAATCTCGAGGCTGCAAGATTCTGTGGTTTTTGCTGTTTCTGTTGCTTGGATGAGGACGACCCGCCGTGAAGTCCAGATTAACTGAAAAAAAAAGAAAAAGGAATTGGCCTTTTTCAGACCCGGTGGGGCCATATGTCTCTAACTCAAAAATATAAGCAAAGTAATTTTTTTCTATCCATCCATCCATCCATCCATTATCTGCACCGCTTATCCTCAGTAGGGTCGCGGGGGTGCTGGAGCCCATCCCAGCTATCTTCGGGCAGTGGCCAGGAGCCACCCTGAACTGGTTGCCAGCCAGTCGCAGGGCACGCAGGGACAGACAATTCGCTCGCTCATTAACACCTAGGGACAATTTGGACCGGCCAATTAACCTGATAATGCATGTTTTTGGAATGTGGGAGGAAACCGGAGTGCCCGGAGGAAACCCACGCAAGCACGGGGAGGACATGAAAACTCCACACAGGAAGGCTGGTAGCTGGATTTGAAGCCATGACCTTTTTTTTTCTACAGTAAGATAACATGTATTAAAGAATAATGCAGAATCTTCATCAGAAGGACTGAAAAGACATTAGAATAATATTTGTAGAGCAATGCTACTTTTGAAAATAATTGTGATTAATTGTTGTGCTACAAGATAAGGCAGGTGAGCCTGGTTTATTTATATCGCAGTCAAAAAAGGCTCCATCACAAGCTGTCGAACGATTTCATCCTGAAAGTTGGAAAGCCAGCGCCATTTGGGATAAAAAAGATAACAAAGGACGAGTGTTTGTAAGATAAAGTATATTTCTTCAGCTAACCGGAGCGTCAAGGTCACATTTGCAGTGTTCCGGCTGGCCTCGAGCCTGGACACGATAAGGCCAACCTAGCCAGGATGTTCGACAGCAGAAGATGAATCTACTTGTGATGTGGTGCCACGCCTCTTCCAGACGCGCATCCTGACTGATCCCAAGCAAATTTTCATTTGAGAGGCCCACAAAACAAATTCGTCTACTTTTCAGTAGTCAGCCTTATCAAAAGTGCAGCATTATTGGTATTGTTGGGTGCCTAACTGAAAGAAAAAATGATTTAGTTACTCTTACTAGTTACTTCATTTAAAAAGTACCGTATTTTCCGCACTATAAGGCGCACCTAAAAGCCTTTATTTTTTTCAAAAGCTGACCATGCGCCTTTTAATACAGTGCGCCTTATATATGGATCAATATTAAGTCGCAAAGTCTTGCAACTAAAGCAAGCAGCCGCCGACTAGATTTTCCCCCGAAGGCGAAGTCATCCGCGGTGTATGCTGGGATTTATATACCGGCGTTTCATTTCCTAACCAATGTGTCAATCATCATTTGAATCAGTCACTATTGGCTAAAGTTATTCGGAGGTAAAGGGGGTGGATCCTTTTTATCATTTACAGGCTCGCATGGGCTAAAGGGGCGAAACAAAGCCTGCAATTGGCCGAAAAAGATGAATGTGAATCACACGTTGGGTTGCACTACGGCATAGAGAAAACACGTTTTACTATTCTGTATTTGTAAATATTTTACTCTCCTGGATTTACTACACTCACGGTTATAAGAAGACCATGGTTACGTATCATTAATGAACGTGAAGGCTGCAAGAGAACTTAGGTGAGCTATGCGGATTTATATTTTCTCGGTATCTTGTTTTACAACGATCTTGATGTTTCTGTGATGAGTATATTTTTAAAATAAATTCAATTCAAAGTGTTTATTGTCATATGCACAGTAAAGAACCCTGTTTCCCTGCACAATAAAATTCTTACTTTGCTGTCCACACAGTTGCCAGCAAAAAATAAAATGGAAACTAAGAAATGTTTGTCTGGTGACATCGTACGGACACCGCATCCGCACGTGTCTACGACACGTATTTGCTTCTTTGCAAGCTTTCGCAATGTTAAGGTGGTAATAAGTTTGACTGAACTATCTGACTGTTTTGTCGACGTTCCCATTGTAGCGCCTTATAGTCCGGTGCGCCTTATGTATGGTAAATATAGGACCAAAAAGTATTTTTTGGGGGTGCGCCTTATAGTGCGGAAAATACAGTAATTCCATTACTCCTCAGATTACTGACACCCAAATGTAGTGTGGTACTCTGACAGTAACTCTCTGGTTGCAAATATTGCATGTACTCGCTTTGATGCCGACCACTCAAAATAGCTACAAAAAATAGCTATGAAAGAAATCGAAGAAAACATGTATATCAACCACTGGAAGTGGTGAAGCCTTCTTATGTCTTGTATAATCTTGAGAACTTGCAAACTAATGCTGAGCCGAGATACATATCAACGTTGTCGATGGGCTTCAAACCATTCAAAGATTTGTATTTGCTAAGTACTGTGCGAGACATTTTCTTTTTTCCAGGCGAGGTGTATTGCAAAACTAATTTTGCAAATAGAAAAACCAAAATTCAGCACACTTTAACCATAGTCTCAGTTCTCATGTTTGCCCTATTGATTGAGTTGTTCCTGTATGAGCCATGCCAACTGCCCACGTGCGGTCACAAAACAGAGCAGGCCGGCGCGCATGGGCCTGGATCAAGTTAGCAGACCAAGGTTTCCAGGGTTGGAGTCTGTTCATTCACTTCTGGTGACCAAACTTGTGCATTTCAGCTGAACCCCTGATTTCAGTATTTTATTTTATAGCTGTAAATACAGCTGAGACGCAAGTATATATGGTAGGGAGAATATCAGTAGGAGAAATTCCTGAACTCTGAGCTTGAAATTTTGCCACCGTAACTGTATCGAGTTGTACATCTAACATGCGACTCCACTTAGACGACTTGACGAGCTGTGTGATAATTATAGTTCCTTCAATCTTGTAGTTGTGATTTGCGTTTGATTTAATAAACAGTTGTTGCATTTGCAAGTATGTTTTAATCAGTGTGTAAATATGTGAGGAAATTTAAAAGCAAATAACTTAACACTTCGACCCACCAAACAACTTCAATATTGTGTTCTGTCATTCAAACCTGATGTAATGTGGGCTTCTTGAAACTCAAGAACTTTAAATGAATCTGGTTCCATGTACCAGTATCACGATTATATGAGGCCTTATTTCAAAGTATCAGTACTATTGTGCAAAAAATGTACCATCATTAGTTACCCTTTTGTGGCTGTTTTAAAATCTTCATCATGCTCAAATTTTTTTTTTGTATGCAACTTTTGGGACAATCTGCTATACTCGTTGGTAAATTAACTTGTGTTTTTAATATTGGACACCTGGAATCGCATAGGATAGCAGTTTATTACTTGGACTATTACACCTCACGGTTGTTCGTTGTTTTTGACTATTATGCACTGTCAACATAATTTTCACTAGTGGCTAATCAATCATGTTGTTATTCTTTGATTTCTACACACTTCACGGCAGATCTGCTTTTGTAACCCAAGAGATTTAATTTAAGGAAGAAAATCGGAGGGCTTTTCAAACAGGTTGGGATTTTTTATGTCAGGGTTATGTCGTTTCATGTTCTCCTTGCAAGTTCAGAATCCATTCATGTCTTGTCTCCTTATTTTGAGTGTCTACTAAACTATGAACTTATCACTATTATACAATGTCCCTTTGCTACTTTGCATGATAGTTATTGTAGAGTAGTAGTATATCAAACTTTCATTTGTCTTTGGTTATTCATACAACATTTCAGCTAATTAAGCTAACAGCTTAATTAGCTGAAAAAAAAAATCATACTCCATTGAAAGTCCTTTATTCTTGCAGTTCAGGAATTTCAAGATTTTTTCATTTTTGTTTTATTATAAAGAATCATGTGTATTTTAGCACTGTATGTGATTCATTAATCTAATTGTCATTCATTGATTGAAATTCCCAATTGCCATCAAGGGTCACATGGCTGCTGGCACCCATCCTGACTTCGGACAGTAGGTAGGGGAAACCATGGACGGATATACCAGCCAACTGCAGGGCACAAACAAACAACCATCTACACATGTCCACTCATATCTAAGGAAATTTTGGACTGATCAATCAACTTACCCTGCATGTCTTTGGATTGTAAGAGAAAATCAGATAAACTGGTAAAAAAAGCCACTTTGGCTCAAGGATTACAAACAACCTCCACACTGGAAGGCTGTTAAGAGCAATTAACCCTCTCCAGTTACCATATTAATATAATGAGTGATGGTTTTATGTCCAAATAGAATACACACTAGATCTGAAAAACTACGCTCAAAAAACTGTTGGAATAATATTCGAAGTGGAAAAATTCACCCTTGGGTTTATTAGCAAACAAAAACTGTGTTGTTTAATTACAACATACCCCAAGTCAAAATTGGTTCATTTTGTTAAAAATAAGAAATAAATCAGGTCATTTTGGGTCAAACCCCATAAAATGTCAGTTTCTTGATATCAAACTAAAAAAAGGTAATTTCATTTGTAACAACCTAATATACCATTTCGTTCAAAACAAAAAGTTACATCAATTTGATCCGAACAGAGATTTAATTAATTTTTGACCCAATTTGGGGTATGTAGGTGCTTTGAGAGCAAGGGTGGGCAGACTTTTTGAGTCGTAGGCCGTGTTGGGTTAAAAAAACGAAGCGAGGCTGGGCCAGGAGAAGAAAAAATGATTGATTTTTTTTGCCCCGACACTCATGCACTTTTGTACACTATTTGTCCATTTTTTCAAAATTGTTTCTAAATTCTTCTGACGGCACTTCTTTTATTTTGCGATAACACAACGTGGTAATCCTTTGTCCATTTGCTTTTTAAATGATCCAACGACGCAGCTATGTCGAGGCATTCCAATTGCTCGCTGTCCCTGAGCCAGAGCTAATGCAAAGCGGGACAGATGGTTGTTATGGAGGTTGCCAGGGCCGATTATTACACCCATGCGTGTAATCTCGAAGCTGCAGTTCATCTTTGGACAATGGCCCCTGTGGTCCACGTCATGATAGGGTCATAGCGGCAATCTGCCGCACAATAACGGTGGCTTCTCTGAGGGTTGCGACCTGGAAACAAGGGCCACAGCAGATAGCAGCTTGGCCTCACAGCAGGGATGACACCTCGCCAGTTTTACCACGTCGTATTGCGTGAATGTCACCGTCCGTCCGGTTCATGGTCTTCAGGAAATAACATGAAATGCAGAAATGAGAAGAGAATAACAGGATTGATGTATAATTTACCGCACCACCCCACTTTCATGATTCTTTGTGATGCTGCTCGTTTTGTTTTATGATCTGTCAGTTTTGCGTGTCGCCTTCGAGAATGGGTTGTTCTGACAGAGGCTATAATACTAGACACTATTCTAAGATTTGAGGTCTGTATTTAGTCACTTGTGGTCTTCTACCTACTCCCCACTGAGTCAGAACAGCAGGGATCGTCCTCACGGAGGGGTGACTTGTAATTTATTTTGGAGGGACCATACTTATTTGTGTATAATGCGCACTTGTGTATAATGTTCCCCCCCTAATTTTTGATTACAAGTCAAAATACTAGTTTGTTTCACTTTTCAGCTCAAACTAAGCATTGTAAGTGATGGTTGAATACGTGCATCATTGATTCAAACAAATTATTGACAATGTTTAGTATGAACACAATACCAACTTTGAATTTACAATGTAATTTTTCAATGTCCTTTAAAGTCTGATTCATCATCAGAAACACCAAAGAGTTGTTTCCTTATCGTGCTTTTTGTGTTTATTTTTCTACCATTCGTTTGCCCGGGGGTGCGACTTATACTCTGGTGAGACCTATATGTGTAATTATTAACACATTATAATGTCATTAGTTTTGATTTTTTTTTACCGGTACTGTAATCATCATTTAACATGTTTTCTTTTCACATTAACTGCAAGAGGGTACGCTAGAGCTGTGTTGATAATTTCAACCTTGCCCTTAAGGACATTTTTTGCAGCGGACAGAGGAAGCGACTTACCGTTCTGAGTTGAAGGAGTTATTTACAGGTGAAAGTGACACAGCGGATAATTATTTCATTGGATTTGTTGATATGGAGTGAAGCTGATTCTTTGGTAAGCATGTTTTTTAAGCTAGAGTTTTTGAAAAAGTCTTAATGTTACATGGTTACTGAGGTATTCCAGTGTGTCTCAGATATGCACGTACGTGTAACTTAAGGATACTGTACTCTTATTCAGCCCGTTTTCCATTTTATTTACATTTTAAATTGACTTTCAAGATGACATTTGTGTTTTTGTTGTTGGATTTTATCAAATACATTTCCCCAAAAAAGCCACTAATACTCCGGGTGCGACTTTTATATGTTTTTTCCTTCTTAAGTATGCAGTTTTTGGCTAGTGCGACGTATACTCCGGGGTGACCTAAAATACGGTTGGGCTGGACTGCAAGGATAGTCTGACATTAAACCAGGCTAGGGTACAGAAAATGTTCCCAACCAATGATCCACATCAGTGCTGGTCTAGTGATTAGGATTTGGCGCTCACACCGCCGTGACCCAGGTTCAATTACCGTTGCATTCGATGTTTTGCGATTGTTGTCAGCAAAGTCATGAATTCCGTAAAACCTCCGAGTATAACACGCACCCTTTGAGTTCTTTTTAGGTAAGTAAAAATGTGATTTATACCTGAATAAATATGGTCTTTTATACTTTTTGGGAAATTTAATTTATTTAGTTGGTTTTACTTGTTGAAGTGCGGTGCCCATTATATTGAAGAAAATCAGAGTCCTTTGTGTGTGCACGTAAATTCAACCTGGCTTAATTTGAACAGGACAGATTATGCGACCAGCAGGTAAATCTGTGGGTAATAGTGACAGGTTGTGAGCATTGGCGCGACAACCTGACAGCAATAATTCTAATAGAGCACTTTCAAGGCTCCTGGGAGGGGAATCAAATGCTGTCAGGCATGTCATCATTCAGTCCTATCCTTGCGAAAGGCACTCAAATGTACCAGACAGCTATAGTGGGGACTGGTCAGGGGGCTGAAATGCAGGAACTAAGAAGCGTGCAGTCTCTTGAGCAGAATTGGGTAAATGACTGGAAACCTGACAGTCTACATGCACTAGTCTTTTGTTTCTATTTTAACAAAACTTGGTTATATTTACCTAAAAAGAAAAATTATAATAACAATATTTTTTATCATTCACCCATATAATCTTTTTTAATAGTTATATTGAAATAAAACAAAGAGGAAAATCTATTAACTTAAAACAACACTTTATTTAGGGTGAAATTTACAGTAAAGAAAATGGACAAGATTTTTGATGCACTGTATATTACAACAGTAAAACAAAATAATCTCAGGGCCATCAAAAACCCGCTCGCTGACAGATTTGGCCCTCGGGCCTTGACTTTGACATATATGCCTCAGGCACTTAAATAGCATCTTGATACGGTTTGCATAGTGTTTTTAAATTATACTTTGTATTTAACTGTATTTGGAGTTTTCAGTGAATATGAAATGTGAAAAAAATGGCCTATTGGCCATTTTTGCTGTATGTTCTGAATTATTTGTTACATATTGTCCATAATATAAGTAAAGTTGGATTTGGTGACGATAATTGCATGTAGAAAATGATGATCGTAATAACCATTGTAAAAATGATGCTCGTTTTCATAATTGAAGAAAGAAAAACTGCCAGAGTGTTTAAAGTGCGATGTAGCATAACAAATGTCAATACAAGGTATTATCTTATAATTATTAGGATTTTAATACGCTAATCATGCAAAATACAAGATGATGTAGCTTCAATGTTGAAATCCACTGAGTTCCTGCATAAAAGTGTGAATACATGTAAATAAATCAAAAGTGGGAATATGTGAAAACTATTTTATGTTAGTTTAAAGTATATACATATACAGTATTCATCATATATACACCGTATTTTCTGCACTTTGTGGCATAATGGATTATAAGGCGCAACCCCCAAATAATAGTCTTCTGTGACATTTTTTCTTATATAAGGTGCACAGCACTATTTGGCGTACGGGTGGCACAAAAAGTGAAAAAGTCCTGTTTTTGTGCATTGATTGAACAGTCGAAATATAATCTAAATATAAATCTCAAGCACAGAGTCAGGAATTACTCCCACTGATATTCTCCCAACCAAATGTATGCAAGAGGAATCAAACCCAGATTGCAGTGAAGAGCTTGCCGGATCCTGTATATTAGGCTAGTAGAGGGATACGGACGACATATGAAAAGGCATTGAGTTTTAATCTCATCATTGCACCTTATCTCATCATCACACGGAACCAAATCGTTGATGTTATCATTGAACCGGGAGCATATTGTCAAAAATCAAACCGGTGCTCTGGAAGAAGAAAATCTAGCAAAGCTAAGACAAAGCTTCAAGCTAGGTTTATTTTGATAAAAGCTTTTAGCAATAAGATAGCCTGTTTTACAAGACAGGTCAAGTTAGGTCAGTAAGTTGAAGACAAATATTTTTTTATTATTTTGCAGTACATTAACATGCGGATCCTTTATTGTGTTGTTTAAGACGGTGATGACAATGAGATGCGGTTTATCACGTTTACATTGTACATCATTGCCTGAACCTGAAGCTTTTCATCGACTTTCTCAACAATGCAATCATTAATAAAACCATTGCATAGTCCAGGCCCTTTTGGTGACTTCTGTAAAATGTCTCCTACTATAACGATTGCCACAGCGCTCTTCACTGAATGTTGACAGTTTGTCCGAGTTAGTAAAGGGGGCATCGCTTAGCAATAGGTCTATTGTCTTCAGCAATAAGATGTATTTAATGAAAAACAAAAACTCCATAGTTTCCTTTGAGATTAAAATAGCGTCATGTAATATATTTTACACTCAGATCGCAGACGATACTGGATCGGTGTAAGCAGCTACAATACCACACCAAGTGGCATGATTGACTACATAATACGTGGTGGCAAAATGTGCTGCTCAAAATAGTGAGTAGTGTCTTCCAGATCACGCAGGGCACCGGCAGTGTTGTGACCGTGATGGATGGTGCTTGTTGGTGGTCTGTTGTTGTGGATGCAAACAGCCGGCCCATTTGGTCCTATTGTTAGCCTTTGTTAGGGAGGGCTATTCAAGACTAGCCCTGGCTCTTTGCCTGAGGTCAATGAGGTTTGATGACGTTGTAATGGCTACAAAATGACTCTTTGAAGAGCCTGCTGTGCTTTTTTTATCTAACAAACACATTGACTCTTTGGCTAAATATGAACACTGTCAGTTTTTTCGAAAGGTGATCATTCAATACTCAGAATATACGCTTATTTTAAAATCAACTTCTTCACATTAATCGTCAAAACAGGGATGCTATTTGTGAAGCGGCTAAGCAGTGTGTCCTGCCAGTAAGAGAAAGACAGTTCTTAAAGGCAGACATTTTGTGTCTGCACATGTGTTCATGTTTTGCTTGGTTGGTGCTTAGGGTGCTCGCTCCTGTGGAACACCACAAGAATGTCCCACTTGGGATGAACTTGGATTTTACGACTACCAAATGCATTCATGCAGCACCATGTAAATTAAAAAAAAAAAACAAAACAGTAATGATGTTAAACATAAATATATTCAGACTGTTATTGAAACAAATAGTCAGTAATACGATATCAGATACGAATACTATTACAACATGAAATTCTCCTCCTCTGTAATAGATGGCTTATATTGTTTAAGAACTACCCTGAAATCGTCAAAATACTATTTCACCAATAATTAACTTGTTTGATGGCCAAGGGATACTGTGTAATATTTGACCACTAGATGTAGTGTTCTGTAGTGCAACTGAAAACAAGTGCAACCGAGCATAAGTAGGATCACAAACTACAGAGACTCAATTGACTAATATTCCTTCTTAATTATTTGACTAGCCTTCCACAAAATGTTGGTCTTGACTGGCACTTATTAAAAAAAAATGCACGTTTATATTGTATTTTTGCGTGATATTCATATCAATCTGGTTTCTTTTAATGAATTAAGTTTTTTTAAAGACACGAAAAATACACATTTTTTTTTCAAACTGTGTAATTTTTAATTAAGAGATCTTGCTGTATTGTAAAATACAACCAGTAATGAGTGATACAAAGAACAAGGAATGTTACAAGCTGCGGAGACTCGGAAACCAAAACTCGCCGTTTTTCTTCTTTTTCTTTCTTATCTTTTTTTTAGCCATACTTCTCCAAGGTAATTCTTTTACAATTCTCATAGCTGTCAGCCTCAGCCAATTTCTCTCTTTATTAATTATAGCAAATTGCCTTATTAAGCAATAACAAACCTTACAAACACAAAGCTGCACCCATTTACTCACAGCAAAACAGACTATGTAGAAAACTGACCATATAAGCATTCTACGATGATGTGGTTGTCTGCTACCAGTGACTGAGACAAAGAATATGATAGCCCGAAATGGGCAAAACAGGATTGGTCTCACAAAACAAAATCATTTTTTTTGAATTCTCATATGAAAACTAAAATACAGGGGACATCATTTGAAATGATCAAGAAAGTAAAATAAAAAAAAATCATATAAGTTGACAATATAAGTTCATCAGCTGATTGCCATCTCATTTTAAGTTAAATCATGGTCAGGCAGGATTCAAATTAGAATAAATGTCTGGGAATTCCTCAATCACTCATGTGACCTATGTGAAAGCCTTTTGTGCTTTTGAATTTATCAGTATCAAATATAAAGAAAGACAATTATATTGAAATCCAGTGACCTGCAACCGTTCCTTTAGCAACAAATAAACGTTTATTGATGGCACTAATAACTGAGAGTCCTATGAATGTTGATTTCATTGGGTGCTAAACCTGTAACAATAGAGCCACTCCCAGCAGACCCCTCAGTCCCAGGGGAGTTTCCGAAAGTCTCGAGTGTGTCCTCCATCACTCTTAAGACAGTAATTATTTTCACGTTTTCAATTTGTGTCTGTCATTGTGTGTTCAGACAAGATGTGGCTAGTGCCTGAAATAAGAACAGTATAGCTCTCATAAATATTATTTTGGATCAAACATTTTGGGTTGTTTGGGCACACACAGCTATCCTGACTAATCCGTTGATGGGGTAATGTATTTTTTGTAAAATGACAATTCGTTATTTGCAAGAAATGATTTGGAGTTTTGTTTCGCAGCCACATGACAATAAAACATGAAACTGCTTCGGGTAGTTTTCTCAACATCAACAAGTCCAAATAGTTTGTATGTAAAAACTTGTGTAATTTAAAATACTATATAAAGCAAAATTGAGTATATTCTGTGTGTGACTTTGAACAGACAAACTGAATTAAAATAACTATCGCCCTTCATGTCAATCTGTTTCTTTTTAGCTCTGTCTTGTAGCTGCCAGATTTAGATGTTGTTTTTCAACTCACTTTGCATAAATAGAAACAAAGACTTGGGAGTTGGCAAGCTTCGTGCATGCAAAACGGCACCTCAAGTTACCCGATAATTACGAGCCAAAAAACGCAGATAATACAAAACCGAAATTCCGAAGTGAAGAAATATAATCTGTGGGACTGTAATGTTTTCATATCTTCTTTTACTCTGAACAAGACATTTTATCAAGAGGCTATTTTGCGCCCCAAACCTCTCATCTTGATCATCTATCTGTCAAGCATGCATGAATTATGGCCTAATGTAGTCGATCAAAAACAGGACCAAATGTCAGACTGCATTTGCTGGAAGCAAAGTGATTTGATTGAGGTCCCATATGCGGCATCTGTGTGTGAAACGTCAGCAGGAAGCTTCTTGCACATCAAACAAGGTCTCCAAAAGGATAATAAGTTGAACAGTCCATGTGCTGCATGCAAAACCTTATAACTCCACATGAGTAATTCTAAGACAACACAGTTTATGAAGACCTGGGGATGTCAGTCCTCTGTGAATACGCATGCGCTCTTACGGGGATTGTTGCCAGCTTCATGTTTAATTAGCTTTTTCGGCGAGTGCCAATGAAGAAAACAATTGCTCTTAATTAAAATTTCCTCATGCCGTGGTGTGGTTTCATAGCAATAAACCCATATTGCACTACATGCATAATGAACATACATTACACAAATATACTATCGTTTACCACGGTAGGGAATACGTTCTACCGGTTACTCAAACTGCAATACATTATGTGTGGCTTATTACCAAACTTAATTGTCGCTTTGTATTAACTAAATGTAATGTATTTCATCTACAATTACTCAAAATAATTTAAAGTAAGAACATAGCTACTAATAGAGGCATCATAAGTCCAGCACACCTGATACCAAAATGATCCTGGCTTGTCTAAATCTGCCCTAGCATACCACAAGCACCGTACAGTAATTCCCAGCTACAACGCAGTTTATCTTTCACAGTGTCGCTGCTTCACGGTGTCATGATTACTGATACGCGGTACCTGCGGTTGCCCCGGTGGCGCCAACAGCCCTGGTCGCTGATTGGCTCCTTGCCACTTTTTATGCCCCCGGCTCCCTGCTACCCGCGTCCGATCGTTGCGAACTGTTGCCTTCTGCTCAGTAAGCCTTTTCGTCCGACTAAGTTTTTTCCCTGCTTTTTCCTGCTTGATGTCTTCTCTTGGTCTACGTGGTTCTGTTGGTTTACTGAACTTTAAACTTATCACCTATCACAAGGTCTTTTTGGAATTCATCCCTTGTGAAAAACAAGGGATAATTGTATTCCAAGAAAAAATACTTACCCACAGTCAAATTTCTTGACTTTTTCATCATGCTGTGTAACTGAGTAGCCAGGGCAGGTACTGGCAATCTGGTTTAAGTTGAAGGCCGCATGGATTACAATCAGTATCAACAAATACTTACGAACAATGTTCAAGAATCAGTGACAAAGTTGCACTGGATACTTTAAGAAGATAAGAACCCTAAATACTGCTCAAATTCAACTAAGGCATTCATGCAGCTGAATAGATAAGATGTAAAATTCTGGAATAGCTTTCTCACTCCCCAGACCTGAAAATATGACTGAATTAGACATGTTTTATAAAGAAGAATTGTCCAAAATACATGTAAACAGAAACAAGACACTCAATGGAAGCTATAGGAAGCGTTTAGAGGCTGTTTTTTCAGCAAAAGAAATATTTACTTAACATTGATGTAATTTATCTGTTGGGGCGCCAGGTTTAATGTACCTGCCTACTTTTATTCAAGTACTGTAGCTGGTAGTGTGCCCGCTTTGAGACTGGGAGGTCGCTGGTTCGCGCCTCGGCCGAGACATACCTAATTGGTATAATGGCGGCGCCCTCTGTTGGCTGCGGCTGCATCGACTCGCTACAACGGGTCAGGTGTATCGACATTTCGTTCTGTGTACATTGTTACAAAGAATGACAATACAAAGGAAATTATTATTATTATTATTATTATTATTATTATTATTGCACTTTCTGCAGATCCTGGACATTGCTGTTTCAAAAAAAACCAATAATATATGAAGAGAAAACATGAAAATGACCCAAACCTTTTCATATGACAGCATAGGTTGCCGAAAACAGGCCTCGACCCAATGGAACGCCACAAATTAACCAGAGGTTGTATCCACACAAACAAATGTCAACTTGGCCTTTCCAATACGCCCCTTTTAGTACTTGCTTAGTGCCGTAATTGATACTGTGTGTCTGTCATTTCAAAGGAAATCTTTTTGAAAAAAAAAAAAAAAAGAAATATGGTACTAAAACTTTGAAAGCTTTTTCTATGTAGTACTGTATCTTCCCTTATTCTTCTATATGGCTTATAGTGGGGATGCAGTTTATTTATGTACAGAATGTTTTTCACTTTTCAAAAGTAATGAGTGTGGCTTATAATCAGGTGCGCCATAGAACAGTTTTAGGTGAGGTAATTCCCCGAGGTGTGTCCGCACCGCCGATGCGTAAGTGAGCAAACTGGGTTTTTCTTGTGATGGCTAAAAAACATGCCTTCCTCATGCTGTTCTGTGTGTGCGCAGAACACTTTTCTTAGCACTGCTCACTTTAAATCAGGTAATATGCTTTAGAATCTACCTTGTTAATTTAGACTTCTGGTTTGTGGATGGCCATTTCATTTGGAACCGGGTTTAACTGTGTTTACAGGTGCTTTGCCACAGCTTTGGGTACCTATTTGGTTATTCTGCTTTCAATGTCGGACACCAGCAAAGGATATTGCACAAAATGTCAGTTTATTATTTTTACTAGTATGCACTATTTAAATCTAGGTCACTTTTGGCCAATATTGATTCTTTTGTATAATTTTCACACACTCACATCTTTTTGTGAAGTAGGAGATATTATAAAAATACATTTTGCACATTTCAGGTTCTTCTTAGAAGTTCAGCATTTATTGATGTCTTCTCTCCTTATTTTGAGCGTCAAAAAAAAACTATAAACTTCTTCTATCGCATGAGTTCATCATTTCTTTAAAATTGTAACTGGTCTATAATCCAGGTTTTATAGTAGTCTATTGCATTGATTTGATTGAAAAAAATGCTGTTAATCTAAAACAACACAAAATGTGTGGAGATGTAAACAAACTAAATGGTGATTAAAAGAGACAGCTAAAATCCCACTAGACAGTAATTGTAAATGGGGACAGTTCAAAGTAGAATGGTGGTTACTTTTCCCAGCATGGCAGACAGAGGGTGCGTAACAGCGAGCACAATAACCGCAAAAATGTGTGACAAAAGGGATGGGTAAGTACTGCGTGTATTGGAGAGGGGATTCGGAGGGGCAGTAGCCTAAAGATGTGCTTCTTAGGATGCATGACACACAAATTCCATTTAATATGTAGCTTTTCCAAGTGGGAAGTGAAGCAGAAACCTAGCTGCTCTCCCGACAGAAGGCGTGTGTGTTCCTGCAGATGTGAGTTTGTGTGCAAGTTTGTGTGTGTGTTTGTGTCCGTGACCGCAGTTGACTCCATTATTCAGCCTTTTCATATTCATATTATTGCTTCCGAATTAAAAAAACATAAACACCCTGGAAAAACTATGGTGTTCATTACTATTATTATTGTTGTTGTTATTGAGCATTAGAAGCAACTTGGGAAATAACTTCAGCTGAGGAGATCATTATTCCCATTGCCACCCTTTATGGATTGTTTATGAATGTTATCATTTGACATAACTAATTAGAGCTTTATGGTGGGTAATAGGTTAAAACGTGTACTTCACAGTTATAAGTCACTAGGTTTAAAGCTGTCAACTACCTTTCTTGAGTGGATCTTGCATGTTCTTCAGATGCTAGGGTGTCTTTATCTGGGTAATCCAGTTTCCTCCCTCATCCCAAAGCATAATTGTGAGTGTGAAAAACTGTCTTCCTCTGTGTGCTTTACAAATAGCGAGCAATTGGTAAAGGGTCGAGCCAAAGCTGGATTCAGCTGGGATTGGTTCCATCACCCTCGTCATCCAGGTGATTAATCATGGTTGAAAAATGAATACATTGATGAAATATCTATCTATCTGTGAGAGAGAGAGATACTTTTTCCTCCTTATTAAGGCATGATACCACCACATTGTAATTAACGTATATATCTCATCTCATTAGCTGTACCGCTTATCCTTATTAGGGTCGCGGGGGGGCTGGAGTCCATCCCAGCCATCTCCGGGCTATATATATATATATCGCGGCAGCGCAGTGGTTAGCGCATGAGCGGCACAGTTCCGAGGTCATGAGATCGAACCTTCTTGTGTAGAGTTTGCGTGTTCTCCCCGTGCTTGCGTGGGTTTCCTCCGGGCACTCCGGTTTCCTCCCACATTCCAAAAACATGCATGTCAGGTTAATTGGCCAGTCCAAATTGTCCCTAGGTGTGAATGAGAGAGTGAGTTGTCTGTCTCTGTGTGCCCTGCGATTAGCTGGCAACCAGTGCCCACTGCCCAAAGACAGCTGGGATGGGCTCCAGCACCCCCGTGACCCTACTGAGGATAAGCGGTGCTGATAATGGATGGATGGATATATATATATATATATATATATATATATATATATATATATATATATATATATATATATATATATATATAAATATATATGTATTCTTTTTTTTCAAATAGAAAAGACAAACATGATGTTAGTGTTGCATCTTAGTACAATACTGACCATAGACTTTAGAGACAAATGTGTACATTTATTATATCTATTGTGTGTAGTGTACAGTGTTTTGGGAGATAGAAACCCATGCAACTGACCTTTATTAGACCTTTATTGTCAGAACCAGAACAGAACGTAGACCCAAACGCGTGACGTTTCAAGACAAACTTTATTGCGGAAGCGGAGCAGTCCGGCACGGGGAAACAAACGGCAGCGATTCGGCGATCGCTGGGCAGGAGAAGCAGGAAGCCCATGAAGTTAGCGCGTGTTTGGCATGCAGAAACGAGTTGAGCAGCCGGGACAGGAGATCGGAGCTTGGTCGGAGATTGGAACGTGGGCAGAGATTGGAACAAGTCAGTTAATTGGAGATGATTGGGAAACCAGGGACAGGTGATCAACACAGGATACAGGATAACGGATACAGGATAACGGATACAGGATAACGGATACAGGATAACGGATACAGGATAACGGATACAGGATAACGGATACAGGATAACGGATACAGGATAACGGGGCTTGGATCAGGGATAGATACAGGATACTGGATACAGGATACCGGATAAAGGATAACATGGCTCGGATCAGGGATTGATACAGGATACAGGATACCGGAGCTTGGATCAGGGATCGATTCAGGATACAGGATGCAGGACGAGTCGGGAACAGAACAGGAGCCAGAGTCAAAAATGCTTGCCTTGCAAGTGCGGAGGTTCGTTAACGGACTGACCAGGAGTGAACGAGAGCACTGAGTTTAAATAGGAGGGGAACCAATTAGGAAACGAGCTTTAGCTGGAGCCAAACAAGCAGGCAAAGGTGAGGGCAATGGGCAAATCATGACAACAGCTTCAATATGATGAACAATGTTTGTTGATGATTGTATACGGAATAAAAAAGCAAATGTTAATGTGGAAGTAAATTGGGGGAAAAGACAGTCACATTTATTTTTAATCTATCCAGCCCATGAATCACTTTTACAACTGTGTGAATGCAAAACACATAGACCAAACAATTGTTTGCTGATCGGACCAGGACCAGTGTGAGGGTGGGGCAAAGCCGTAGAGATGTCAAAACCCACTTGGTGAAAAAAAAGGGATAAAAAAAAGTGATTTATATATATATATATATATATATATATATATATATATATATATATATATATATATATATATATATATATATATATATATATATATATATATATATATATATATATATATATATATATATATATATATATATATATATATATATATATATATATATATATATATATATATATATATATATATATATATATATATATATATATATATATATATATAGTATATTTATACATATTTGACTTATATTTTCGCTGCTAGTTATACATTTTTATGCATTTTTTCAAATAATCGGAAAATATGCACTCTTAATGAGAATAGTTGGTTTGTGGCTTTTTTTTGGTTCCTCAAAAAACTAGGTTGTCGTTCATTTACATGATCACACCTTAATGTCCCTCAAGCAGCTCCATCATCTTTCTCTGGATGATTTTGGGTGCGATGTGATGCCAAACGACAGCCTTTTAAAGCAGTATCTGGCCAGTGGGGTGATGAATGTGATTAACAGGGCCTCTTCTAGTTCGATTTTCCAGGAGCTACTAGCGGCGTCCAACCTGGAAAAGAACGTGCTCCCTAATCGCTTGGGGGAGAAGGGGATCCATCGTGGGCAGTAGGAACTTTTCACATTCAACACTTCCGCTCAGCCTCTTCAAGTCGACACTTATTCTGAGGTCGTTAATTTCCTTGATAACTGCCGCCATGGGTGCACACCATTGTGTTTGCCGTGTCACATTTTCAATGACGCCCAGTGATTCTATTTGCCCAAAATCTTCTTCTACTTTAGGCAGCAATGAGACAGGAACTTGTCATGATGTTGTTACAATTTAGGGCTTTGTCCTTCTTTCAGCACAATTTTAACATATTCCCCCTTTAACATTCCCTTTTCCCTGAAGACAGTTAGTTCGTTCAGGCGTTTGATCAGGCCTAATTTGGTGGCTATTGCTCTGCCAAACAGGTTTTTTCTTCGCCTGAATTGACCACAACAACTCTAAAGTGTAAGTAACACAGCTGTTCCTGCAGCTCAGCTGTTATCCTGGCTAAAAACTGCCCTTTCGTGGGTTATTTTTACATGTTTGAGAATAGGATTTTGGCAGAAGGAACGGAGTACATTTATTTCATTACATTTACTTGAGTAGATTTAAATCCCTATACTTTTACCTTTACTTGAGTAAATTTGTGAAAAGAAACAGTACTTTTACCCCGCTACGTCAGGCAACATTGAAATCGTTAGTTCGTTATTTAATAAATCCCCTCCACGAAGTATGCGTCTGTCCGTCTCCAATATTTTGACTTTAAATCTTTTTGTAAGACGCACAATATTACTTTGGGTTATAAGAAAGTTTACCCTAAATATTACTGATTACTCAAAATGTCACCTCTTTATACACTTAATCATCCACTGTGTCAGTATTCTAGACTTATTTAAAAAGGCTAAATAAACTAATTATCCCAGAATAGTTCAATCCCTGGCAGCACGGCGGCGTAGTGGTTAGCACACGTGCGGCACAGTTCTGTGGTCATGAGTTCGAACCTTTCTGTGTGGAGTTTGTATGTTCTCCCCGTGCTTGCGTGGGTTTTCTCCGGCTACTCCAGTTTACTCCCACATTCCAAAAACATGCATGTCAGGTTAATTAACCGGTCCAAATTGTCCCTAGATGTGAATGAGTGAGTGAGTTGTCTGTCTCTGTGTGCCCTGCGACTGGCTGGCAACCAGTTCAGGGTGTCCCCTGCCCACTGGCCGAAGATAGCTGGGATGGGCTCCAGCACCCCCGCGACCCTACTGAGGTTAAGCGTTGCAGATAATGGATGGATAGTTCAATCCCATTATCTTGGGTTACAAGCAAGTTTCCCATCAATATAACTGGTAACTTTCACTTCCGAAATTTCACTTCTTTAAAAACCCACTTGTACCTTATATTCAAATGTCCCTTATGCTTAATCATCTACGACAACAATATTCTTGACTTATTGAAAGTGCTTAATTAAAGTAGTTATCCAAGAGTAGTTCAGATCGTGAAAGTGATTATTTTAATAGTGTGTTATCATCCTCCTCTAATTTTGCTCTAGTTTTGAATTAATTGGATATATATACATACGGTGCACTGGGCACACGGCCTTTGTACATGACTTAGATAAAGCAAACCTTTCTCCTGCAAATTCAAGTTAATTAAATCTAATTTTGATTGTATTTTTACAAAAAAGCACATTACTGCCATAAATGTCTCCCCCCCCAAAAAAAAATCTGAAAAGAGAGTTTGAATCAAGGAAGAGAGAAAAGCCTAAAAATAGTAATTTCGCCCCTTCATTTTCTAAGGGAAGTGAAGTGTCAGCGAATTAAAAAAGGCGAAGGCAAAATTAATTATTTCAGCTTGATAAAGCTTTTCATCTGCCTGACTCAGTGCGCTGAAAAAGCCAATTAATAATGTCAAACATGCTCTCGCTCTCTGAGGACGGCCTCTGCACGAAAGAGTGTGTATGCCACAGTGGAATAGGGTGTGGGGTTGTGAGTGTGTGCGTTCCCTACCCAGAACAGGACCTTCCTTCCTAATCAAAGCCAACCTGTCAGGCCTCTGTCTCATTATCTATATACAGGGAGAGTGTTTTGTCAGGGCAGCCTCTCCAGCCGTCACACTGTCCTCTGGCAGATAATTCACTTAATTATGGGCTAGAAGTAACCCGCAGCAGGAATAGGTCACCGCAAACTGACACGGAGCTTAGTGCAGGGCTCAGACCGACTAGCCTATCTGCCCGGGGAAGACACATATTTCCCATCTGAAGAGCGATTAGCTTTCTAATTAACTGACTTGTATCTGATGCTCCTCTTGATCTTCTTAGGTCAGAGGTCATGGTCAGCTCCAGCGAGAGCCCATTGGATAAGGTACAAATATGTATTATAGAGACGCATACCTGTCAACCATTATGTTTTTCCAATACAAAATGTAGTTTCCGTGTATTTTACCCAATGCAACATATATTGCAGCCTGGTCATCCTAGAAGGGGGGAATACCTTTTCAACATGCCGTTAGACTAGAGAAAACATGGACTAAACCTGACATGTTTGAAATCAAAAATCAAAGCACACTTATTGAAAAGGTCTGCAGACAACTGGGGGACGTTATTTTCTACATGCTGACGTTTTTGAGTTTTTCCTTACCCGCATGTCGGTTTCAGGCCAGGGGACAGAGTAATTGTGGCCTGTGCAGTCCCTTGAGATATTTTGAGATTAAAGGCTATCCAAAAAAATGTATCTTGACTTGACATTGGTTCTTTATGTGTTCAGTAGTGCGGAATTCATGACACAAGTTGCACAATATATTTCAGTCTATCCGCCTTACCTCTCTTGTTCAGCATTATTGACTCTTTCAGTATGCAAGTGATCCATCTTATAGTTTCTTGTAATTTTTTTTCTTGAGACAATAATGCTTTGGTCTACTGCGTAATTTCTCATTTGTTGGTGTTTGACCCACCCTTTCTGAAATTTTGTGTAAAAGGTTCTTGCAGATACAATTTTACCTCGTAGTTTATTAAAGCATAAACCCAATATGTTGTCAAAGTTTACATCATTGTGGCTTAATCTTTAAATTTGTACGACATAAGCGCATACAGTACCAGTAAACCAGTACGTTTTTGCGGTAAAAGGTTAGATTTTCATGCATTTTAAAGAGTGGTACAGCGTAGAAGAAATCTGCACAGAAAACACTTATTTAGCAAATATCAAGAAAGGCCCAATCAAACGAGTTTCCCACAGTACCCTCCATTCCATATTATTTGTTTGCCACAAATTAAACAAGCACTTTGATGCTACTGTGCGCAAGAGTTTGCTGCCATGATTTTTCCATTGCATCATTCTCGTCACATGTGAACAGTGCAAAAGCACAGGATAATTTAACTTTAAACTATCTTGAGCATGAACCTGAATTAAAAGACCATAAGTTAAATGGAGGACGCAAACATCACGAAGAGTGGTAGCAAATCTCAGGAGGTATTGATACAAGTTTTAAAGAAAGGTGTGGAATATTCGTATCGTGTTGCTTTATAAAACGATGTGAAAATAGCTGCCTCTGGTTTCCATGATTAAAAAGCACATTTCTATTCAAAGAGCCACACCCAAAATGTCAATGGATGTTCATTTTGCTTCTTAAAAAGAACCAGCATATCCCTTATCAGCTGCAGAAATAATGTTTTGCCATTTCATTGCAGATTTCAATGTACCTTCAAGAGTTGCTGATCACTTCACATTTTTTGTGAAAAACATGTTTCCCAATTAAGAGGCTGCAATGGTTTGTATTTCGAATTTAGATTACAGGCATTATTTGTTCGATATATAAGTTTGGTTTATAAAAAAAATATACTAAAACGCATTTTCCCCCAAAATATCTGTTCTTATTCTAAATGTGTCTATAAAAGAATAGAACGAAACACGTGTAAGATATCAAATGTTGAACTGCATCATAAATAATATTGTCCAGCTCTGTGCATAAATAAACATGTTTGAAAACAATAAATGTTGTAAGATTATTTTGATTTTTTTAAGTAAAAATACATCAGTTTGTACAACGCTATGACGGACTAAACGGTTGCATGTGTAATCTGTCTCCATCCACGTTGAAGAGTTAAAATAGTCTATTTGATGTTCAAGCAACTACAGAATATTTTGTATTAGGTCGGTTGATGCAAATGTTGTGCACTTTATTTTGTTGACAGTATAAGCACAATTTCTCAATGCACTGTATTGTATTGTTGACATTTTTACCATCTGTAGAAAGAAATAAAACCCTCCATAACACGTCCCCCGATGACCCAGTTCCTTTTTGCCGCTTTCACTCGGTGTCAAATCGATAGCAAAATAGATATCCCATTCAAAAAGTGTTTCCCGAAGTGTGTTATTAGACATCTTGTCGTAAAACAAGAAAAAAAATATATCAGGGGATGGTTTGTTGGAGTGAAGTAACAAAGAGATGATTATTTATCCTTACAGAGAATCGAGTGTCAGAAGTGCATGTCACGGAAAAATCTGCTCAATGTTTGAGAAGATATTTCAATCCTAACTTCCACTGTCCGTCAAGGGGAAAAGGCCAGTGATTTGGAAACTTTTTTTTTGCTTTTTTTGCTATTTCTGGGTTTAAACAACAATTGCAAACTCTTTTTCTATGTGTGTGAGCAACTGTAAGTTGTTCGCTTCTTGACAATTTAGACTCATCTGCAGAGGTGGGTAGATTAGCCAAACATTCTACTCAAGTAAAAGTACTGTTATTTCAGAATAATAATATTTAAGTAGGGCAGCACGGCGGGACAGTGGTTAGCGCGTGTGCGGCATAGTTCTAAGGTCTTGGGAACTTCCTGTGCGGAGTTTCTATGTTCTCCCTGTGCTTGCGTAGGTTTCCTCCGGGCACTCCGGTTTTCTCCCACATTCCAAAGACATACATTTCAGGTTGGATTGGCCGGTCCAAATTGTCCCTAGGTGCGAATGAGCGAGCGAGTTGTCTGTCCCTGTGTGCCCTGCGATTGGCTGGCAACTAGTTCAGGGTGTCCCCTGCCCACTGCCCGATGATTGCTGGGATGGGCTCCAGCACCCCCGCGACCCTACTGAGGATAAGCGTTGCAGCTAATGAGATGAGATGAGATGAGAATATTTAAGTAGATGTAAAAGTACCCATCCAAATACTTAAGTGAAAGTTAAAAAGGTTACTCTTCCACATAGAGATAACGTTTAATAAGAACACAAAACAGACCCAACTGCACAATTCATACGTAGACAAGTGGGAGTTTGGAGCTTGAGCCAGATGCCTCCAGCATCAAATGTCTTGTATTTTTCATGCACAGATCAGGACACTTATCAATGGGTGGTCAAACACACCACAAAATAGTCAGTTGTCACCATAAACACCAATGAGAAGTATTCTTATTATAATAGATACTCTTATTATATAGAATACTGAAAATGTATGGAGACAGCAATGATGAGGATAGTGATGATGACGGTGAAAATAGTGATGGTGATAGTGATATAATAATGATCATGAAATGAATGTGCATCCAGAGAACCTTTAATATATGTATACAGACGGTGCCCTACTTACGAACGTTCCGGACTATCGTTCGTAGGCTTAATTTGTTTGTAAGTTTCTTTAGTGCTATATTTTGTATGTTTAAGGTTTAGGTAAGTATGTTTAAGGCTTGTGTAAATAACCTGCATTGTTTTGTACTAAAAAATAAATATTTCATGAAATAATATGCTCTATAAAGATCAATACATTTAAATTAACTTATTTTGAAAGATGGGCTTCAAGAGGTCCTCCTCCGTGGCAGAGTTTACGGAAAAAAAAGCAATTCAACCATTTTCTCAACCGCATCAAGCTTTCTTATTCCACTTTCATTTAAAAAGAAACGGCTCGCCTATGCTTTATATTTTACACCAACCACATTGAATGAATGCACGAGTAAATCTTCTTTTCTGTGTTTGCTATGGGACACGTCAAAGAAGTTTGTTATAATCTGTTCGTTATTTTGACTATTGTTGGTTATTTTGACTCACTGTTCGTTGTCTATCCATCTGTTTTCTGCACTGCTTATCATCACTATGGGTGCAAGGATGCTGGAGCCCATCCCATTTAGGAGGCATTTGGACCAGGTTGGACTTTCTTACCTGAAGGCATATCTCCCTGTCCACTTTGCAAGTTCAAAATCAATTTAAGTCGTCTGCTCTTATTTTGAGTATCTACTAAACTTTAAACTTCACAGCAAATCGCATAAATGGCAAAGGGACAATGGAGGCACAATCACTACATATTTCCCTGACTTCTCAAAAATTATTTGAGAGATGTGTCATACTTGTGTGATGTTCACATGTACATGGACAAATAGTTGTATACATTGACATACCAGAAACCATGTGTACCAGAGAGTGCACATCCTCCAAATCATCATTTTAATCTCTTTCCCAAGGCTACCTCATTGTTTTAGCATGTTTGTGTACGATTCTGTTTCGTGAAACTGCTCCCTGTCAGGCTCCTCCAAGCTTACTGATAAAATGAATTCCTTCAAGAATTAAGTCTCCCTTTTTAACATCTCTGCTTGCCTTGCAGCTGATGTAGTCATCAGTCTGCTGCACTCCACATTGCACGTGTGTTTGTATTTGAGACATGCGAGTTATGTCTCAGTCTGGGATGCACTATCAAAATATCTTTCTCCGTTTCAACGGAAGCAGAACCAGATGTTGGCGAAAATAACTTCTTGACATCAGTGGAAATATGGAATCGGAGCTCATTTGAGGTGTGCTTGATGTGTTTGTTTCTGGTTCGCTGTCCTATGAAAACAAATAGACACTGATCTGGTGAGCAATGCAGTGGCTCCACAACTGTAGTACATGTATTTAGGTGTCAATGCATACTGTACTTGATTTGTACTCATGAATTGAATTGAATTGTCTTTGCTGTCATTGAAAACAATGTACTGAACATTGTTTATGTGGGAATATCGGTAGGAACCAATAAGCAGAACTGATGTGCCTGTGTTAGGAGCTGACAATTGAAATTAAAGGTAATTCCCATTCCCAGGCAGTATGTTGTGAGATGCCCATGATCCTATGTGTAACATTAAGCAGCATGTAAAGATACTCTCCTCTCGTGTGTCTTAGTCATACAATGTATAGAACATTGTTCCATGTTGTCAGAAGTGCCAAGTCCCGTTTAATAACAGCCGTCCCTATGATTTGAAAGCAGGAGAAAAAACGCTTCTCCACAAGGTATAACTGGAATTTTTGACAAGTGAGTTTCTATTGGCGTAGGAGAGCTAAAAAGCTAACCAGCAGTAAGAAACTGTAGTATTAGCGGGCTGCCGACAATGACCAAATCAAGCTGAAACAATGGAGAAGCAAGAATCCTGCTTGAACAAAAGGTTCCAAGAGCCAGGTAAATCAGCAGAATCATTCATATCTGCAGTTTACAAACTGGCAAAACAATGCAAAGATCGTGCAATGCATGAATAAATAATCAGAGATGGATTGGTGATTTACATAATACACCAGGGACTTTTAAAAAGCCTTGCCAAAACTGGTATTAGAATAGGATAGAGTTAGGAAATGCATATACACGGCTTCTTCAGTGTGACACAAGTAATGAAGCTAATGTGAACATGATGAAATAAAAGAAAACATTATAGACATACACAAAAGATACCCAAAGCAAGGGATCAAGGGAAAATGAAAGAGTGCAAAAACTACAAAGAGTTGCAGCAAAGCGCCATCCCAATCCTTGACTAATTTTGCTGAAAGGCATGCAGACTGCCATATGTGCCACAAGATGCCCTCTGCAAGAGAGAGCTGAGCAGTTTACAATAGATACAGGAAAGTGAGGTAGATACTGTTTTCATGGGAAGTGTGTCAGCGAGTGGCCAGTCACAGACATGACAAAAGACGCTGATACTGAACGGCCATCAAATCACTTTAAGTTGGACACAGGAGCGGATGTGACAGCCATTACAACAACATGGCTACAGCAACAAAAGGACTGCTGGGACCAGGCAACAACGTACTTCGGGTAAAAGGTCAGTTCAATGGCACCAAAAAATACAAAGGGCATACAACTGAACAGCCAGTATTTGTTTTCCAATAGTTAACCACCCCACTACTAGGTCTTCGAGCTATAGACACACAGCAGCTGGCCTAGAGTTGACAGCATTAACAGACTGACTGGCATTAGAAAACCGAGCCGAGGACACCTGAAAGGAATGTTCAAAATGTATCTGTCAAAGGATGCCAAGTCCTCCGGAGTATTACTGCTTGCTATTCCTTTAATACGCAAAGTCAAGGAAGAGCTGCAGAGAATGGAGACCTTGGGAGTGATTACTCCCATCTACTAGCTAACAGAGTTGTTTGTGGGATTGTTTTGGTCCGAAAGCCCAACAGAAAAATAAGAATCTGTGTAGATCTGACCCATATACTACATGGCGAAAGACTCATCTTTCCCACAGTCGAAGAAACTCTCGCCAAGCTGTCAGGAGCAATGGTGTTAACAAAAGTCGATGCCGCAGCTGGCTTTGGTCTGGGGACCGTGCACCCAGAATCTGTCCCCCTGAAAACGTTCATTTCACTCTTTGGGAGGTAATGTTTTTATAGATCGCCATTTGGGATTTCGTATCAGACTTAAATATTCACAGAAGATATCGTACATGCTGACAGGACTACAGGGTACCGTATATCATGCACATGACATTCTTGTTTTTGGTACATCTTGTGGACAGCATGGCCAAAGACTGAGAAAGGTGTTGGATAGACTTCAGCAAGAAGTACTGACACTTAGTATGGACAGATTTCAAATTTTCTGTGAATCGTCTCAAGTTCCTGAGTGACATGGTCATTGGTCAGGGCCTGGAACCAGACCCAAGCAAGATCAAAGCAATCCCTAAAATACCCGCGCCAAAAGATATTTCCGGTGTTAGACCATTTCTGGGCATGGTGAATTACGTGGAAAAATTCCCACCATAGACTGCAATACTCTCACAAGCCTTTAGAGACCCGCTAGAACCTGACAGCAAGTGGGTATGAGGGAGCACGAAGCACTGAGCATTTGAGGAGCTTCATTGGGAGCTAAGCGCATCCACTGTCCTGGCTCATTACTGTCTGGACGGTGCAACAAAAGTTGCAGTGGAGTCTTCTTCATTTGTGCTTGGAGGAGTTCTGTCTCAGAAGCATCCATCAGGTAAATGGCGCCCTGTTGTCTTCATATGCCACAGCATGACAAAAGTGAAGTGCAGTTACACACAAATTAAAAAGAAACTCCAACAAAAACGTGGTCTTGTGAGCGCTTCCTATTATACCTGATAGGGATGGACTTATTTAGACAGACCACAATCCCCTCATTTCCTTGCTAGGCAGCAGAGCCCTTGATGACCTGCCCCCTAGAATTTTGAGATTTCGGCTGAATTTGCTTCGCTTCACGAACGATATTGAGTATGTGCCAGGGAGAGCCTGGGTACAGCTGACAGGCTATCCAGGGCTCCAATCCGAGGTTCAATGACGCAATAAGAAAGACATGTAGAGAAAGATGTTGGTGCCCATGTCAACAAGTCGGTTGAGAACTTACCTGTGTCAGAAGTAAGGCTGGCTCAGATCAGAGCTCAGAAAGATGCAGACTGTGTCTGCAACAGACTGAAGAACTCATTACAAACTGGATGGCCTGACCAAAAGAAGGTTCTCCAACAAGAGTTTCAGTTTTATTGGTAGTATCGACAAGAGACGATGGACTACCGATGAAAGGGATCCCTGTCTCCTTGCAAGTGGCGATGCTAAACAAAGTTTGTGAAGGTCACCATGGCATCACAAAGTGTATTGCCAGAACCAGCAGTCCATATGGTGGCCCGGTGTGTCAAAGCAGGTAAAGCTGAAAGTAAGGCATTATACAATATGTGCCAAGGGGGCGAATAAGATCCCAGAAACACTGAAGACACATAGTTGCAGGCCACACAAAGGCAATCAATGGAAAGGAATCTACAATCTCTCAAAAAAAAGATCAGCAAATGATTGAGAAGCAAGCATCTTGTTTCAACACACGACCCACAGCAGAGACAAGAGCTGGTACCAGGACACAGAGTCTGGATAAAGAACACAGGTCCAGCCCAGACGCCAAGGTCATACAACATCAAGATGCCTTCAGGAAGTCTTAGGAGAAAACTGATCCCTTATCAGGGACATTCCAGAGACTCGATCAGGGCGCATGATGAGAAGACCACTGTGAATGGCATTGTAATAACTAGTCCTATTTAAAATCACTTATTGATATTATTAATGATGTTGTTAAAATAAATGTGTGTAACTCATTTAGAGGGGGAGATATGGGAATATTGGCAGATACCAATTGGCAGAACTAATTTGACGGTGTTAGACGTTGAGAAGGGACGTTTATTTTTTCAATACAGGCTCTTATTGGCTGTCACAGGCTAAGGACTGTGAAAAAAAGCTTGGAATTGTTCGAGAGTGGTGTCAATTGAAAAGTTAGGGGCTAACGGCCATATTGGAAATCATCTCACGAGTTTGTTTACTTTTAAAAGGGATTTGTGGGGAAAAGTGAAAGGATTACAACAAGGATTGTCAAACAATGCATAAATGGTTTTAGCCAGATTTTTTTTTTCTCCTGGCATTAGTGTGTGTTCTGGAGTTTATGTTTGTCACTTTTCGATTCACTGGCCTGTTGTGAGTGTAACAAGTTCATGTTTGCCGAGAATCCTGTCATTTACTGAATATGAGAACATGTTATTGGTGAGCTATACCGACCGGCTTGATAGTTTTCGGGTATCTTGTACGAGACTCATAGTGATGTTTCTGTGATGAATATATTTTGAAATGGTCAATGGTAATTACATCTTCAATTCCAAGAGTTTAGGCCTTCCAATGATATGTGGCATGACCTATTTTAGTCACTGGTGATATCATCAAGACACGTCTTTAACAGTCTACTGGCCCGCCAGCGGGACATCGCAATGTTAAGGGGTTAAAGGTAACACCCGTTCCCAGGCAGTAGGTTGTGAGATGCCAATGAGCATGAATGTATGATTACGCAGCATGTAAAGATACTCTCCTCTCGTAAGTCTTAGTCATACAAACAATGTATAGAATATTGTGACAGTTTACAACGAGAGTAGACCTAACACGCCAGGATAAAGACGTTAAAAAGCCTAATAGTAAAAACAATGATGTGATAAATAGGCAAAAATATTTCAAATTACTGCTTGGAGACTGGCCCAAGTTGTTATAATTGTGCAATGAAAAAGACTGCATCATAACAACAGTGCAATGAAAAGTAGTGCAATAACATTTTGAAGCAAAAACAAAAATTCAAAACAAGTCAGTAAATAGGATATAAATATCCATTTGTTAATAAAAACCCAAATGGTTGATTTATATCTATGTCAAGACCAGAACAGGAGTAGAACCCAGATGCGTAATGTTACTCACAAGCTTATTGAGATATAGAGGAAAAACCAGTGCCAGCGATCCGGTGCTCGCTGGACGAGGGACGCAAGCCGCTCACGGGATCGTAGCGTGTACAGAATGCGGAAGTGGATCTTCCGGAGCGGGATGTCGTAGCGTGGTAAAACGGGAAAAAACGGGTCATTAGCCGGGACGGGAGATCAAAACGTCATCAGGTTCAAAAAACAGGTCGTAGCAGGAGACAAATGGGGAAATCAGGAACAGACGAGTGGGATACAGGTGACCAAACGGGACCGACGGGAGTCAGAGTCAAAATGCTTGCCTTGTGTAAACAGAGGTTCGCTGACGGACTGACAAAGGGTGAGTGAGAGCACTGAGCTTGAATAGGAGGGGGAATCAATCAGGTAACCAGCAGTAGCTGGCGCCAAACAAATGTGAGTGCAATGAGTAATCATGACGTATGTATAGTTTTCCGCGCTTGGCCCTGTGAAAAAACTGTCTCCGAGCCTGGTATATAAACGACCAGTAGCACCTACAAGAGGGAAGCAGGTGAAAGAGGTGGTGGCCGTGGTGAGAACAGTCCTTTAATATGTTAGTGGTTCCGTTACGGTGTCACAATGTATGTATTATATATTCATAAATCTAATAGGGGGTTAATGCATACAAGTGGCTAGTGAGTTTGAGTGTTGAATAGTTTAATAGACACTCAAAGTAAGGAAAGACGGCATCAATATATTTTTATCTCTCAAAGAGAACAAGGAGAGCCCAAACCTTAGATAAGAAATTCCAACCTGTTTTAAAAGCCCGAGCCCTTTATTCTTATTGAATCTCCTATTTTATAAAAGAGGATCCACACTAAAGGTTGCGGAAGCAACATGATTGGCCGATAGTGATAATGATGTAAACAATTCAAAATAGTCAAAACAACGAACCGAGAAGAATAGTAGTCAAAATAACAAATTGGCATCAATTCCATCTCCTATGCTGGTGTCCGATATCAAAAACAGCAAAATATTATTACATTCCTAATTAACTTATCTGGAGTATTTTTCTTACTAAAGTTGTGCAGGGAGCTCACACATGGAAGGAAGATTGTGAAATGTATTCTGTGTGTTTATATCATCAGGTGACAAACCGTTTGATCAAATAGAATATAAGATACTACCAGTGGAACTCCAAATCCCTCAACAGAAATATGAACCGTCTGGAAACACTAATACATTTCCTCAGAAAAAGAAAGAAAAGAAAAGACATGAAACAGGTTCAATATTTTACACACAAGGCATATAGAGTAACCGCGGGAAGGAGTTGATTTATTTGTGTCTATCCCTCCGAATTTCAAACTGAGACCACATGCAAAGGATTTTATGACACAGTCTTCACATCCGGAGGACATTTATGATGTCAGGTCATGCTTTGCCAAGAAAGTTAGTCTTTGCATGTTATACTCCAGACCCCATACTGAGGACTCTCGTTATCACCGAAGCCATAGGATCATTTACTCAGGACGGCACATTTTGGATTACAACGTATACTTGAATTTTAGTACATTGTACAAATTGAGTAGCAAAAAGAAGTTTAACTTATTGTCGTTTAGTTGTCATTACATCACATAAACAACTGAAGAAGCCAACTTTCCCACAAAAAAATAAATAAAACCATAATTGCAGAGTAATGAGCGCTGGGAAGAGTTTTCTCTGAAAATCGTAAATTCCACTCAACTAATGTCTGATTTTTCTTTTCCATGCCGATTCTCCCTTGATGGACGGGTCCGTCACCGTTCTTTGTGTCTTTACAACTGTTTTCAATTGAGAATTAGCTTTTTTCACATGACTGGAATTCAACATTTTGGCAGCGTGGATGGGAACCAAATAAAATATGAGCAAAATAAAAATGAATGGTCTAAAGGAGAATTGTTCACCCGCCATTATTTTGACCTTGACTTGAATAGTGATGGACGGGTATTATGTTGTCTTGCAACCTGGTCATCGTTTTGATTAGATTTTTATATCATATTATACTTTAATTATTATTTTTTTATTTTTAATTGTATTGTTTGTGAATGCAACATCCATTGCAGCCTGATCATACTGGAAAGGGTTATTACCTCATGTACTGTCCCTTCTCAAGGTTTCTTCATTTTCCTCATGCTGGGGTTTTTGAGTTTTTCCTTGCCCTCGTGTAGGTTTTAGATCAGGTGGTGGTGTAACAATACTATGTAGTTTGCAATAGTCATTGGTCTGCGCAGCCCTTTGAGACTCCTTGTGTTTAAGTGCCAATAAACATGACTCGACTTGACTTTTATTACCTATGGTATCGTTATATTTTTCACATTTGTTGGCAAGTAAGCAATCATTTTAATTTGTTTGTAGTAAGCAAAACTGATCCTGCGGAAAATATAAATTAAAAATGGAAACTCATGAGTAATTATAGTCAAATAAAAAATGAAATTGTCACAAACCAGGAACGGAGACGGGACCCAATAGCGCTCGTTTTCTCAGTTTTTTTTGGTAAAAGAGGGAGAGAAAGGCTTGCTTCCACGATCCGCGGATCGACGAACATGGATAGCAGGTGGCGGGAACACGGAAGTGGCACTTTCGTGTCAAACGAGCAAGATCGGAGACAGGCGGAAATAGCACGTCGTTGGCCGGGGCTGGAGATCAAAGGCGGTGTCGAGTTCGTAAGCAAGGTCGGTAGCAGGAGGCAGGCAGGTAACGGGCCAGAACAGGTCAGGTAACAGGCAGGCAGAACGGGCAAAGTCCGGTCCGGAAACGGGTCGGTAACAAAGATCAGGCAGGAAAAGGCTTAGCAAAAACGGAGTCGGTTGAGAAGGCTAACTGAGCAGAAGGCAACAGTTCGCAACGATCTGACAGTCACTGAGAGGAAGCCGGGGACTTAAAAAGGGAGTGTCCACCAATCAGCTGTCCGGCTGTTGGCGCCAAACAAGCTGCCGCAGGTGCTCCAAATTGGCAATCACAACAGAAGTAAGATGTATGTATACATGCCAGAACTTATATTTATACATACATGCATTTTGTTGCTGCTATTCTATGAAGACCTATCCCAGTTTATTTTTTTCATATTTTTGTTATTTGAAAAAAGAATTGTTCTGAATAAAAAAGTAAAAATAAAAAATGCCTTAAAAAAGGAGATTACGTCTTTTGAAATAGATTATATGATAAATATTGGACAAGCATTTTTTTCCCGTGTGTTGTACGTGATCGCTATGCTAAGATAGCTCTACATGATCGACATCCTAACATTAATATTGAGATTTTCTGTGTAGACTGTCGTCGTTTTGAGTAGGGCTGCTTTGTGTTAGTTTAATATGTTCACTCGTTGCGAAGATGCACAGCTGCTAAGCTAACAATTACCTAATATTAAGGCTAAGCTAATGTTACTACTACTGCTGAGGTATTCTGAGAAAAAAATATTTTTGAGATAGAAAACGTTTGTGTGAATTGTCTTTTATTGTACTCATCTGTTTAGTAAAAATGGAGATAGTATGTGTGCAGTTGGTTTGTGGGCTTTTTTGTATGTTTGATGTACGCACAGTCAGATCAGACTTCTCCTGCAACTGTTACATTGTGGGGGAGCAAACCCCAACCTCAAAAAACGGTCTTGAGAGGGATGGTTGCCACCAGGCTGTAGATGCCCAAGACACACTAGATGATGGGCAACAAGGACTCACTATTGATATTGGCTTAATCATCACTCGGGTCGAAAAGGACCGCACCTGTGTTGGAGAGGTATCCAACTGAGACCCAGTAATGGCTGGGGCTCAGCACCTTGTGGCTCTAGAACCACTCTCGTGCCTTCCTAGAGAGTTTCAGAAATGTTTGAAAATGGAAAAAGATGGGTGAGGGAAGGGATATATATGTATTTTTTGTGTGATGCTTTTCCTTAGAATAAGCATGAAATATTCCATTCATTTAAAATATTGGGTTTTTATGAGGCTTGTTTTATTCTTGCTGCTCCTGACATTTTTTGGTTTTCATTAGTTTTTTTGGTTGACAACAGTGTTTCCTTTAAGCTGCGCGCGTGCGCAATTGCGCACTGCTCGCACATTGTCAGCGCACAAGAAAATCTAGCCAGCGCACAAAAATGAGGGCTCAAAATTACTTATTAAGAAGCGACTTAAGTCAAAGTTACAGTGCATGAAGGTAAAAATACACGGGTTCCCCTGACGTTGTCTCCTAAATGCGATATTATGAAGTCGAGTCGAAGTAGAACGAAGTTGAGTACAGTTAGTAGTTTGTCGAGAATCGGCTTCTTCGGCTTGGCTCACTAAAAAGGAACCGGCTCTTTCGGGTCCTAAACGGCTCTTCAGATTGTTTTTGCTTCTTTAATCCCAACATGACCAAGTATTAAGTAAAATCATGCACAAAATGACTTAAAGGAAGGGGGGAATAGCGCAAAAAATGAAAAAGCAGTGAAAAGCTTAGAAAAAAAGAAAGAAACAATTAGAAAAAAAAACAGAAAAAAAGAAAAGAAAGAAATGTAGGAAAAAGGTAAATCGAGAACAAAAAGAAAAAAGTAAAAACTGTGAAAAAATAAACACAATGAGATTTTTTTAAAAGGAATTTAAAAAAAAAGTAGAAAAAACACCGAAAAAAGAACAAAAGTATGTGTTGCAGTCAAATAATTTCCAATTATAATAATAATAATAATAATAATAATTTCCTTTGTATTGTCATTCTTTGTAACAATGTACACAGAACGAAATGTCGATACACCTGACCCGTTGTAGCGAGCCGATGCAACCGCAGCCAACAGAGGGCGCCGCCATTTTACCAATGTTATAAGTCTTAGATACGACTCGGCCGAGGCGCGAACCAGCGACCTCCCAGTCTCAAAGCGGGCGCCCTACCATCTAGGCTACTGAGCTATCAAGTGAATCATGAATCATTGTACTTCCACTAAAAAATGTGATTAAGTACAGTTCTGTATCTTACAACCGACTAAATAACCCCCCAAAAATGTTAATATTATGCGACAAAATATATCAGGAAATAAAAAGAAATGGATATCTTGTGAAAGAATTGTAAGAACATACGACTTTTGTAGGTCGTACAACCTTTGCAATAGTACATGAGTCAATTCATTCAAAAGAGAAAAATAATTTTGCATTGCCGGAAACTCAGCAAAATGTAACTTGATGTCAAGTTTTGGACATGTTTGATAATTAATTATCTTGCCACACTTGGGATTATGGTGGCTCACTGTTGTTTCAAGCGTTGCTCACCGACTTTGTGTGAACGCTCAGACCCGCGGAAAATTAGAGGGAACATTGGTTGGCAACCCCTGGTAGAGGCAGATCAAAAAATTGAGTCAGTTATTTTATTCCTTCCCCTCCTGCTTCTCTGCCAAGCTTTATAACCCAATGTGACCCACCACTCAAGAAGTTAGCCTACCCTGGGTATGAAATGGTTAACAAACAGCAAACAAAATCTTTGTATGATTTTCCAAAGTTCCAGTCTCTGTCATCGTTCATCAGTATAACGTTTTTAAGTTTTGGGGCTGGGCATTTGCTTATCCTCCTTCTCTTTCTACAGATTTGCAACATAACCGCTACATAGTATACATTTTATGATCTCTGAAAGCCATAAAACCTGACATAACTATTTCTCAAAAGTCCTTTGAGTGAGCTCAGATTTCCAAGCATACCTATTTTAAATTCCTGTTCTTCTCCCTTTTAAAGGGACGGCTGTCTTTGTATATTCACCGTCTGGTTCCCACGGGCTCTGGAACCTGATCCTGATGAGTCGAGAAGGGTTGAGCCGCAATGACACCTACACTGCCTGACCTGGTAAACTACTAACTTATTTGCTGGCCAAAACGCTATTGGACCATCAGACTTCATCAAATATCAAACAAGAAATTTTGATATCAATGACCAAGTTGCTTTTCTGCTGGATTGAAACGAAAGTGATGAATTTGAAAATATTGAGTTTGATTGGTATCCTATATGCAGAAGTATTGGTTCTCAAATGGTCAGACTTCGGGAGCCACCATTTCAACATAGTTACAAGCCACAACGCATTTCAATGAATACATTCCACTTCTGGAATCTGTTGTGTGAAAATATTTAAGCGTTTAAGCCAGGGATGTTTGTGTTTCAAATAAATACAAAGACAAAAAAAAAAAAAAAAACCAACAACTTCAAGTAATGATAGATAGATAGATAGATAGATAGATAGATAGATAGATAGATAGATAGATAGATAGATAGATAGATAGATAGATAGATAGATAGATAGATAGATAGATAGATAGATAGATAGATAGATAGATAGATAGATAGATAGAGATAGATAGATAGATAGATAGATAGATAGATAGATAGATAGATAGATAGATAGATAGATAGATAGATAGATAGATAGATAGATAGATAGATAGATAGATAGATAGATAGATAGATAGATAGATAGATAGATAGATAGATAGATAGATAGATAGATAGATAGATAGATAGATAGATACTTTATTCATCCCCTTAGGGAAATTCACACTTCCAGCAGTCTACCCCGTTGTTTTTTAACAGATTAACATGATGCCCTAGGGGTGCTTGTAGCGGAGTGGATGACGTCACGCTAGTCCAAAAGTTCGACATCCCTGTGGCAGATGGAAATCTTTTCTTTGTGAAAATCCAGCGATACACCACCTCGTGTTAGCAAGTCCGCCTCCTCTCCGATTCCCCCCGGCTTTCGTGTCTCTGTTTAGCGGCGTTGAAGCTGGATAGCTCCGGGTAGCTCCAGGTGGCTACACGTTAGCGTCCGGAATGCTAATTGTGAGCCACGTTTCTGCAAAACACAGCAACTGCGCTCCCTGCTTCGATGTTTTCCACCAGCACTCGATGATCTTATTTTGTCGTGAGTTCGCACTTACCATGATTACGGATGGTACCGAAGACTTATAACGCCGCTAGCCACTTAGCTAGCTCCGGCTCTTCTTCCATGATAGGCCCCTTCATCACGCCGGCACGAGAATTCTTCAGGGCAAGGAGTTGATTCCTTGAATAGACGCATTTTTGTGCGCTAAAACCCATGTCCATAGGATAGAAGTAATCCATAGTGTAGTTGTCAAAACGGGAAGAAAAAACACCGAAGATAGGAGCAGACAATAAAACAATAGGGCAGCTGCTGGAAAAGGCAGCCGCTCGTGGCAGCGCCGCTTTGATATTCAATGTATAATATTCCCTCCAAAGCAGAGTTCTCCAAAGTGGTGCCCACAGGCACCAGGTAGCCCCTTAGGAACACCTGAGTAACCCTGGGGCAGGTTCTGAAAATAGCTTACCATTAACTGGTCATTCCGATGATTGATTTCTAGCTATATGTTGTTTTAATGATAGACTAAACTTCTAATAGTTAATAGCGGGTTAAATTATTTTATGGATGAATGCCTACCAATGCCTAACCAATCAAATGTAGCAGCCTCATCACGTGACCATATTCAACTTGAGCGGGTTAAATTATTTTATGGATGAAACAGTTCGAAAATGTCGCTTAGCAATATTGACTATGAAAACACAGAAGAGGAGGAGCACCCTTGGCCTCACCTTAAAACCTGCTAATAGCATACAGTGGTACCTCTACTTACAAATGTCTCTACTTACAAATGTCTCTACATACGAAAGTTTCAGGTTACGAAGTACTGAAAGGAAAAATATTGTCTCTAGTTATGAAGGTGTATGAAGTAAAAAATACAGTACAGTATGTGCTCCTCCCAGAGTTTCCCAAACGTGAACTGGCTATCGCTTCAAATCTGCTTGGCAACCCAGTGCTCATGCGTGCTCAGCATGCTCTCTGTGTCACCATCGCCGTTCAGAGTTAGAGACGAGGGGGAGGAGGAATACTGGAAAGATAGCGGGGAGGACGACATAGCCATCATTCAACATTTTAGCAAAATTCCACAAAGTCTCGGAATTTGTGTAAGGGAATCATCCGGAAAAGGTGTTGACAATTCAGGCTATTGCTACGTATGCCTTGCGCATTCCCGGCAGATATTCAAAAATCCGGCAATAGCGGACGTCTTTGGGTCCGTTTTTCAAGAAACATGGGGCGAAAAGGTAAATTTGGTTCACGACCCACCTGTTGAGAAAAAACGCGATATAGGTCCCGCTCTATCACTACACATTTCTTGTCTGATAAAAAAACAGTCTCAGAACTCTCATGTCAGACAGTTTTGGCTCGACATATTTTTATTACAAATGATTTCTGATTGGAGAGACTTTTCGGGTCAAAGACCTTTTCAAAATGTTTTACTGCTAGAAAGTGGTAACTGATTTTGACAGTTAAAAGTTCAAACATGATTTTAGATTACGAAATGCCAGTTTTTTTTTAACCACCGGGCCATATCCCCCTTCCTCCTGCCAGGAAGTCACTCACGATATGAACGACTTCAATGACCTTCAAAATGTTAAATGAAAAGTATAACCAAGTGTACCATCACATCCAATGCATGTCTTGTTTTTTGCCTTTTGTGTGCATGCCAGTCACTCAATTGGTCAGTCTCTATTTCTTGGTAAAGCATGAACGCTGACAATCAAAACCAGAACCAGAAGTTTTGTCTTCTATCTCGCAGGAACTCGTCTTTGCATGCATCTCAATCTGTCGACTTCCATCAGAGTGATTTCTTTTCATCCGACCTTTGCACACACTGAGGAACGTGCATAGGCTGGTGTCTTGCGACCACCGTCCTTCAAATAGGGAAGTGGCGGCCATGTGCCAACTGGTCAATTAGTTTTGCCATGGACAATAGCAAGAGTCTGGTCTTTAGTTGTTTTTCGGAAATTATTTGGATATACGTTTCCCTTTCTGATACACTGTGTTGGGCGCGTGACTTAAAGTAAATAGAAACAGATACTAGTTACTTTGTTTAAAAAGTAAATCAGTTGCACCCCAGACAAAGTAGCCCGTCACTCTGAAAATAAAGATTGAGTTACAAATCATATATACTGCCATTGTAGCCGACCCCTTTAAACTGCTTTAAAATGGCCACATATATAAAATAATTACAAGAAAATATGTACACCAACCCGGAATAGCAGTGATCCCGTCATATTTTGTTGACTTGTGCAATCTTGAGACCTTGCAAACCAACGTTTAACCAAGACACTGTATCTATTTGGCTTCAAGCCACTTGAAGACTTCCTTCTCCATTTCTGGCTACAGTCTTTCTTACTCCGGGCATTGTGTACTGCAAAATAATTTAATAAATAAAAACACCAAAATTCAGTACACTTTTACTGTAAATTCTGTTCTGCCGTTTGCCTCATTGATATCCCGTTGGTTTGCTGTTCCTGTATTGGCCTCGCCCCCCTCCCCACTCACTCAATGGAATGTGTCTGGCACGAGGAAAGGGGTAAGGGAATCAGCCAATAGCTTAATGACACAACAGTAAGGTACTCACGGTAAGTTAATATTACCTAAAAAGAATGGAAACTCTATTTTGAGAGGATTAATTTTGGATAGTCATTCATACAGGATATTCCACTAAAATCAAACTAACCACGCAAAAAACACCATGAGTTTGAAATTCAACTACCGTAAATTCCGGACTATAGAGCGCACCTGATTATAAGCCGCACCCACCACATTTCAGGAGGAAAACCGATTTATTACATACACAAGCCGCACCTGCTATTCGCATGCGCACACATTGCAAAATTGCAACATTAACACAAATTTAACCCATACCCGATACAGTCCAAAAATCACAGCCGGCAAAATGAACGGAAAATGATACCGGTACTTAAGGTCTGATGCAGACCTGCAGAGTCCGGGTGCCTGTTCAAAGTAATCCAAGGAAAAAAGTGTATATTTCCAAAGGTAAGGGTGGGAAAAATATACATCCACTATTGTCGGTCGCGTCCACAAACACGTCTCACCTTTACTCCACTTCCCGTCAGCCCGCGTTTGCCCCGCCCCTTCTTTCTCATTTTCTCGTGCAAAACATATCAGAATAAGTTTCTAAAATAAATACATTACAAAAATATACAGTTGCAAATACATATTATACATGGTTACACATATTTACAAAGAAAGACAGTACACCGAGAGAGTTTTTCAAAGCTTTCAAAGCATCCCAAATCGTGCCTGTGAAGGGTAGCAAAACGCTACTACCAACACGCTCGCAACCCAGTAAACGGCTGTGTTAAAAAAACGGACCGTACTTGCAGTAATTACGTCATATTGTCAGATATAACGAAATTGTGAATAACGAAATTGTGAATATGCATAATTGCTGTTAAGATTGTCGAGAAAAATTGTTCAAAGCTCACATTGTTTATTTGCTGTTAATAATGTCAATAAAATTGTTCAAACCGCCCTCATCTTCCTCCTCATAACTGACGTCATCAAAGTCGTCCAACCCAGTATGGGAAAGAGACTATGTCATGTAGACGTCGTCCCACGCTCCCTTATTCAAAAACACGCTAGCAACACGCTCGGAAAGTAACGTTTACGTGCAGTAGCTCTGTTTCCTTCTTTATCGGATTGCTCGATTGCATTTAGCTTGAAAGCTGCGTCATGTGCCTTTCTTTTTGCAATTTGCATGGTGAGGATATTTATACGCTAATTTAATTTGTGCACAAGCTAAGAAGTTGCAGTCTTCCTCGCCGCATATATTCCACTGGTCTAAATCTTACCTTTTGTACTCGAGCGCCGCTGGTGGCCGTTAGAAAAATTACATAGATTAGCTGCATCACTGAAAAAGCCGCAGGGTTGAAAGTTTGGGGAAAAAGTAGCGGCTTATAGTCCGGAATTTACGGTATTATTGGCCCCAAAATGTTTTTGCACTGTTAACTTCTGGGCTGGGGTCCGAGTCTAAAATGTTTTTTAAGCTTTTTACGTACATCCATTGTTTTAAATGAATGAAAGCGAGCATAAACAACTCACTCTTTTTCACAGATTCTTTTATGTTATTTCAAAATGGGCCCTAACTTGTGCAGCAACATTGACATAGTCACGTAGGTAACTAAGCTCACGTTACGTGGGTACTGAGCTGATATTGAGTAATGTTGGACGCGGGAGAGTCCACGGTTGTGTCTGCTGTTGTATACAATAATGAACAGACGTGGGTAGTAACAGAGTACATTTACTTCATTACATTTACTCAGGGTTGGGTAGGGTTACTTTAACTGGATTACTTTCAATTACTTTTGGATTGCTCCAATACTAAGTACGCTAATAAAAGACAAAAGAAACTAAATATGAATAAAAATACTAAATTTTGTGCAGGCTTGGGGAGTAACGGAATACATGGAATGGCAAAAATAATGTTGGCAAGCTGTTTGGATTTATTTTCATTTTGTTTCTGTCACATTTTATGTTAGTTTTGCCGGATATCAAAGAGATCAAAGCCAGGAGAGAAAGCTTACCATGTGTTGTGAGTCATAATTTTATTCATATTTAGTTTTTTTGTCTTTCATTAGTATATTTGGTATTGGAGTAATACAAAAGTAATTGAAAGTAATCAAATTAAAGTAACTCTACCCAACCCTGCATTTACTTGAATAGGTTTTGTGAAATTTTGTACTTCTATGAGTATTTTCAAATCCTTCTACTTTTACCCAAGTAATTTTGTGAAAAAAAAAAAAAAAAAACTATACTTTTACCCTGCTACATTAGGCAACATTGAAGTCGTTACTTCATTTGTTAATCTCCTCCACGTCTGTCTATCTACGCTAAGGCACATTTTTTTTGACGCGGAACTCCGACAGGCTCTACCAATGCCTAACCAATCAAACGTAGCAGCCTCATCACGTGAACATATTCAACTTGAGCGGGTTAAATTGTTTTGTGGATGAAACAGTTTGAAAATGTCGCTTAGCAATATTGACTATGAAAACACAGAAGAGGAGGAGCACCCTTGGCCTCACCTTAAAAGCATGTTCCCCTTAAAAAGGGTGCAAAACACCAGCTACAATATATAATGTCTCCTTGGTTCGAGTTAATGGGCTAGCTTGTTGCTCTGCTTGCCGAGCCTGTTAAGATAATGCATGCAGACATAGACCATTTCATCAAATTGGTTTTGAAACATTCGAAATTAAAGTCTCTCTTTAAAGCTCTAAATTGAAAAACTGAAAATGCTAGCTCAACAGTGTTTGATACATATTTTTAAAGAAGAGATAAAACAGCACAAAATTAAATACAGTATGTTGCCAGTTATTTTCACAATGGCCTTTAGCGTACTCTACAGGAAAGGACACCAGGTACATGAGTAGCACAGCATTTTAACAAGTAGTACTTTTGGACCATTTTATAAATGATTTCATGTTTAGTGTTTTCGTTTAGTGGGCCGTATTTAAAAGCCTGATGGGCTGTATGAGGCCCCCCTGCCATAGTTTGCCCACCCTCTATTAAGATGTTTTCTTTTTGACGCTCTTTTTTGTACCTTTTCACTCGCTACCACCTGTCGCAACAAGGTTACCATGACAAAGTGGGATTTTCAGTTCTCCTTTTATTTTGTTTACACTACCAATTTGCCATTCACAATATGACATGTTCCGCACATTTGACTCAGTATTTTATCTATTGTTATCTGCTTTCATTTTACTACAGGACCCCGGCAATGGATGTCAGAACAAAAGCAGGCGAGACAACGCAGAAATGTCTTCCAGCCTTGCGAGTTTGGCGAGGGCATACTAAGTGCATGCATCTTTGAAGTTGGCCCGACAGTTGCGAAGAATCGCTGAAGCTCCATCATCTTACGTTATTTGGATTGGAGAATCAGACGGATGATTCACTCAAGGTTTGTTTTAGGTCTCTGAGGCCCTTTGGTAAATAGTGATGTGTTGTACGTGAATAAAACGGCTCCATGGGCTGGCTCTTTGAAGTGAACGATGAGAGCTGACCTGTCGTTAAAAAAGAGCCAGCTCCCTTCTAGGCGCTCTCCCTCCTACTCTCCCTCTTTAAGCTCTCTCTCTCTCCATATCTCTCTTTTTCTCATTCTCTCTCTTTCTTGCCCCTTTTTGTCTCTTTCGTTGTCTCTTTCTTTGTCTCTTTCTTTGTCTTTCTCGCTCTCTCTCCTCCTTTCCCTCTCTCTTTGTCTCTCTCTCTCTTCTCCGGTCTCTCTCTCTTTCTCTCTCTCTCTTTGCCTCATTCCTTTTTGATCTTTTTCTCTTTCTGTTTTTCTCACTCCTTTCTCTGGCTTTCCCTTTGTATCCTTCTCTGTCTCTCTGTTTCTCCCTTTTTCTCACTGTCTGCCTTTTTCTTAGTTTTTCTCTCTCTTTCCCTCTCTTTCTCTGTCTGTATTTCTCTCATTATTTTTTCTTCGTCTTTCTCTATCTGTTTTTCTATCTTTCTCTCTGTCTTTCCCTGTTTCTCTATCTTCTTTTTCTCTCTCTCTCTTTCTCTCTTCATCTCTCATTCTCCCTGTTTCTCTTTCTACATATATTTCTCTCACCATCTTGTTTTCTATCTTTTGACTCTCTCTGTCTTTCACTGTCTTTCTCTCTCTGTTGTTTACATAGTATAGATAATTCAAACTTCTAAATTCGGTAGTTCAAGGTTTAATTAAATAAACACTATTATAATAAATTTTTGAAAAAAAATGTAATTCACCCTGGTCATCCTGAAAGGGGGATACCACTTGTGAGGTCCCTTCTCAAGGCTTCTCTTTTCCTTCACGCTGAGGTTTTGAGTTGTTCCTTGCCCGCATGTTGGTTTAAGATCAGGTAATTGTGTCATTGTAATCCTGTGCAGTCCTTTGAGACATTTTTGTGATTAAGGGCTATATAAATAAATTTGACTTGACTTGATTTTTAAAATTGATGCAATTGGTGCTTAATGTTTCACCATTATTGGGAATATATTTTTTGTCAGAGCAACGGGAATTCGCACGTGACTCGGCACAAAGACGCACGTAAACACATAAAAATGCCTATTTTCCTGAAGAAATGCACTGAGGTCACTTTAGTTTAAGCAAGAAGAAACACATTCATTGTTTTACTGCCATCCAGTAGTAATACGTCCCGGTCTGTTTTAAGTTTTATTTTTAAACGTGCACAGACACAAACACACACACTCATAGCAACATCTGCTCAGCCCGACCACATTCGTTTTGACAAATGCTTTCGCCTATTGGCTCGATTTGGTTTCCATCAGCAGTTTATGATCCCGTAAATAAAATCATTTCATGTCTTCCACTGAAGGCTTCAAGATTGGTTCACAATAGAGCAACTATTATTCTGACAAGAGTGTGTTGCCAATGAAACTATTGGTAATAAGAAATGTGACCCAGCAAGTCCCCCAAACCACCAGGCTGTTTTGTAAAACAACAAATGTCAAAACCAAATATGCTTTCCATTCTAATACTGCAGTCAATTAGAGGAAATGAAGACATTGCTTGTTATGAGTGGACTATTGTTTTTCTTTTGTGTTATGTGTTTAGGCTTTTTCAGTATCATGTGTTTACTATGTGCTGCATGCTTTACTGTTTGACATCAAAATGTTTAACTTCATTATAGTATCGTACAGAGATAGCTAGGTTTATAAGAAAATGATATCCTGCCCTCACCTCTGTCCTGACAAAATAATTTCGAAAGTACAGCATCCACATGAAACCGCCGTGATATGTTTTGGTTACATTCAAGAAAACTTGTGGCAGTTGTTCCCCAAATTGTATCCAATCAGAGTAATCGTCCATTAGGAGTGGTATTTATTATGGCATTGTTATTTATCCGTTTATTTATTTTTTGTTTCAAGTTCAAAAACTTGTATCTCCCAATTTAACTTGAATGCATCACTGCCATCCACCAGGAACAGTTTCAGAGCTGGTGATAAGCACCAAGAGGAAGTGAGTGCACTGAAAAAATAAATAATAAAACTTGATCAACAAGAAGAACGACAAGAGAGTGAGAAACTAAACTCACATGAACAAAATAAACTGATTGAGACCCTAAGAGGCAACGAGAAAAAGGTAGACGTGATAAAACAAAAACACTGGGGAAACCAAAAACATGCTATAGCTAGTTGACTAGCCGTAGCAAAATAGGTTAAAACATACCACAGGCTTTTTCATCCAGACAAGCCAAACAAAAATGTGAAAAAATATAATGATAATATCTATTAAATGGTAAAATAATAATAATAATAATAATGTGTTGACTTGATGCCAGTCCCATTGTCCGCAGCATTCAAATAGCTGGCTACATTGCTCGTCTTGGGATCAAGAGGTCGCAGGTTAGATTCCAGGCTCCTCCGTATTATATGTCGAAGGGTCCTTGGGTAAGACACTGAACCCCTAATGACCCCAATAAGCAGGTTGGCGCCTTGCATGGCTGACTCCCTATTGGAGTGTGAGTTTGTGTGTGAATGGGTAAGTGTGAAGCACATTGTAAAGCACTTTGGGAGGTCTTCATTGACCTAAAAAGCGCTATATAAATGCAGCCAATTCACCATTTACAATCATTATTTAGCAAGATATTGAGCAAATGTAATGTAATGAAAAAAAAATCCAGTTCAGAGTATTTTATCATTATCTAATATACTGCTTTCTTGTAGCTTGAGAAATTTCAATGTTTTTCAAATTCGACGAGTCTCACCTAGAGCAGCAACAAGCAGCTCTGGAGCAACATGCGGCTATGTGGCGCTCCCTAGTGGCTCCCTGGTGTTTTTTCAAAAAATATTTTATAATGGAAATGATATGGTACCTGTAGGAGGACACACATAGCACAAACATTTTCAAAACATATGTTTTGTTGTTGTTGTTTTTTTGGGGGTCCAATATGGCTTGTTCAACATTTGACCTGGAACGGAGCTGACATAATTGTCCAATATCTTGTAGCGGGAACCCCAAAAAAACAAAAACCTCTTATGTTTTTCCTTATGTTTTTCCCCTGTTTCACAAGGTTGATATCAATGACAATAAAGACAATTCTAACTCTATTAACATTTTTTCTTTTTTCTTGATTTTCTTTTTTGTTTAACTTCTTTTTCCTCTCTTATTTTTGGCCCTACTTTTCTTACATTTTCCCCTTTTCTCTTCCATGATTATTTTTCTTTCTTCTTTGACTTTCCTTTTTACCTTTTTTCCTTTCTTTTCCCCTTAAACCTTTGAACTTTTTCTTTCTTTATTCCTTCTTTTTTCTTACTCCCCAAAAGGCTGGGTAAAAAGTAAGAAAAATGGAGCAGTTTGGTCACCTTTATCATTTAAAATCTTTTCACATGTTTTGCTTCCACTACATAATAGAGTGACATCTAACGGTCAAATATTACACCCTGTAATCATTTCACTTTGATTTAAGATGATTCAATTCAATTAATTTTTAATCCGAGTTGGATTTGCAAAAACAAATAAATATAACAAAACAGAGTACATGTAGTGGTGCTGATGACAAAGGCGACATGTGTGCAAATGCCAACAGCCTGCAAAGATGGCCTCTGCCCCCTTGAGTGACTGCTAACAAGGCCCTATTAGATTTTATTTTCAAAGCGCCATGTCCAATCAACGCTCCAGACACAGTATGAAGGGACGGTCAAACAGGAATACGGTGTCATTTTTAAACCAGTGATTGACAACTAACATGCTCCCATTAGCTCTTCTGTCACTCACAGGTTGCTGTTGTTTGTCCGCCTGAAATATCACTTAGCTCCTTGTTACTTAGCAACAACAAGCACATCGATATGTGCAATTGTTCCTTCACTATCAAAGGCGAGTGGAGCAAAAGTGAAGCCAAAGTCCTCTTGAATGGGATCCTTTAAGATGTAATGAGATGCTCAGTGTGTAGCTAATCCCCATTCTGCTGCCTAAATCAGCTGTTTTAGCAAGAACATGAATATATATGCTTTGCGAATGGCTTTTTCCTTTGCCCTGGAAGCAATCTGTTCACTTCAAAGGCTACAGTGCTTGTCTTTTTTTGTTTTGTTTTTTTCTTTGTTCCTCCCATCAATCCATCCTTGATAGCGTTTTTCATGTGAAGGATCCCATAGGAGACTACATGCAGCCTATTCCATTTCATTCTCCCTTGACTTTTGATGAGGTAACCACAAAATTGGACACGTGGTGTCGTTTTGCCGGTAGTTTTGACGTCAATGTGGTTTAGGAAGCTAACAATTAAACATTATAGAGCAGAAGCTGGCAAGCTACGGCCCGCGGGCCACATGGTCAGGCTTTTTCTTCCGGCCCGGAACACAAAAATGTTAAAAGTCTAATGATAATGCATATAAAATATTAGAAAAGTACTACAAATGAACTTTGCTTCCACTCTTGTCCATAGTGTCCTCAACATTCAAAAAGGTGGCTTTACTTGCTATTTTGATCATGTATATATTATTTTTATCAAAATATATATTAAACAGAAAAAAAACCCTCTGAGCTAGTTTTACGTACATTTCAAATTCTCTGCCTTAAAATGAGATTTATTTGCTTTAATTATGACCGTTTTAAAACCTTTTTGATTACATTGTTTATTTAAAGACAAAAAAACAAACAAACAGGTATAACATAATTGTAAATGTCTGCATGCTTTTTTTATCCGCTATTATTGCAAAAATGATCTCCTTTAATTATTTTTTTGCCAAAATTGAATGGGTAAAAAACGCAAAAAAATATTTTTAAAAAATGCTGATAAATGAAGCTAGGCTTACATTATCTCTTATCTCATGAATTTCCGATGTATCGGATATGAGACTGTGTGTATGGATACAAAACATAAAAACTATACCATACCCTTTGAAGCGGATCTGTTTTTGTAACCTAAGATAATTAATAAAAAAACTGGGCTCAGGGGAGGGCTATTAAAACAGATTTGGAACTACATATTGTAAGGGGTTTCTTGTAAGTCCCCCCATGTTCTCCTTGCAGATTCAAATTATTTTGAGTGGCCACTAAACTAGAAACTAAACATATGCAGAATCAGCCATTCCACTTCCTCTGAAGTTTAACGAATGAATACACGTGCAAATAATTATATTAAATGTGTCAAAAATTCACCCAGTTTACTCATGAACATAAACAAGCAAACATAATATTTTGAACAGAAACCCGACAACAAAAAGTTGTGCATTATTAATGCATACAGAAATACATACTGTTAAGACAGTATATTACAGACCAACATGTGGTTAGGTGTTATTCAAAGCAAAGGGAAAGTAAAGGATCAGAGGGATTAGAGAGACAATTCATTGACAAAAAAGCGGATAATCTGTGAAATCTGTCCGGGTCAGGGGTCGACTTCCAACCAGTCTTGTGCATTTTGGGTGCGTCTTTCCATGCGTTTGTGTTTGTTAGTGTGCGAGTGTGTGTGCGTGGACGTATCTGTGTGTGTTTGCCGGGATTAACCCAAGGGGGCTGCGGAGGAAATGAGGTTAGATCTAAACGGGGGTGTTTATCCTCTTTAGAGTCACTTCACAGCCAGCACACTGGGGAGCCTCCAAGTAAGGAAACAGAGGGAGAACAGCCAGCTTCATTCTCCCTTGATTTCATGCATGGCCAGCATGTAACTATACCAGTATATTTTCAGATTTATAATCACATTTAAGACGTTCTGGAGTCTCAGTCAAAAGGCATATTTTGATGTTTTTTTTTTTCATTTGTAGTAAAAAGCCTGTTTACCAGACTTTAGGACCCTCCATCACATCCCAACTACAACCCAAATCAACAAAAATATTAGATTTCTCCAATATATTGAATGGAAATACTGTGCAGTTTGAACCAGAGTTAGAACAGCGGTTGCCAATCTTTTTAGAGCTGAGGGCTCATTTTTGTTACTGATTAGCGCAAAGGCTACTAGTTTGATATGCGTTTCTAGAATAACATGTTATTACTCTGTTAGTATGTTATTACAAGGTTAAAAAGAGCTCAAAAGCCACCAGGATTACAGGTAACCCCACCCACCAGTCTGGCAGCCTTTTCAACCTGCTGCCATCAGGGAATAGACTGCAGTTCTAAGAGCCAGAGCCAGCAGGCTCAAGGACAGCTTCTTCCGTCAGGCTGTCAGGACGATATTATTTTGATAGCACTTCTGTAGTATTTACATAGATGAATTGAAATGATGAAAGTTTTTTTTTTAAAATTGATTTTAATAATGGGCAAACATACTTAAACTATCATATAAATGTTTATTTTTATATAAATTTACATTTCTTTTACATAGCGGAATCAAAGCATAGTAATCACCGCCATTTTAGTTTGGCAAGTTGCTGCTATGCTGTGCTCATTTTTCACTGCTTTCCATTCAAATTCGACAACATAGTGCCATCTAATGGTCAAATATTACACAACTTACCACTAAGGGTGTACTTTACAGTCCAGAAAATTTGGGAATTGAAGTTGTTTTGGTTTTACTGTTTTTTATGTCAATATTTTCTTTTATGTCTGGTTCAAACTGAACAGTCCTTGCATTCAATGAAGTTGAGAAGTGGAATTATTTTCTTGATTTGGTTCGTGGCCTGTAATTAGGGCAGGATGCTGGGTACTGAAGACAGACCAGATAAGATTCACTGGTTTAAACCATCACCATCATCATGTTTTTTTTTTTCAATTCAAATTTGGAAATGTACCGTCGCAATTAATTATTGTGTCATTTCGCGTCTGCTTCTGAACATGACACCTTCCGCTGGCCAATGCAGGTGTCTTGGGTTCAAAAGAGCACTCAAGTACAAGGGTCAAATGTCAAGGGTTTAGGGGTCTGTAAATGCTCCCACTGGGCTGGACACCTGTCACATATGTGGGAGGTAGGAAAACCTACCAGACGCTGTGCATCATGTGTGCGTGTTAGTATGACACCCACAGTGCCTCGTGTAAAAAAAATGTGTTGAATGTGAAGACTTGAGATGGTGTCACAAGAGCATAAGTGTTGTTGACACAGAGGGAGAACACCTTGCACGCTGCACCTGTAAGCAGTCTTCAGGGGATCAAAAACAACACTTGAAGGATTTGTGTTGGAGGATTTGTCTCGTCCTAATTTGTCACGCTCATACGTAAGATCTTTGGAATGCACCTTCAAAACTGTTTAAAAAGTCTATCATCTATACAATGTGAATTCCCTAAATTACCTTCATATTTAGGATGTTGGTTTCTAGATTTATTATTTTTATGGTTTTTATTATTTACCTTTATTCACAGCATTGCCATTTTTTACTCCATGTGCAGCATTTTGCACATAATGTTAATTGTTGAAGTACTTTATAGATATAATTGAGTTGAGTTAGAAAAAAAAACTATTTCTTAATCATTTCACCCATTTCAAAAGTGATAAAAGAATATATATGTATATATATATATATATATATATATATATATATATATATATATATATATATATATATATATATATATATATATATATATATATATATATTTGGCAGCACGGCGGAACAGTGGTTAGCAGGTGTGCGCACAGTTCTGAGGTCATTAGATCGAACCTTCCAGTGTGGAGTTTGCATGTTCTCCTCGTGCCTGCGTGGGTTTCCTCCGGGCACTCCGGTTTCCTTCCAAATTCTAAAAACATGCATGTCAGGTTAATTGGCCGGTCCAAATTGTCCCTCGGTGTGAATGAGCGAGAGATCAGTCCGTCTCTCTGTGCCCTGTAACTGGCCGGCAACCGGTTCAGGTTGTCCCCTGCCCACTGCCCGAAGATAGCTGGGATGGGCTCCAGCACCCCCGCGACCCTACTGAGGATAAGCGGTGCAGATAATGGATGGATGTTTGGATATATGTATATTATCACCCAGATACTATTGTGTTTTCCATAAAACGTCACCCTTTTTTTGATTAATCAAATGTGTTGCGAAACAAATACGTCAAGGAAAAAAGAAACATATTCTTGAAACTGTTTTCTTCTAAACAAAATCTTTGAATAGTAGTGCATGTATATTCTCGGTTCACAAATCCCTTGACCACCTGGGTCGTCGGGGCACCATTTCTTGTGGTTTGTCTTGGGCAAGTACGGCCTGGCGGCACCCATCCCTCTCGAGGTTGTTTTTCGGGTAGGGGTTTGAAAAAAATAGTACTAGTTTTCATGGATACCATTAGCTGGAGAAGCTTTCTGATTTGACTGAGATACAGCACTTTTACCATCTGGTCGCTGTTGTTTTTCATTGTAACGCGTCATCCCGCTTTTTTGAGATTAGCTGGATCTTGGCATTGATGGGCAGTGGTTTATATGTGACAATACAGTACTGATACGACATCTTAAATCACATATATATATATATATTATCAACTATGTAGTAATGTATGTCTGGGTGTGTGCATTGTGCACTCCTTTAAATAGAGCTGTGTGAGAAAAAAGTTGAAAAATATGTACTCTATGTATAGAGTTACATACAGAATTCCACTTTAAGCCAAAAATGTGGACCACAGGCCAGTTTAAAATATCATCTTTGACCTCAACAACAACACAAAAACAGTGGCATTGTTCGGAGGGATAGAAGAAAGAAAACTGCTTCAGTCGTCAGCTTTTTTTCTCGGACTCTTGCTGGCTGCTGCTTTGGTCTCCTGTATATTGTAGTGGACGCCACTTTGATGTGTTGTGTGTTTTGTTGTGAGTGTTTGCTGAAGGCTCCTCTTTCCCGCGTGTGAATCTTCTCTTTTGTGTCTGACTTCCCAAATTTTCTTGGAAGCGAAGCCAACGTAGCCTTGCCAAGTCCACCGCATTGAAAGGAGTTCAGGCTCCTTCTGTATTACATGGAGGCTCACTCGCATTGACCAGCGCCAGATTTCATGTTGGAGAGCGCCTTTGGCTCTTTCGTCTCTCCCAAGAAGAATATTTACAATTATAATGACAACCTTTTCCACATTGCCAACTGTCTTTTTAAGGGGCCATTGCACCAATTTTCCTGTCATACATGCAAAAATGCTATTGATTGGGGTTTTTATTTGTGGTTCTATTTGAGTGCTGAAAGCTGTCAGTTGCTTTGGAAATTCAAGGTCTATTAGTTTAAAGGGACAGTGCATTATTTAATGCCTTGTAACGGTAAAATAAATATATCCAATTTAAAAAAAAAAAAAACAATATAGGTTGGAATTGATAAGGAAAAATACATGAACTATTATTAAATAAATGTGCATGTTTTTTGGGTGCTGGGTCTAACGCATTAAAAAGCATGTAAGGTATTTTTTTTTCTCTGTAACAAATTCTGTGACGTGAGTCATACATACAAAAATGCTATTGAATGGATAATTATTTATAAAAATATTCTTAGGCAGTGTTGGGTCTAACATGTTACATGTATTTACTTTTCTCTGTAATGCGTACTGTAACACATTATTAAAAAATGTACAAACTCAACTGTTGTTACTTTAAAGGAACCCCTAAATTCTAAAGCTTACAAAATGTGAGAAAATAGTACATGTTTTATTTCGGTAAAAAAGTCATGTGTATATTCCATTTATTTCCAGAGATTTGCATTTTGAAGACAGACTGTCTTGTTTTTGACTTCCTGAGCTCTGACGTCATGTGAAGCAAGCCAGTAATCCTAGCAAGAGAGTTACCCTATTGGTTTACATGTTAACTAGTCAAAAATGTTTTAAGCCAAGTTTGGGTAGTTTTTGTGGAAAATGGCTCGGAATTGTGTCGCAGGTGGGTGCAGCAATGGTACAACAAATGGCATTGAGCTAAAATGGGGCAAACTGGCAAAAATAACACACAGAGAGCTAACAGGGGCTAAACAAGCAGGGACACAGCAAGCTAGCCAGCTGCCGTAGAGGATGAACCGAGACCGATCGGCAGAAAAGTCTGTCTGTCTGTCCGGTCACACAGCCGTTTGCGTCTGTATCGCGGGTAAAATTTTGCGAATTTTTTTTGTCCGTGGTTGCCCGCGGTGGAAAATGCGCAAAATTGGCCAACCCGCTGTTCATCCGTGGTATGCCCGCGAAACAGACACCGGCGGCTGTTCCGCTTCCTCATTGCGTCAGTTCCACGCCCTTTCTGCGTGTGGACCACGGGTATAAAAGCTGCCGAGCCGGGCTGTAGAAATCATAACCGCTCAAGACACAGTCCCGTGAAGATCAAGATTTCAAGCTATGGCACCGAAGAAGAAGCCAATATGTTATTATTGTAATAGTTATTCATTTTTATTTTATTATCATGTTATGAAATGAAAAGAAATGTCAAGAAATAAAAATGGATTAAGACGAGGTCACTACTGTGACGGGGATCCATGTTCACCCCTTGACGTCTCGAGCACAACTGACTCGGCAAATCGCGCTGTATATACGCGGAGAAAGGCGTTTGACAGTCACACGCGTTACACGCGCTAATGCACGTGATAACGCCGCGATACAGGCGCAGAACAAACGTGCTATGACCGTGCTCCACCCGCGATTGCCCGCTAAAATTCCGCGTCCTACCCGCGTGTAACCACGCCCTGGCCGCGGCCGTAGCATGTCGTTCCGCGTCTGTACCGCGTCATATCCGCGTGTGTACGACGTGTGCCGCCCGCGGTTACCCGTGGTCTAAAGTTTTGAGCAGCGCAAAACTTTTTCGCGCGGCCAACCGCGTGTGAATTTCTTGCCGCATGTAAAGCACGGCTGTATCTCGTCTGTATCGCGATCTCAAAGCGTCCAACAGCGTCTGCTTCACGGGCAGAAATTTCTGGTCGTGATTCAGCCGCGATACAGACGCAAACGTCTGTGTGACCGGGCGGGCCCTTACCTAGGAACTACAAAACAACTCTCTCAAAGGGGCAAACGTAAGCAAGTCAAGTCGTGTTAAATTGGAAACCCCTAATCACAAAGAGTCTCGAAGGGCTGCAAAGACCACAGACTATTGCAAACTACAGACTATCATTACACCATCCCCTGATCTAAAACCTACATGAGGGCAAAGAAAAACTCAAAAACCTCAGCCTGAGGAAAATGAAGAAACCTTGAAAAGGGACCGCACACGAGGTAATCTCCCTTCCAGAATGACCAGGCTGCAACGGACGTTGGATTACCAAACATCAAAAAATGAAATAAAATATAAAGTAATTACAATATAGTATAAAATAAAATAAAAAGGATGACAAAGTATCAAATGAATGTAGCACTAACAAACATTCATCAACAAGATGAAAATTAGGTCATTCATAAGCTTTAGAATATAAAAAAAGAAATCCCAACACTGATGGATATTGACTTCATGATGTATGTTACCAGTAACTATCAAGCTACTTTTTTCAGCTATCTAGCAAGCCATTTAGCTAAGTTGCCATTTTAGAAATTCATATCAAACTGTGTGCCCTTTGCGCTAATCAGTAAAAACAGTAGCTCTAAGCTTGAAAAAGGTTGGAGACCCCTGCTTTTCAGAAATCTGTCAAGTCAACTCATGCTTATTTGTATAACCCTTAATTATTGTAGAATCAAACATGAGTTAAATTTAAAAAAACAAACAATTCTAAACATTGTCATATATTATGGTAACAATACACTAATCGCTAGATGGCAATACAAAAAACGAAGAACAACAGTTATTTTTAACAATGTGCCTTTTGTGTTTTAACTTTTTTGTATTAAGAAAAACAAACTTGGATCACAGAGCATGCGTGGTGTCACATTAGCATTTGATCACCTATTTTTTTTTTTTTTATTTAAACATTTGTTCAACCAGAGAAGTCCAACAACGTGGAGTAATAACTATTTTTACATCAAGTCCTGGTCAATAATGGAGGACTTAAATTACATGGGCGTAAGTAAAGAATGTATATTAAAAAAAGATCCATTGTTCTTCCAATACAGTACAAAATTTACTTTAAAAGTGCGCTGAATTTTGGTCTGTTTATGTGTAAAATTATTTTTTATACAACGCAATATAGCGACATCTTGTGGTCATATATTACACTGTGTCCTTTTAAAAAAAGTTGTAAGTGAATAAAAACATACCAATGAAAATGTTTGCATTGACAGTTATCCCTATTTTAATGCGGATTTTATTCCTCAAGACTGAAATTAGCAAACGTAATAAAACGCACGCGCTCAAAAATAAAAAAGCTTAATGACTTGTCGCACGCACTGACTGGTAATTAACAAATCAATAAAACAGCACAGGGGACTAAAATGGCAGTAAAATAATACCATTTTATTGCATGCAAGTACAAGCCACTCACTAAGTGGGATAATAATACAGTGACCCCAGGAGGCGATGTGATTAAATTATAATCAGCACGGATTAATTAATCTATAATATTTATTCCTATTATTGCAAAGGCAGAAGAGGCGCTTCCCTTGCAAAAGGTCTGCTGCTCTTTGTTTCCATGAAAAGCGGCGCTCGGGGGCGACAAGGCCCCCTTGACAACGTAGGCAGAAGGTTATTGCTGATATCAAACGCCCCGCATGCAATTATCTGTCACAACAAATAATTAAGAGGGCTGATAATGAGGAAATTAACATTTCCATTGTGCACATTCTTTATTGTCTGCCTGGGTCACCGCAGAGGAGGCACTGAGTCACAAAATGAAAAATCTCGACCTCCTGTGCGCGCATTGTCGTCCTTTGAGAATGATAAGCGTACACTTACTGTGGCAAAGGTGTGTGCATGGGTGTGTATTGTGTGTGTGTGTATTGTGTGTGTGTGTTGGTATGCAACAAAAATCTTGCTTGTATTAGAAAGAAAATCCAGTTCACAATCAGTCCTAAAGGCTGCCAGTAGAAACCGTTCACCGCTGGTGACATTTATCACCAGCATCAGCTCATACAGTTTGCATATGCAAACTACTACATGAAATAATAAAAATTGTGCTGTAACTGTGTAATCGTGTGTATGCTCATTTAAGGTTTTTGGGTGGTTTTGTATGTTTTTTTTTTTTAATTTATAAATATATATATATATATATATATATATATATATATATATATATATATATATATATATATATATATATATATATATATATATATATATATATATATATATATATATATATATATATATATATATATATATATATATATATATATATTATATATTTGTATTATTACATTGTCACATTGTATATTACTATACAACCTGAAATAGTCTTTTGTCTTTTATTAGCATATTTGGTATTGGAGTAATCCAAAAGTAATTGAAAGTAATCCAGTTAAAGTAACCCTACCCAACCCTGGTGCTTATGTATCATCAAAAGTCTCTCGATCTCATACTTGTCAACCAGTGCAAATTGTTTCCCTTTATTAATGATTTCAAATCCTCCTTGCTGAGCAATTAGATTAAAGATATACACAAAATAAAGAAATAAGTTAAAATATTTAAATGATGTGGCGTATTTTTCAGTGACACTACCAATTATCCATCATTTATTCCAATTTTCAGATGTAATTGAATTGAATTAAAAACATATCGGTGAAACTGCTACATTTATCCAATTATAACATTTTTGAAGTAGTAATTTGGAAATGTTAAAAATAAAGACTTTAAAATGTGAAGCTGTGTATTTAAATCCCATGTAAATATTGAATTGTCATAGTTTGATCATTTTTAGAAAATATATATTGAACTTAAATTTTTCAAGATAAGTTAAACATGAAGATTAAAAACAAAGTTATTATATAATTCTAAATACCGGATTTATTTGTGGGTGTTATAAATGAATCCCATTGCAGCGAATGCAATAATTAGTTGCAATGGGATTGGAACTGTTGAAAGAATAGAATAAATACATTGAAAAGATTGTAATTATAACATGAAGAGCAGGATGACGCTTTACACCGAAAAACAATGGCGACCAGATGATGAAGGTGCTTTATCTGAGTATGAGCAGGAGGATACTGCTACTGGTAACCATGGAAACCAGTATCTGTTTCATGCAAGGGCGCAAACCCCTACCCAAAAAAACAAGCCAGAGGGTTGAGTGCTGCCAGGCTGTACTTGCCTAAGACACACCACAGTAATTGGAGCCCCACCGACCCTGGCTGTTAAGGGATCTGTGAACCAAGAAACCTTACAAAGGTTGATCAAAGTTTTTACTAGCCCGCTAGCTACCTCTGTCATCAAATGAATAATATGTGGCCTGTTAACCGCCGTATAATATTAATTTGTACAAAAAGAAAATCAGCATTTCACCAGATGAGATCGAGATTTTTCACCTTGCCCTTAACTTTCTTTGAAAATTTTAGCCCACACAATTTCTGTCATTGCGACTGTGAACAAAAAAAGGAAAGTTGACTGTGAGGGTCACCACTTCCAGGACAAGTGGAAATTTGAGTATTTTCTCACCAAAATCTGGAAGAACTTCGTCTGCCTAATTTGCCATGAGACTATGGCTGTCAAAGAATATAATATCGGAAAGCACTGCCAGAGAAAACATGCCGACAAAAATCGAACTGGAAACTAACGCCGTTAAAAGGTCAAGCGACCGGATGTTGTCCTAATGGCACAGCAGCGCTTTTTTATGAGACCCCACGAGTCAAATGAAAATGCTACAAAGGCAAGCTACAAAGTTGCCAGGCTGATCTCCCAGAACTGTAAACCTTTTACGGAGGATGAATTTATTAAAGGCTGATCAAAGTGTGCCAGGCTTAGTAGTCAGCCCTTAAACATTTTCATTTGACCAAATCTGACCCGCTTTCTGAAAAGTTTGGACACCCTTGACTTAGATGCTTTTGGGAGGACAGAAGCGGACCAATTAGGTTTTGATTATTTCTTCTGTAAAACGTGCTCGTTACATGAGGAGTTCTATATACTAGCACGATCCTGAAATTAACTAAACTCATAGGAAAAGGTACCCTGTATCCTTTTCCCTAAAATTGGGTGGTGCGAGACCATGTTCTTTGAAGGTGAGATTGTGAGATGGAAACGAAGGTGCTTCAAGCAGGCGGCTGGGTCGAACAAGCTTTAACAATCAACTTAAATCAGGGTGTAGAGTGCAGTTGCTATGGCAACAATGTGTTTCGTCAAGGAGCAGGACCAAAAGGGAGAAGAGAGATCTGGCGCCATCTGTGGATGAGTGTGGGACAGCGGATGTTGTGGGGGGATTCAGCGCAGTGACGGGGAATTTCGGCTATTTTTCAGTAGGACGAAAACTTTTTCACACATTTTCCGAGGAATTGCTATCATCGTTGTCTACAATGGGCATTGGTAGGGCGTCCTGATGGATATGAAGGAATTCCCAAACATTGGTTCATCTAGGTGTTACATTCACTAGTGACACATTACTAGTTCAGTGGTCATGTTGGGGATCTCTGAGTGGGATCAATGTTTTCCCAGGAACTTGAACCCCCTAAAACCCCGCACCACAGATAAACGGGCACACGCACACACACACTGAGGCTGCTTTGCTGTTCACTTTGACTGACACTTCTTTTTGACACTGTGCAGCCATGTTTAACTGCCTTGTGTGCTTGTAGGTGGGTGCGTTTGTGCACGTGCAAAGGAATATTTCCTGTCTTTTGAGCTGGTCCTGATTGACACAAATGGCTTTGAGACTGAGCCCCCTTATCCCACTTACCCCCACCTGCTATCCTCTCATTGGTCAGTGTGTGTGTATGTAGAATTGGTTGCCTGCCTGTTGACTTGACAACCCCCTTCCTCATTTTTAACCCCCTACTCACTCCACTCACACCGCTCTGGCTCATACCGAGGCAGATTTTAATACCGCAACATGTTTCGGAAGAGGCAGTGACACAGTATTGTTCCTTCACAATAGAGGGGAGACAGAGAGAGCGAGGGGGGTGGGCTTAGGGTTTCTGGGCAGGGGGCACCGGACAAAACGAAAAGGCAAACACTTGCTGATGCTCTTTTTTGGGCTTCCCCGTCTAGACACCGATGCGCCACGCAGGGCCTCCAAGACAAATGAAATCGGGGAGAAAGAATAGACGGGGTAAAAGCCGGTCTCTTGTGGAGGCGCTGGGACTGTTCTGGCGGGTGGTGTAATATTAGGATGGGCGATACTGGGAATTTTGGTATTGATCCGATCCAAGTAAAAACATGGTAGTAATGATCGATATTATTCCGATACCAATACGTGAAAATGTCATGATAATTGAACAATTGAACACCTCCCTTTAAGTCAGTTTGTATAAACACAAATATTTTGGCCACTGAAAATAATTACTTTTTTATTTAATAGCTAGAATGCAACCTTAAATGATATTAAAAAAACAAAATATTTTAAACCTCAAGAAAAGCAGCAATGTAAAAAAATACAAATATAATAATTTCTACATGATAAATATACCTTGTTTTAAAAATAGTCAGAAATTCCAAATATTGTCGACCATTTCTGTACCACGGACCAATGTAATGTCTGACTACATTCTAGCAGCCCAGCAACATAATAAGATGAGTAAAAGGAACAATAAAGATATCAATAATCATAGTGATAATAATTTTAATAATGGAAACTGAAATCCATTGTGTAATTATTTGACCACTAGGAACCTAGATGAAATAGGAAAAGGCATCATATATTTTTTTTAATTTACATTATCACGTTTTAAGATCTTGTTTTGGCTGAAATTATTCCCATAATGCTCAATTTCAACGTTGTACAACGTGGCACTGTGATTAAAAAGGTTTGAGATAAAATAAAATGCCTTTTTTGTTTGTCATCAAGAATCCTTAGTGGTTAGGATTTAGCTCTTTACCATTGAGATCCAGGTTCGATTCCTGTTGCATCCAATGCTGAACAAATGTGTTCAGCTGTTGGCTGTTCCATCATTGGTCAACTACAGTGATGAGTTTTTTTTTTTGGAGTCAAGCAAACTTTAAGGTTTAAATTGGGTGAGACAAAATGCGTTAACACATGAATAAGTAAGATAAAAAAAATAGGGCTTTTTTGGTGGTTGCAGTCTACTGGTGTAAACAATTCAACGTGAAACCCTTTTACAGTATAAAACATACAATATTTTTACTACAACACCTATTTCAGAACAAAAGTCAAGAGAGTCAAACAAACAAAAAATCAGTGCCGTAAAGAAGAAACTCTTTGGCTCTTTTGCCATAGTGACAAACAGAAGTTTTTGTTCAGGAACAGTAACATGTTTACACTTTCTGTTGCAGCTCATTGCCCTCTGTAGGTTTAACGTTTTTGCAGGTGTTTATGTGAACTTGCGGAAGTGGCAGACCACTCTACTACACAAATCACACTTGGCACTGTCCTTTTCTGTTGATGAAAAACAAAATCTACACCGTGCTACCTCTTCCTGTTTGCCTCTGCCATTTCTTGCTTCTGATAGGGGTGGCCATAGATTTTGCCGTCTGGCAGGCAGGATAAAACGGAAAGCCAAGTATAGAGAGGTGCTAAAGCAATGGTCTCCAACCTTCCTATCGCTGTGAGCTGTTTTTTATTCCAAATTAGCTTAAAGGGCACCCAGTTTGATATACATTTTTAACATAAATACTTATCATGTTATAACTATGTTGTCACTATGTCACCAATTTAATTGTTGAAGTATGGTCATATAGACTCAACTAACCTCTAAAAAAATTATAATTTACTGAAAATCACAATAAACCAGCACTGGTGAGCTATTTTCAGAACCGGTCCGTGTTGCATGTTGGAGACCCCTTTGCTGAAGTTTGCCTGTCAGTCACCTACTCAGGCAAAAACTTGCCAAGGGTGCCCCTAAATCACAAACTGTCTCAAAAGACTGCTCAGGTTCCAATTACATCATCATCCATGATCTTAAACCATCATGTGGGCAGGGAAAAACTCGAAAGCCTCAGCATGAGAAAAAAAAGACACCTTGAGAAGGGGCCACACGAGAGGTAGTCCTCTTCTGAGATGAACAGATATTGCAATGATAAACACAACAAAGTCAGAATCTAACATATACATAGGCAAAAAGTAAAAATGTTAAAAAAGTCCAAGACAGTGATGACAAAGCTGCCCAGCTGGTCAATGCAAATGAAGACATGTCTCAGGTCCAGGTTCTAGTCCAGTAATTCATTCAGGTTAGTCTAATTCCCTCACTGTGATACCAGTCAGGCAGAGAGACATGACAGGAAAACAAAACAATGGGGTTGGCATCAATCAAGCTATAGAATAGTGAGTCTTAGGTCGAACTTTAAACTGGGGTTGTAGACCTTATTTCAGTTGGCAAAGCATTCAGGAGCCAGTACAATAGTATCGATCCGATCCAAGTATTTGCTTAGTGTCATTAATATCAATATTTGGATCGACCCACGCACCTCCTAGCGTAATGCACTGTGGTGGTCTAAGTGTGGCCTTGTACAGAAAACCAAAGAGGCTTGACACAGGCCAGAAAGGTCAGTCTGTCATTTTTGGAATGCGAAGCCTTGGTGATCTCAGCTCTGATGTTTGCACTAATGGCAACATAAAAACCATCAATGTCATGAAAATAAATCAATGATCTAAATGTTTTTTTTTTCTTTCTACTCGGGCACAGTACAAAAAAAACAAAACATTAACAAAATAAAACATTAAAAAAATTGCACAGTATAAAAAATAAGATACATAAACATGTAGGCTGGAGCTTAAGCTTTTGTGAAATGAAATGAAAAGCTTTTGATTTATTTTTATTTCTGGAAGGGAAGACATACAAATTCAAAAGGAAATGAAATGAAATGAAATGATCTGCATTTATATAGCGCTTTTCAAGTCAATGACTTCCCAAAGCGCTTTACAATGTGCTCCACATTTCCCAATAGCGGCCTTGCAGCCATGTAACGCGCTAACCTGCTTTTTGGGGGTATTAGGGGTTCAGTGTCTTACCCAAGGACACTTTGACATGTAACACGGACGAGCCGGGATTCAAACTGGGATCCCTTGATCCCAAGACGGGCGCTCTACCTCCTGAGCTACTGCCGCCCCAGAAAACCACAAATTAAAGTGAAGTGACATTTTAAACCTAAAATTGTACCACCAGTAACTCCTATAACACACATTACCCAAATTACAAACTTTACCCATTATTTAACATATTTAGCTAAAATACGTTTAGTATATAATGTTTCACGGATCTTCTTGTTGTGTGTCTCGGGCAAGTACAGCCTGGTGGCACTCATCCCTCTCCTGGCTGTTTTTTGTGTAGATTTGTTCCCCCAAATTGAACAGATAGCAGTGGTTTCAATGGTTACCAATAGCAGCAGAAGCTTTCTCATCTGACTCAGATACAGCATCTTCACCATTTGGCCGCTGTTGTGGGTTTTTTAATTTTTATTTTTTTTTGGTGTAAAGCATCATACTGCTCTTTAAATAGAAGTTGGACCTCTGCATTGACGAGCAGCGGCATGTGACAATACTGATTATAGGGAAAAACGATTTTGTTCTTAAATAAGAAGTATTACGTCCTAAAATAAGCTTTACATTACTTGTGGCTTCCATTTTTTTTTTTTTTTTTTTTATTTTTTTTTACTTTCTGGTGATGACGTTATATTCCTTGGTTTTGTGACATAATAGAGGCTAAATAATCTTAAAATTGATATAAATTATTTAAGGTCATCATCTAATTTAGTGGCGTCAAACTCATGGCTCGCCATATCATTTTATGTAGTCCACAAGGGCTTAACATTTCTGAATGTCTAAAAATAAACAGATCAAAAGAGTGTTTGACAAAAAAAAACTACATTTCCCACAATACCTGTCAACTATGGTAGAAATGAATTCATTTTAGGGTCACACGAAGGCTTTTCAACATATTACATGAATATTGGACCTTGAAGTCATGGATTCCCCTGAGATAATGAGTTTGCTCTGTAGAGAAATAACCATGGATTTCTTTTTTGTTTATGCTAATAAAAGATTCAAGTTGCTCTATACCTTCAAGTTTCAACGTTTTACTTTTGAAAAACAGTTTAGTTGTATGTTCTTTAAACCCAGCGTTATGCATAATCCTAATAGCTTTCTTCTGTAATATTAAGCAGTCCAATTTTAACGAGACCATTATGTGATATCTTTTCCAAAAAGGTCTTTCCCCTTGATCTGATTTCAAGACTAAATGCCCAAAATGAGTTTTGGGAAACATTTTCTGCAGCACTGAAGCCGCAAATACAAAAGCTCTTGGTGTGCAGTGATCTCGGCACGAGTGTGTGAAGTTAACACTTGAGTGTGTGTTTGTGTGTTTTTGTGGCAGGTGGAAGTTATTGTGAAGTGTCTCTTCATTGCGTACTTATTTTGGTCGTGCACTAACTAGTCCGTTCTAATAAACCTTTCACCCAAGCGGCCATAAATTTGCAAAACAACTGCTGCCACCCACCATGACACGGTGGCCATGTCGAATAACATAAGGAAACTCTAGAGGACCCCGACAGAAGCTCTGGCCAAACATGCGGCTAGGCTCCTTTGGAGATTTTGCAGTTCAACCTCTCTGTGGTAGAATGATGGTAAGAATGACATTCGGGACGGACATTTCCCCGAATACTATTTTGAATAATAAATTATTTTTATCTTAAATCTTTATCTGCATTTGAGTGAGCTAAGCGTTTGTTGACTATATTTTTACTATTTCGCGTTGGCATCAAATTCAAAAGTGTAAATCCGGGGTCACAAACCTTATTAAAGCTAAGAGCTATTTATTGTTACTAAATTGCACGAAGGACTACCAGTTTAATAAGCATTACTTAAATATGTAATTATTATGTTGCAACTCTTATTTTATTACCAGGTTGTGATTATTAGAGGTTATATTTGGCTCTATCAACCACTCAATATCATGCCAATGAGAAATCAAATTTCCTTGAAAATGAAAATTACCCATGATAGATTTTCAGAACCAGAATCAATCAATAAGCTACTTAGGTGGTGTTAGGGGGCTACCTGGTGCCCACAAGCACCATGTTGGAGACCCCTGGTTTAAAAGTTACCGCGTTTTATTTACAAAAGATATATTGTGTATCATTTAGCGCTAGTCGTAGGAAAAACGTAATCTATTAAGAAAAGAAGACCTAATTTGAATAATCAGCATAAATACATTATATACATAACTTAGCCATTATATACATACCCTCATACAAACATACATTTTTTAAATACTTGAAGGTCGACAAATTTGTATTTTTTTTACATAAGTTAGGGTACGCTTAAGCAAAAAAATAAGAACATTTTGGCCACTTTAAGTCTTTATAGTATTTATTCTACCTTGTGCTTCCTAGCACACATTTTCATTTGCACTACACATTACGGCAACATAATATTACACAGTGTCCCTTAAAAATTATTGTAGTAGACCTTTTTTTCCAATTTTTTTTGGTTTTTTTGGTTTGAACAAATTTATTGACACTAAAAACAGAAAACAATCATGACAATCTCAACAGCAATTAAGCACATTCACAATATTATATTCCAATATTACGTTTTTAACAGCAAACACAAAGTGAGGTTTGAACAAACCTTCTCGAAAATCAAACATATTCACAATTTCATTATATAACATCTTTGTTAGTGTCAATAGATCCGTCCAGGCCAAAGTCGATTGTTCTCGGTCTGAACAAATCCACCGACACCAACAGCAGCAAAACACAGCCATCAAGCATATTCACAATTTTTTTATATTTGACAATATGACGTGACGATATCACGTTTTAACATTTTTTCCTGACATTTCCAACATCAATTAAACAATTTCAGAGTTATTTTCTTTTAACAGTAGTTAACCAGCGTGTAAAAGGCAATACTATTGTGCAAGGGCATAGCTCTGCCATCCCACCCTCCCAAGCAGCATTCTTCCAGTCCTCTGTGTGGGTCCTTTCCCTTCTGCGTGGGTCCTCTCCCTTCTGGGTTCCACAACCCAGGCCGTTGCTGCCGGGACTCCCACAGCGTAGCTCCGGCTCCCCCCTCCGGGTGGGTACAGACGAGTCTTCTTTATGGCTGCGTCCTAGGCCCGCCGCTCGCAGATTGTATGGTATCTGCAGCCATTTGGAGCACAGCCACGGGGGGGATCTGCCTGCACCTCCATACCAGCAGGTTTCTGGAGGTCCAGATGGCGTCCTTGATGGCGGCGAGAGTGAGCCAGTCCCTGGCAAAGTCGTTCCGATGTCTCCTCGACCGACTCACCCCGTAAAGCACGTACTGTGCATCAGGGACCTCTCCTGCTGGCAAGTCCGGGAACTTTCCTAGTTGTTCGGCCATTGTCCACAAGACCTTGGCAGCGCTGCACTCACAAAAAAGGTGCCTCACCGACTCCTGGGCGCCACAGCCAGGTCGAGGGCACGTCGAAGTCGCTGACATTCCTCGGTGGTGCATTACAGCTCTGACTGGGAGAACTTCATGAGCCACCATCCATGACAAGTCTCGTAGTCTGTTTGGGAGGGCAGGATGATTGACGTTGCTCCAAACCGTTGTGGAATCGCCAAACGCAAGCCCCCGCACAGGGCTTACTGTAGCTCGCTCTTGCACAATAGAAATAAGGGCCCTGTGGTTTTGTAAAGTGTGACATTCTTGTGTTTCCAAATCAAACTTCTTCAAAAAAGCCCGAATAAAGAGATGTGTTGGTGGCAAGTTAAACGAAACTGGAATCAAACGATTGTTTGGTACAAGCTTTAGCTTCCGCAAATATGAGCCCATCCAAAAACGGGTCATTGCTTGACTTTTCGGGTTGTTGGGTGGGCCCACAGCGTTTTGGAAGTGGAGAGAGACATATTTGCTTCCCAGGAAAAGCTGGAGGTCAGGCACTCCTTTCCCCCCTTTTTCCTTTTTCTTTTTCATTGTATCTCTTTTTATCCTTTCCCACTTTGAGCCCCAGACAAAGCGAAAGATGGCTCGGTCCATTTGTAACAGCACGTTTCTTTTAGGCATAAAAATTAAACTGATTGACAAAAGCATTGGGAGGATGATCGCTTTGATGATTAGGACCTTCCCCTCTATTGTCAGTTTTCTTAGTGACCAAAAAACAAGTTTTTGCTTAACTTTCCTTGTCACGTCATCCCAGTTGGTCTCGCCTCCTCCATCCGCATTGAATTTTACCCCTAGGATTTTCTGGTCTGTCTTTAACACCGTCAGCGGGAGTCCTGCCTTTTCTGTCTCTTTCCACATTCCATAAAACTTCACTTGCGATTTTTCTCTATTTAGCCTTGAGCCAGACGCCCTCCCAAACAGGTCAGTCAAGTCAAGGGCTCTTTCAACAGATGCGCGGTCAGTACACAAAATATTAAAATCATCCATGTACAAAACACACTTGGTAATTTGTCCCCCACTTCCTGGGATATTGATGCCTTCGACAAATCTATCTTTTCTTAACATTTGTGCCAAAGGTTCAATGCAAAGAACATAGAGAAGGGGAGACATAGGGCAACCTTGACGTACACCGCAGTTGATCTCGATTGCTTCCGATAAATTCCCGTTAATCATGAATTTGCTGTAGATGTCTCGGTATAGCAGTCCTACCCAATTGATGTATTTTTGGGGGAAACCACATTTTTGCAATACCCTGAAGAGGTATTGGTGCGAGACTCGATCAAAGGCTTTTTCAAAGTCTAGGTTTAGGACCGCTAGTCGCATGTTTCTGTCTCTTGCATAACAAATGGTGTCACGGATCAGCATGAGACTGTCGCTGATCTTCCTTCCCACAATGGCACAGGTTTGGTCTGGATCAACCAAGTCTCCCAAGACAACAGACATTCGTGTTGCTAGAAGCTTGCTGAAGATTTTACAGTCCACGTTTAAAAGCGTTATGGGTCGCCAGTTTTTTAAGTCAATTTTGTCTCCTTTTTTGTGCAATAGAGTAACTATCCCGATTCTGAAACTGTCCGGCATATGGTCTCGACTGGAAAATTCGTTAAAAACTGTTAACAGATCTGGTGCTAAAATATCCCAAAAAGTCCGGTAAAATTCGAGGTTGAGTCCGTCCTCCCCGGGTGATTTGCCTTTTTTCATAGTCTTTATGCAATCATTCAGTTGGTCTTGGGTAAAGTCCGATGTTAAAAAGGGGTCTTGACGCACTGATCTTGAAATATGATCTAATACATGCCCCATTTCATTCTCATATGTTTCTTTCTTTTCAAATAATTTTTTGTAGTAGTCTTCGACCAATCTGGTTATTTCACTACTTTCCTTTGTTATTTGCCCGTTTTCGTTTTGAAGTTTAAAAATCCCCTCATTTTTGCCCATAATTTTTTTAAAAAAGTAGCGTGTACATTTTTCCCCTTCTTCTATTTCTCTTTCTCTGCTTCTTATTATGATGCCTTTGCTCTTTATTTCCGCCAAAGCGTTTAGTTCTTGTTTGGTCTCTTTGATTTCATCATTAAAGTCCATCCCCTTTTCTGTTAGGATGAAATAGCGTTGGAGTCTTCGTTGTAGTCCCGACATGCGTTTCATCTCTTTGAGTTTCTTGTTTTTCCCTGCATTTTTAAAAAAGGTCTGTGTTCGTTTCTTTGTCATTTCCCACCATTGTGCTCGTGAATCATACGAGTCTTGAAGGGTCTGCCAGTCTTTGTACAGCTCCCTGTATTGTGCGGCTAGAGCCTCATCCTCCAGCAGGGAGCAGTTTAACTTCCACAAACCCTTCCCAACAGTCATACCTGAAGGAAATGAGAAAGAGCAGGACAGTAGCAAGTGATCCGAAAAAAAAACTGGAATTAATCTTGCATCACTCTGTGCTAAACCCCTCGTAAATATGTAGTCTATTCGAGAGGCTCTGGCATTGTCACTACTGAACCAGGTGAAGCCCTCCTCTCCTGGATGTATGGATTTGAAACAGTCCACCAGTTTAAATGTCCGGCACATGTCTTGTAATAAAGTTGATGTTTTATCTACTTTAAACTCCTCATCATTCCTCTTTCTATCCTTCCTACTTAAGATGCAATTAAAATCTCCTCCCACGATTAGTGGTTGATGGCCTAAGATTGCGCGTCCGTCTCTCATCACAGTACTCCCCTTTATGATGAGTTGAGGGTTGTTTATTAAAATGGCTACCCCATCGTTACGGTTTTCATTCGAGCCACTCCATAATGACGGATATGGCCAAATCTCTTCTCACTGTTTATAATTTTTTAGAAAGGGGATGCAGCATTCCTGTAGTAAAAACACATCCGTTCTGATAGTTTTTAAAAACGATAAAACACTGTGAGCCTTAACCTTTGATCTCACACTTCTTACATTGATAGTAGAGAATGTAATGTTCATAATTGTTGTAAAAGTATTTAAACTAGTTAGACAAAACTGGGGGATCTGAGTCCATTCTTTGGTGATCATCGAGATCATCGAGGGTGTCACCTGTGTCAGACACATCACTTAAGAGTAGTACCTCATTTTGAGACTCACCGGGGAAAACTCTGGGACCCTCTGACTCTCTGTCTGTGGTTCCAGGTCTTCCCCTTTTTTCTGGGTTAGGGGGTGAGCCAGAGGACCTATCAAGGGGTCTCTTACTTCCTTGCCCACTAAGGGTCAGGTTTTTTCCCTCCCCGACTTCCTCCGTCTCAACTTCATACAGTTCCCTTGTGGGCTTATTCACCGGCAATCGGCTTTCTTCTAAATCTCTTATCTTTGTTTCTGGTTTTTTCACCACTCCCAATTTTGTCTTACTTTTACTCCTCTTTCCAGTGCCCGTATGGGTTTTTGGAGAGTCATTCGCCTTTTCGATTTGTTTGTCTTCTCCAAATCCCGGCAATGGCGTAGCAAACAAATTTGCTAATTTGAACTCTCTTCCAGGCCCTTCCTGATTAATATGTGTTTTCGGAGTGGCAGTTGCTTTTTCTATTCGTTTGTCATGTCCAAATTCAGGTATTTTATGAGAAATCGAATTTGAATTTTCAGGTTCTTCCTGTTTCAATTTTGATTCTCTGGTCTCTGCTCCAGGGGTTTTGGTAGGTACATCTGTTTTTTCAATTTGTTTGTCTTGTCCAATTTCTTTGTGCATTTCTTGATCAATTTCATTGGGTATTTCCATAACTTTATTCATTTCCTGTTCATCTTCATTGGGTATTTCTATAACTTCATTAATTTCTTGTTCATTTCCATTTTGTATTTCCATGACTTTATTAATTTCATTGTCTTTGTTATCTTTATTCACTTCATTGTCTTTGTGACAATTATTCATTTCATTATCTATGTTGTCTGACATAATTTCATTGTCTTTGTTATCTTTATTCACCTCATTGTCTTTGTGACATTTATTCACTTCATTATCTATGTTGTCTGACATCATTTCATTGTCTTTGTTGTCTTTGTTAACTGCCTTCCTAGCTTTCAATTTGTTAGCAAACGAATTCGGGCAGTTTCTAAAGAGGTGATTCGTTTCTCCACAGAGATTGCATTTTCTGCTATTGCTACATTCCTCAAAGGAATGTCCAATTGTTCTGCACTTTCCACAAAAAATTCGATCACATACCTCAGCCAGATGCCCATGCTCACCACATTTGCGACAGAGTTTTGGTTGCCCTTGATAGTGGATAAAGCCACGGTTTTCCCCCAGGAATATAGTCGACGGAATTTGTTTCAGTCCCTGAAAGCCCTGAGGATCTTGCCGTAGTTGGACTGGTACCCTCCAGGCACCATTCCAATAGCCTTTCTCACACCTCACCTTCATAGCCTGGCCTTTTACTGAGCAGTATCTACTCAACCAATAACAGACGTCATCAGCACTGATCATTTCACTAAACATTCTAACAACGACAATTTTGTTAGTATTATCAGTCAGCTTCTCCACTGTAAATCCTGAAAACTGGGACCTCACTCCCTCAAAGCGATTCCAAAACTCTTGATAAAGAGCTGCCGTTTCAAAACTCACATCAAAGCCTTTGCCAGAAGTCAATTTTATGACAGCATATACCTCTTCTCAACAAACTTGTTAATAAAATCCGTCCTTGACATTCCCTCCGAAACTGCCACAACATCTTTGAGCAAGAATCTCACGCAGTTACGTCTCCGCCCGCCGGTATAATGCCCGGCCATGGCAGGACTCGGCTGCTTTACTTCTAACTATGTTAAAATGGTTAGAATTGTAAAATTAATAATTAACAATACTCTTATAACCGACGCCAATGACAGTATAAACGCATAGAACGAGCAGTGCTAACCTGATGCGTCCACCATCAACCACTCGTAGGCACAGAACTTGGAGTGTTCCTCCCTTAATCATGCAGATGTTTTGCAAAATATCCCACGCCCTGGGGGACTCTAGAAATTAAGTCTCAAAGCTCGACGATTTGCCTCATATCTGTGACATCACCAGATGACGACAAAGACACATAACGATGGCGGGTCCCGTTAATAAGATTGTGATTATAATAAACAGAGATTGCATAGAGCCCATTTCTGCTTGAAGGAATTGGAACTTTGCTTTTACTGTCGCTGGCGGACTTCTGTTTTGTCCGAGTTGCGTTCTTCGATCATCAATAGCTGCGTGAGGTAAGTTTGACTGCTGTCGTGTAGAGCTTGCCTTCACTTTTTGCCTTAACCTCCTTTTAGGTCAGCAATTGTGGCCGTTTCCTTTGTGTTTTTTGCCCATGTCCTTCAATTGGTTGAATATTGACCGCATAGCTCCCGGTTAGCGTCAGGGCTGCCGAAAGTATTTTGGTTTAAGTTAGCCCCATTAGCAGTTGGCTAACCTGCCATGATCCCTTTTTATATTCCCATCTGGGATCATGTTTGTTGCCGTGGCCTTTTTTTTGTTGTAGGTTCCTGGGTAGCCTGTCTGCATACTGCATGTTTTGGATGGCCAGCCTTCCGTTTTTTTTTCCGCTAATCGGTCCCCGTTAGCCCTCTTCAGCAGCTGGCTAGCCTGTTATGGTCATTTGGTACATTCACGACTGGGTTCATGTTTGTTGTCGTGGTGTTTTTGTTGGCTCCCGGTTATCCTGGCTGCTTACCGCATGCTTTTGACTGGCCAAAATCTAAAAACACTGATCTGCCCTGGCTAGCATTTAGCAGATGGTAAGCCTGCCATATTTCGGCTGGATCTAGGCATTCTTCACAAAAACTACCAAAATGTGTCTTAAAACACTCAAAACCGATGTAGTGACTGGCAGCTCAGGAAGTCAAAGATGAGACAGGGTATTTTAAAAACACATCATCTTATAAAATAACTAAACTAAACTGATAAAATATTTACAGATATGAAAAAAAAAACCTTTCTCTCAATTTGTATGTTTTAGAATTTTTAAGCACAGAAATATGTTTCAGTAGTCTTTCATATTCAACATTTTTTGTCACTTTTCTAATATGAATGGAACACACACGCTATTGTGAGTACCATATCTCAAAACAATAACAATATTTATTAACAAGACCACAGTACCAAACAAAATAATAGTCACAAAGCTACCAACAATAGATAGATAGATAGATACTTTATTCATCCCCGTAGGGAAATTCACACTTCCAGCAGTCTATCCCGTTGTTTATTAACTAATAACATGATGCCTTAGGGGTTCTTGTAGCTGAGTGGATGACGTCACGCTAGTCCAAAAGTTCGACATCCCTGCGGCAGATGGAAATCTTTTTTTTGTGAAAATCCAGGGATACACCACCTCGTGTTAGCAAGTCCTCCTCCTCTCCGATTCCCCCCAGCTTTTGTGTCTCTGTATAGCGGCGTTGAAGTCAGATAGCTCCGGGTAGCTCCGGGTGGCTACACGTTAGCGTCCGGAATGCTAAACGTGAGCCACGTTTCCGCAAAACACAGCAACTGCGCTCCCTGTGCGCTACGATGTTTTCCACCAGCACTCAAGGATCTTATTTGGTCGTGAGTTCGCATTTACCATGATTACGGATGGTACCGAAGACTTATAACGCCGCTAGCCACTTAGCTAGCTCCGGCTCTTCTTCCATGATAGGCCCCTTCATCACGCCGGCACGAGAATTCTTCAGGGCAAGGACTTGATTTCTTCAATAGACGCATTTTTGTGCGCTAAAACCCATGTCCATAGGATAGAAGTAATCCATAGTGTAGTTGTCAAAACGGGAAGAAAAGCACCGAAGATAGGAGCAGACAATAAAACAATAGGGCAGCTGCTGGAAAAGGCAGCGGTTCGTGGCAGCGCCGCTTTGATCAATATGCCTAACCGGCAACTGCAACTAGAAAATACAAGGTGTAAAGTAACAAAGAAACCAGAAACAGAGACTAACATGACATGGAGATGAAATGAAAATGACATATTCAATCAAAATGTCCTTTAAACGGTGAGGATAATTGGGCACAGGTGTATCCAATCACCATACACCTGTGCCAGGTCTCAATAATAATTATTTGGTAATAAAATTATCAAAATATGTGAGGTAACTTTGAACAGTTGTTTGTGTATAATGCCTGCAGTGTATCGATCAATAAAAGCATGAGACATGCCAGTTCAGCTACATGTACAGTACATTTAAGTAAAATATAAAAAAAAAACATGGTGGTTTAAAAGAATTTTCCAACCCTCAGAGCTTCAGTTGCATTTGAAGAAAACAGTAGCAAATGCTAAAATTGCTAGACACATGTATATGCATTTGGAATAGTTTAATGGGTGAAATGCATAAAGCAGTTTATTCCCCCTAGAATAGTTAGGGGAAAAAAAAACAACAATCTTAAAATGCTGCCTTTAATAAAAATATAATATACTAAAGACTTGTTTTCCCCTTTTTTCTGTGGTGTTAGCTACACAATGAACTATTGTTACCTTCCAAAACGAACCCATGACAGGCAAAGGTAGAAACCATTATTTTTTTTTAAATTGCTGTACAACTAATACTCTATTATACATTGAAACCCAATAACAAACCCTTTTAAGGGGGCGGAGAATTCATTTAACAATAATACATACTGTACACTCTGCCTGTGAACATTTACCCAAACCCTTTTAAAAACAGTCTAGCCAATCAGAATGCAGGACACATTGCATGGTAAAAAAGCCTTGAGACCTTGAAAGGTGAACCTTGTTACAGCGAGGGATTACTGCACTGCATTAAACTGTTTCTAACAAAAGCTACTAAGAATAGTTTTGACTCGCTTATAGACTAAATGCTGAATCAAACGCCCAAGAAACACAAAAATTAAATGCAGCAATAGTAATAGTAATTATAAAAAGTACAATATAATTATAGTATTATTTCACCTCCACCATCTATATTATCTAATTATTATTGTTTTACTTTTTTTTCACAATAGATTTATTACATTTGAAGAACAAAATCAGAAGCGTGCAATTTAGCATTTTAAAACAGATCTAATAGAATTTTTAGCCTCTAAGTTAAAAGAAACAGAAATTTACAGTTAATTGAAATTTACCAGAACCAAACTTGATTGCCGCACACCTTTGCTTGGGTGATTGATTTCAATATTGGATAGAATATATCTTGCATTCTCCCTGAATGCTAAAGAGATGTGATTAATTGCTATTGTGCTGAGCACCGTTTTGCATTTTTGGGTCATAGGTGAAAATGTTGTCCCGATTAGATGATGATTACATTCATTATTGACTAATCTCATCATTTGTTTCTTCAACTGTGTCATTAATCATCAAGGAGGAAAATCAGCAAGTGTGTCAAATTATTTCATGCACAAACAAATCGATGTCAATCCACGAGCTATATTTCGAGGTTTTACACCAACGCTGTGCCTTCTAGAATTTAGACCAGACGTGGGCAAACTAAAACCCGCGGGCCACATCTGGCCCGTTAGGCTTTTTCGTCCGGCTTCTCAAACAAAAATCATAATAATATAATGACAATAGTAGTACTAAGAAAACAACTGTTCCCACCTTTGTCCCTTTGTGTGTCTACAACAAAAAAATCCTCTATGAAAATACTACAATAAACTACAAAACTACATATCAAATTTAGTGCTTAAAACTTAATACATTATATTTATTTCATTCCGAAAAGATATTAATACTAAAAAGATTACTAATACATCACAAAAATATGAGTACTGACATGTTACAACAAAAATACTAAAAAAAAAAATAGAACTACAAGTATAATTACAAAATGCCGAAAAAATACTACATGAAGACTACGATAGCAATACTCCAAAATTATTACAGAAACACTACAAAAATAATACCATGTAAAAACTTAAAAATATACATACTATAATACAAGAATATTACTACAGAAAAATCATGACCAAAATACTACAAAAATACAACTACTGCAATGCAAAGAAAATACTACAGTTATACTAAAGAAAATAAGTAATAAAAAAATGACTACTGACATTAGATTACAACAAAAATAATACAAAACTACAACTCCAGTAGTATTACAAAATTACTAAATAAATAATACTATAAAATATTGCAAACGTACTACAGAAAAACTACAAAAACACTAACCCTATGGAAATAATGGAAAAATACAACTGCAGAAATACTACAAGACTAAACTTCAAATTTAGTGCTTAAAACTAAGACCTAATATATTATTTAATTTAATTGTAAATGTTTTAAAACCAGTATGTCGAAATTAACCTATTTAAAAAGACATACAGCATGTAAATGTTTACATGTATTTTCATTCATACCTAAAAAAAACGGACAGGACTCCAGGATCAACATTTTTTAACGCAATGTGGGCGGCGACTCCAAATAGCTGCCCACAACTGATCGGACCATACTCTTGATTATTTTCACATTAACAGCCGCAAAAAGTGTCTTTCTGTGTGAGACACTGGACGTATTTTTTCTCTTTGTCCCTCGGGATGTGAGCAGTCTCCTATCCGTTTTCCTGCTGTCCTGCATGGCTTCCTCTCTCTTTTGCTGTTTCTATCAGCCTGGCCTCTCATTTTCATATGAAAGTGTGCAAAGCAAAAGGAAGGACTTGGTAATCCCCAAAGGGAAGACACACCGCCATTCAGTGAGTCCTTGTTGAATATCTCTTACTTTGAAATTTTTCATATGAACAATTATTTGTTCCCTTGTTTATTTTATTTACTCCGATCATTTTGAGCCACAATGTGTTTTAGTCTAACACAATTATACTATATAGGGGGCTTGAAGACAAGCCCACTGGGCTTACAAAGCAGTTTGGTGGTGTCAAACTTAAAGTGACACTGTGTAAAATCTGATTACGAGATGTCGCTGTATTGAATGACGCAACCGAAAGCGAGAGTTACAAAGCGCAAAGAAAGACACAAAGTACGGAGACTCAACGTGACCATTTTTTTACAAGTTTTATTCACAGCCTTTCACAAGGTTTTTGTTATTTGTGGGTACCAGTAGCAGCAAGATGCCAGAGAATCATCCCAGCTCCCTGTAGGTCAACCTTATGTTATGTAAACTAGAGTAAACCCTTGTTTTTTTGCACGGTTAAGTTCCAAAATGGTCCCAAGATAGTCAATACCCGTGAAGAAGAAACATTTACCGTATTTTCTGCACTATAAGGCGCACCTAAAAGTCTTAATTTTTTTCAAAAGCTGACCATGCGCCTTATATATGGATCAATATTAAGTCGCAAAGTCTTGCAACTAATGAAAGCAGCCGCCGACTAGATTTTCCCCCGAACGCGAAGTAGTCCGTAGTGTATGCTGGGATTTATATACCGGCGTTTCATTGGCTAACCAATGTGTCAATCATCATTTGAATCGATCACTATTGGCTAAAGTTATTCGGAGGTAAAGGGGGCGGATCATTTTTATCATTTACAGGCTCGCATAGGCTAAAGGGGCAAAACAAAGCCTGCAATTGGCCGAAATAGATGTGTCAATCATCAGTTAAATCGATCACTATTGGCTAAAGTTATGCGGAGGTAAAAGGGGCGGATCCTTTTTATCATTTACAGGCTGGCATAGGCTAAAGGGGCAAAACAAAGCCTGCAATTGGCCGAAAAAGATGTGTCAATCATCAGTCGAATCGATCTCTATTGGCTAAAGTTATTCGGAGGTAAAGAGGGCGGATCCTTTTTATCATTTACAGGCTGGCATAGGCTAAAGGGGCAAAACAAAGCCTGCAATTGGCCGAAAAAGATGTGTCAATCATCAGTTGAATCGATCACTATTGGCTAAAGTTATTCGGAGGTAAAGAGGGCGGATCCTTTTTATCATTTACAGGCTGGCATAGGCTAAAGGGGCAAAACGAAGCCTGCAATTGGCCGAAAAAGATGAATGTGAATAGCATGTTGGGTTGACGGCATAGAGAAAACAGTATTTTACTTTTCTGTACTGTATTTGTAAATATTTTACTCTCCTGGATTGACTACACTCACGGATATAAGAGGACCATGGTTGCACATTATTATTGAACACAACGACTTCGGTGAGCTACTCCGGCTATATATTTTCCAAGTATCTTGTTTCAAAGTGATATCGATGTTTCTGTGATGGGTCTTTTTCTTTAATTAAACTCAATTCCAAGTGTTTATTGTCATATGCACAGTAAAGTTGCGAGCAAAAAAGAAAATAGAAACTAAGGAATGGTTGGCATATCTTGAATCCCAAGACTTTAACCTTCCGAATGATATTTGGAACGATGCATTTGAGTGACATCGTACGGACACTGCATCCGCACGTGTCTACGACACGTATTTGCTTCTTTGCAAGCTTTTGGAATGTTAAGGGGGTAATAAGTTTAACTGAACTGAACTGTCGACTGTTTTGTCGACGTTCCCATTGTAGCGCCTTATAATCCGGTGCGCTTATGTATGGAAGATGTAGGACCAAAAACTATTTTTTGGGGGTGCGCCCTATAACCCGGTGCGCCCTATGGTGCGGAAAATACGGTATTCATTTTTTAGTTGTCAGTAGGATATAATATACCGTAAATTCCGGACTATAAGCCGCTACTTTTTTCCCAAACTTTCAACCCTGCGGCTTATTCAGTGATGTGGCCAATGTATTAAAATTTTCTAACGGCCGGTGGAATATATGCGCCGAGGAAGACTGCAACTTCTTGGCTTGACTAGCGGCAAGAAATCTTTCACTAAAACTGGCCGCATGCGAAAGGCAACTTTTTCGCAAGTCTGCCAGTTGATCTTGACAGCGTGGGGCAGCATAAAAAAATCCACCATCACCAACGGGTTCCGAAAATCCGTGACGGAGAGGAGGGCACACCAGCGACAGTGACAGCGCGAGTGAGGCTGCGGGAGCGTGGCACGACGTCTATATGACACAGTTTCTTTCCCACACTGAGGAAGACGACGTTGATGGCTTCAGTTGTAAGGAGGAAGATGAGGACGGTTTACAGTGATTTTCACAACTACGGTATTTTTTTTTAACAGATCCGTTTACTGTGTTGCGAGCGTGTTGCTAGCGTGTTGCTAGCATGTTGCTACCTGTCACAGGCACCGTTTGGGATGAAAGTTATTATTATTATTAAAGCTTTGAAAACTCTCTCGGTGCACCGTCTTTTTTTGTAAATATGTGTAAGCATGTATAATATGTATTTGCAACTGTATATTTGTGTAATGTATTTATTTGTATTTATTTTGGACACTTATTCTGATATGTTTTGGACCGGCGAATTAAAAAGAAGGGGCATAACAAACGGGCTGACGGGAAGTGGGGACCGGTAAAGGTGAGTGTTTTTGGACATGGCGGACAATAATGGATGTATATTTTTCCCACCCTTACCTTTGGAAATATACACTTTTTTCTTTGGATCACTTTCAAGGGGATCCGGACTATGCAGGTCTGCATCAAACCTTAAGTACAGGTATCATTTTACGTTCATTTGGCCGGTTGTGATTTTTGGACTGCATAATTTAATGAAGGATATTCAGTTACAATCGCAAGACTTAAAGTCGGGTCTGGGTTTATTTTGTGTTACACTCTTTTAATGTGGGCGCATGCGGCTTCTATACAGGTGTGGATTGTGTAAGTACAAAATCGGTTATCCTCTTGAAATGTGGTGGGTGTGGCTTATAATCAGGTGCGCTCTATAGTCCGGAATTTACGGTATACAACTGGAAATAAATATTAACTATAGACCTACCATTTAAAAACACAGAACACGGAATTGCAGTTAAATTAATGTTTTTGTTGTTGCTATTATACTGCAGAACGACAAAAATTTGGAGAGCTTCTCCTTTGTAGTTAGCAGCCGGTTAGCTGCATGCTAGCATTGGGGATACTTAGGTTTAGCCAGGTCCTCTAAAGAGTAAAATACAACTGTCACAAATGTGGTATTTTCCCATAGGCTGTTGCTCCAGATCATCCATTTTATGGGTTATGGACCAGGCATTGGTGAGATACAGGCTCAGCAAAGTTGGCTTGTTACATCACTGCAGCAGTATACTAGACATGCAGTCCTGCTATTGTTTTCTCTCCCGACGCTGCCTAAGTCTCTTACTGGAACCAATAATAATACACGGAGCACTCAGTGGTGATCAGCCTTTTTTTTTCGCTTGACTTTCATCACAGTTCGACTTAATGGATTAATTTATTTTTAAGTAACGAGCCGCTAAAAAAACTAACTTTCATCTTGCTTTGCAGTTTATTGAAATTACCCAATGACGTCTGCTTTTGCCAGCTTTTGACAACCCATCGGACGTACCCATTGCCCGTCTTGGCAACACTTTTTCCCGGGTAATTTCCTTGCACAAATTCCGAGACTTTGTGGACATTTGCTAAAATGTCTTCAATTTGGGCCGATGGAATGATGGCTGCATCATCTTCCCTGCTACCATGCCGGGAAACCCTCTCCTCCTCCTCCTCCTCCTTCTCCTCCTCCTTGCTGTCTGTGAACTCTGAACTGTGACGGTGAGACGAAGAGCATGCTGGGATCACACATACACAAGGGTTGCCAAGCGGATTTGAAGCAATAGCCAGTTTGGGAAACCCTTGAAAGTGGTGAAAAGTAACGTGTACTGTACTGTATTTTTGACTTCATAACAATAGGCAATATATTTTTGTTCGTATGTACAGACATTTGTAAGTAGAGGTACCACTGTCTTAAAGGAAATAAATCATGTTTATATGATGGTTCATGTATTGTTGCTTATTATTCAAATCAAAGCCCTTTTAAATGAAGTTTTTACTGTGAGGAAGCGCTACTGTCCCTTTGAAGTGAGCTCTGGTTTCACTTGCACAATAAAAGCAAAACATTTTACGTGCATAATGGAATATAAAAGAAACCTTAAAACTGCACACACACACATCGTCACCATCTGTCAATAAATGGCACAGCACTTAGAGGACTCATTCACCTAATTAGCAATCAATTAGCTTGTTACCACCAGCAGTAATTACCTTTTATAGGGCGAGAGAGGAGTGCAGCTGCTACCACTAATAAAATCTCCATCTTCCCTCCTCCTGCTCCTTATTCGCTTGTGCCTTCCCCTCTTGGGCTCTCCACACCTAACAAGGCCTGGCTGACAGAGAGTTATAGGCCTGTGTGTGGAAGGGGAAAGTGTGTGTCGCAAGCAGGGGGCCCGGCAGAGCAAACACCGTCCCCATGGGGCCCCTCTCTTCTCCCTTCCGAACAGCTTTAAATCCTCTTTTAATGAATATAGGGTCAAGCTGAACGGGAAATCCATCACGGTAATAAAAGCAGGAGGCTTCAAATGGGGAGGTTTTCAACTAGCTGAGTAGACACCACCAACTATTTGATTTGCTTATGCACCGCTGTGGATTTAGTTTTGTCAGCGCTTAACTTTACTATTTACCATATTAAGGAGTTTTGATCACAATTGCGATTAATGGTTATAATGCATCGATCTAGCTCTATTTTGAAGCGACAGAAAGCTGTGGCATATCCCAGCAGACTTTAAGGATAAGGTGGAGGACATACCAAATTATATATATGTATATATACAAATTTTGGCTGCAAATTTCTGTTTTTAATGCAATATCTACGTACAGTAGGTGTATAGAGGCCCATTTCCAACAAGCAGCACTCCAGTGTTCTCATAGTACTTTGTGTGTGCTAATTACGTTACAAGGCTAATAAATGTACGGTATATATTGTGCAATAATCCCTTGTTTGTTGGGAGGGTTCCAATCCAAAAAGAAACTGTAATCTGTAGTTTATTTTTGCACAATTTTTATACAATTAAATGCATTATTATACACTAAAATCAAAGAACAAAGCATTTTTAAAATATTTGTTGTTTTTGTCATAGAAAAAAAAGGTTTGTGCTCACATTGTGCAAGAAGGCCTGTCTTAAAATTATAATTAGCATCGTAAACCTGTGTGGTAAATAACGCTTCTGTCTGTCAGTCCAAAAGCCCGTCCGTTTACCATCTAATTATCCAGCATCTTAGCTCTCATCTCTCTCATTAGCCGTACCGCTTATCCTCATTAGGGTCGCGGGGAGCATCTTAGCTATTTGATGTTTTCACATGTTAAAGACTTGGAGCTCTAGTCAAAGAGCTGATAAGGCTTAAACGGGAGAAGTGTATAATTTGACCCTATACGTTGCTCTATGGTGTAGTACAAGCAAAAATAAATACTAAAAAGACTCGAAGGGACCAAATCACATTATTTTTCTCTCCATTTTTGGCCCAGACTTTTGCAATTTTTTTGATTTTTCAGGTACCTTTAGCAGCAATATTGCCGACATTGATGTCAGCTCCCTCTAAGTGTGGCTCCTGTTTTGTCAAATAATTTCAAATTTCTTGATTTTTTAAAATTGCACGTTTATATGATAGTTCGTGCATTTTGCTTTTTTTGAATATCAACAGATTTTCCTAATCAACATAGTTTTGTTTACAACCACCAGGCGCTAAATATTACACACTTTAATTCAAGTCATCTTTATTTGTATAGACCTTTATCTCAAGAAGTCTCAAAGGGCTGCACAGACCACAGACTATAACAGACTACAGATTATTATTACAATATCCCCTGATCTAAAACACACATGAGGGCAAGGAAAAACTCAAAAAACATGAGGTAATCCCCCTTCCAGGATGACCAAGCAGCAATAGATAGGGCTTTGTCCAATTTTGTCCTGCCCCTTATTTGTCAAGCATTTTGAAATCTCACTCCTGATATAGCTAATATAGATACATATAGCATGTTTTCCTGTGGTCCTTGTAGATAAGCAGTTCCCTATACACTTCTATTTACAGAATATTCTGGGCATAAACGAGCTATAGGCAATGGCTGTAGGAATTCACAAATACAAAGGCTGAGGTGATTTACCGTCCTTTTGAAAGCTTTAACCCATGAGTCGAAGAGTTATCTGTCTATCTATCTATCTATCTATCTATCTATCTATCTATCTATCTATCTATCTATCTATCTATCTATCTATCTATCTGTCTGTCTGTCTGTCTGTCTGTCTGTCTGTCTGTCTGTCTGTCTGTCTGTCTGTCTGTCTGTCTGTCTGTCTGTCTATCGATCTCCTTTTCTCTCTACCTACCTACCTCCATACCTACCTCCTTATTTGTAATCCTGTGGTACAACGAATTGATATCTAAAGGGAGTTTTGTAGAAGTACATATCATCCCGTTCTTCTTTTATTCAGGAGTCCAGGACATCTTTGCACTACTGGCAGTTCTGTATAGCTAGCCACTCCTTGCACATCTGTTTCTCTGTACTTACAGTGTTATTGTTACAGTGTTATTGTTCTGTTTACCTGACTTGTTTACCTGACTGCCCATCTTGCACATCTGGTTGGCTACTCCTCTTGCACTATTTGCGCTACTGTAAAATACTATACATAGCCATAATTATTTAGTATATTATTAGCACTCAATACTACAACTCAATACAACATTTTATTTGGATCTGTACATTCAAGGAAACTGTGCGGGTCAGATGTATCGACATTTCGTTCTGTATACACGTGTACTAGAATGACAATAAAGTAGATCTGAATCTGAATCTGAATCTGAAGATCTCCTTTGTGAAATGTCTTCTTTAATCCACCTTTGTCCCCTGCATGACTATCTAGCCTCTAACCAGTTATGAAACGCAAACTTTGAATCCTTTAATCCTAAATGTAGAGCTTAACCCTCTCAAGCAGCGAGGAAATAAATCAGCGGGATTTTTGTCACCCTCCGGTTCCAATGCCGCCGCTGCCGCGTCTTTCCTTGTAGCAGCGCGCAGGCTAACAAAGGCCCCAAGTGACAGCCAAGGTTAATCCTATATGTCGCCATTATGCGAGGTCAAGCTTCCTAGCCGTATATTCAGCGTGTCATTAATTTCCAACCTGCTGGTGCAGGAGCGGGTGCAAGCTGCCTCTGCACGTTTTGCCGCGTGCACTCACGCACACATGCAGATGCTTCCACACAAGCAGAAAGCGACACACGCGCGCGCACACACAATGACTCGCTACATTAGCTAAATGGCCGGCGCTCGGTCTTTCTCTTTTCCTCTCTAATGAGACGGGCTTCTGGATCGTGTAGTCTATTCATCATTCTGCTTGTTCCAATCTAGTTCTTCCTTTATCAGGGTTTTGTTCAAGGGCCGAAGTCGTCTGGAGCGACATAAATCACCTGTCAGCCCTGCTCCCTTGGCTCCCATAATGCTCTATTAGCACTTCCACCACTATTATTGACAAAGCAGTGGCCAGGTATTACATTGGAAGTGTCTACAAGTCTTCCTGTTCATCTGTTATCTGGCAGGGGACATTTATCGCTACTTATTTCCTGGGAGTACTTTGCAACACTACATCCTGGATTTCAGAGCGTCTTGTGCACATTCTGATGTTAAGAAGGGTTATGTTTAGGTTCCATTAATGTGATGACAATGATTACAATCTGTTGACGACAGAGCATAGTACTTAAACGTAATGATTGCAAATATTAAATCTCAATCAAATTCACCATCACAAAAAAAATTCTAATGAATTTTTTAGACTTATTTGAATAACGCTAAAGAACAACAATATCAACAGAAATGATGGATAAAATCAAGTATTTACAAGAGGTCTCAAGCTCAGTTTACCTTGGGGGCCGCCGGAGCTGGGGTCTGGGTGAGGTAGGTCCGTATCCGTTATTTTCACAGAGTCTAAATAACAACTTTTCACTGTTTTCAAATAAAAGGTAAGATCTAAAAATAAAAGTATTAAGATTGTTTATTAAAATCAAACAATCAGTGATCAATCATAATCAGCTCGGGCTGCACTTTAAGTGACAGTGTGTATTATTCCTTCCCTCTTAGTGATAAAATTATGTCATTTATTTTAAAAAAGGGCTTCATGATCAATTTTAGTTTCCTTAATTTTAATTCTTACTTGTGATTTTTAGCAAATTATTTTGGGTCAAATTATAAAATCTGTCCCTTTAACATAAAGACCCCTGGTATATATATTTTGGGTAGTTCACACTTATGGTACACATACCTTCACTGTATCTGTCCAACTTGAGAAAATGAGATAAATGTGTGCAACAATCAAATGTTATCAGGCGGCATCAACTCAAGTTTTGATCGTATTCGAGATTTGCAATTTAAATGAGCATGGAACTTTTTAAATGCTTGTAGCAGGGATTTTCATAATAATTATAATAATTACGATAATAATAACAACAACATTATTTTACCTATATATTTATTTAGTTGTTTTTTTATTTAAATATGTTTGTATTATTATTATTATTATTATTATTATTATGTGTTATTATTTGTATTTATTTGTACTATTACATCTAAAAATAAATAAAAGCTTTCCATGCCAATACATTATGTAGACACCTTACCTCTCAGGAAATGTCATGGTTATTTGGAAATTAGTAAATTCGTATTTTCAGAAATTGAAAAAAAAGCTGCACAGTGAAAAAAACATTATTTTTGAAAATGTTTCTTCCTGAATGCAATGGGAAGATTAAAATGGTCAGTAGTGTGTAAATGCCTCACGTGATCTGAACAAGTCAATGCAAATAATTTAAGTTTAATTCGACACACTTAAAGATGGTGTTGATGATAACAAAAACAGTAGATGCCACATACATAATTGTGGTTAGGGCACAAGTTATAGCACTTTACTTTTCATATCCTATGAAAGCTTTATGTGAAAAATGAGTACTGTTTTCAGTTCCTATTTTTTCAAGTCAATTCATGTTTATTTGTATAGCCCTTAATCACAAAGAGTCTCAAAGGGCTGCACATTTCCTTTCATTTTGTTAAGTGTTTAAATGTTTTGTGTAATATGGTTTGAAATTGAAATCACCAAAAATGTATTAATTTCTGCCCATTTTCCACAGCCCTAGTTGGGACCACACTAGCCCAATATTGTCTGCATGAAAATTAAACATCATTTAACAAAATACTTTTTGGTGTGTATTTGATGTTCATGAAATCACCCAAAACCAAACATATTCCTACAACAAAATGAGAATGTGTATTTAGTTTTGTGTGTTGTGTTGTTCTATTAGTTTATATCTTATTAATTGACATTGGTACTCTGAAATAGCAATATTTTTCAAGGGTCACTGTTGAATCAAAATTGTTTAGATATTTTTTCAAACATAAATTTCCTACAATGATGTGCATTCAGATTTTGAAATGCAATTTCTCACATGATTAAAAAAGATGCTTTTATGAATATGAATATTCCTTCTAAGTGTAAAATTATTTTGCCTTAATAAACAGTTCAACTCCTTTTTTTTCAGGATGATGAAAAAGCATTATTTCTACTAACGTATATTCTGCAGACAATAGAATAGAATGGAATGGAATAGATGTTTCAAGATTTTTTTAAATTAAATTTAAAAAACAACAACACAGTATCCAAGTGCTGAAAGCAGCTCAACAAAAGTGATGATAAATTTAAATAACAAGTATTAGGTCATAGTATAAAAATAAAAGACAACAGTTAAAATTAGAATAAACTAAAAGAGTGCCATTGTTGCACACTCCCAGATGGAGTCTAGATCGCACAGATGTGAGTGTGTTCTTGACTCTAGCCACCTCCAACTCCGGGGATATGGCACCGCTATATACAGTATATACATACATACATACATACAATTATTGCACGCTCCCTGTATTGTGCAAAGCACGTTTAACCAGTGTTTTATCTTTCACTATTAAGGGTGATCATTGCTGTTAGGTAGAAGCTTTTTTAGAAATGTCTTTCTTCTTGACTTGGGGGTCCTGTATCGTCTACCTGGGGCCAACAGTAAAAAACATGGAATATCCAGGGTGGAATGCATCCTTTATAATTTTCTCTGTAGAGTTGATCAAAAGAGGAAATAGGCCAATCCACAAATTTCTGTGCTTTGCTGATCCCCTTCTGGAGCACAAAACGCTGGACTGCTGTACAGCCGGTGAATTAAACACACGCACTCACAGAGTAAAAAGAAATGTAAGTAATGGATTTCAAATAATTATTTTAAAAGATATTCAAAGATGTTTTGGGTCAGTGTTTTTCAAGCAGTGTGCCAGGGCTCTCTGGTGTACCATATCTCTTGTTTTTTTTTTTTTTTTTTTTTAACTTTTTATTTCTCACACCCATTTTTGACAGAGGTTTGATTCCCCCATCTTACATCAACACAAAATATATACACTTGACACACTCATAAATAACAGAAGGAACAACAAAGAACAAAAAATGTTATTAATAGAAAATAAGAATAAATGCTCATACAATAAATCCATACAAAAAGAAATATATATATATATATATATATATATATATATATATATATATATATATATATATATATATATATATAAATTAATACATCAAAATATACACCCAAAAAAAAAAAAAAAAAAAAAACACATAATAATTAGGGGGAGGTGTTTAGACATCAAGTAAAATTTGTGTGATAGGCTTCCATCTTTTCTCAAATTGGTCAAGTTTCAGTTGAAGTCTTGCAGTGATTTTTTCCATAATGTACATTTGCTTTAATTTGTCTCTCCATTGTTTTATGTCAGGCGGTTGTGGTTTCAGCCAGGACACTGTGATCATTTTCTTTGCTACCAGAAGCATTACCCTTAGTATATATTTCTGTTGACCAGATAGTAATTCTTCTGGCAAAATTCCTATTATGTAAGCCTTTGGGTCCAACTGCAACTCCCAGCCAGTGATTAATTTTATTTCTCTCTGGATACTTCTCCAAAAATTTGATATTACAGGGCAATTCCAGAAAATATGCGTAAAGTCTCCGACCCCCCCACAGTTACGCCAACATAGATTCGAGGTATTTTTATACTTTGAAGTGATAGAGGGTGTATAGAAGAATCGCATTTTTACTTTCCATTCAAACTCCCTCCATGTCGGGCTGTTGGTTATTTTGTGTCCCTCTTTCAATGTTTTTTCCCATTCGTTGTCTTTTATCGCTACATTAGTTTCTTGTTCCCATTTTTCCTTAACTGCCATGTCCTCATTACTGAGGTCCATTCTCAGGGCTTTATATAGTTTTGATATAACCCCCTTTATTGATTGTCCTTTTGTATACGATATTAATAATTGCTCTACCTTAGTCGGCTCCTTACATATTTTCCCCCATTCCTCGTGTTTCTGGAGGTAATGTCTTAGTTGCAAATATTTGTAGAAATCATTTCTGGGTAGGTCAAATTCTTGTTGGAGTTGTTCAAATGATTTCATTGCCTGTGCTTCCAATACTTGGGTAATCAACATCAGTCCTTTTTGGGCCCATTTTTGAAACCCTACCTCCATAACCCCAGGTTTAAAGTCTGGATTTTTCGCTATTTTGGTAGCCCTATTCACAGATCTTGATATTTTTAATTTTTTTTGTATTGTTGACCAAGTTTTAATAGTTCCCTTAATCCATTCATTCTGGATTTTTAATTTATTCCACCTCGTGACTGATATGTATGGTAACGATTCCACAGGCATATTTGGACAAGATCGCTGCTCCATGTCCACCCATATCGTATCTTTGTCTGTAGTAATCCACAAGATGAGTGCTTTAATTTGAGCTGCCCAATAGTAATATTTAATATTGGGTAGGTCTAGGCCCCCCTTTTCTTTAGGAGCTAACAGGGTTTTGTATTTTATTCTAGGTTTCTTGTTTTGCCAAAGGAATTTTGCTATCAACTTATTTAACATTTTAAATGTGGATGCCGGGATCAGAATTGGAAGGGATTGAAACAGAAATAATAGTCTTGGTAATATGTTCATTCTGATTGTTTCTATCCTGCCGATAAGACTTAAGGGCAAAATTTCCCATTTTTCCAAATCTTTCCTTATTTCTTTTATCAACATTCCATAATTTGCATCAAACAGCTGTGTGGTATGTGGTGTAATGGTCACCCCCAAATATTTAAACCCTTTATTTGTCCATTTAAAATCAAATCTTTCACTCACATCTGTTGGACATTTTCCTGATATCATCGTTGCTATTGATTTGCTCTCATTATTTGAATACCCAGCTACTTCTCCATATATTTTAAGGCTCTCCAACAGTGGTGGTATTGATAACGAAGGTTCCTCCAGCATTACCAACAGGTCGTCTGCAAACAATGATATTTTATGTTCTGTTCCTCCTTCATCCAATATCCCCCTTATTTGCTCATTTTGTCTAATTGATTCTGCGAGTGGTTCTATGCTTATTGCAAACAAGAGTGGGCTTAAACAATCCCCTTGCCGGACTCCTCTTTTGATTTCAAAGAAATCTGAACAGTGACCATTTACTCTAAGGCGAGATTTAGGATTTTTATAGATTATTTTCACCCATTCAACAAATATTGGAGGGAAGCCAAAGGCTATAAGTGATTGATGTAAGAAGCTCCATTTCACCCCATCGAAAGCTTTTTGTGCATCCAAGCTCAGTAACATCGAGGGTTGGGTCTTAGATTTTGTGCTCGTAATTATGTTTAGTATCCTCCTAATATTGTTTGCACCCTGCCTTCCCGGAATAAACCCTGTTTGATCATTTCTAATTAATTTCGCTATAAATTTCTGCATTCTTTTTGCAAGTATGCTTGTAAGAATTTTTAGATCATTACAAAGTAAACTAACTGGTCTATAGCTTTCACACAATATTGGGTCTTTTCCTTCTTTGTGCAGGACTGTTATGATGGCTTCCGACCATGCTTTGGGGGGATCTCCTTTTGTTAGAGAATAGTTAAATACTTTCTGCAGTACTGGTATTAATTCTTCCTTAAAGCTTTTGTAGAACACCCCCGGGAATCCGTCCGTTCCTGGTGATTTATTTATTTTTAAGTTATTTATTGTGTCTTGTATTTCCTGTTTTGTAATGGGGCGAATAATTTCTAATGTATCCCCTCCTGTTAGTGTCGGTAAATGTAGTTTTCCTAAAAAGTTTTGTGCCGTGTAGCTATCTAAGTCATTTTCTGAGTCCTTGTATAATTCTTTATAATAATCTGCAAATGCTTCTGCTATACCTTTGGGTTTTACTAAACATTGTTTAGAGATAGGATGTTTTATTTGTGATATAATTCTATCTGTTTGGGCCTTTTTAAGTTGGAAGGCGAGCAGTCGACTGGCTCTATTGCCCATTTCATAGTATCTCTGGTTCACAAAGCGCAGAGCCCCTTCTGCTTTATTTGTCAAAAGTTCATCTAATTTGCTTCTGGTTATTTTTAATACCTGTAATCTGGATTCACTTGGTGTTTTTTTATGTTCTTCTTCTAGTTCCTTAATCTTATCCTCCAATTCCTTCTGATCCTTTAAGCGTATTCGTTTCAGCCGGGACGATATTTCAATTAATTTCCCCCTTATTACAGCTTTCCCTCCTTCCCATAATATTGATGGAGAAACCTCATTGTTGTCATTGATTTGGAAATATTCTTTTATACACCGTTTTATTTCCTGTACTACGTTTTTATCTGAGAGGAGAGATACATTCATCCTCCAATACCTAAAATGGGGTTCATTGTCTAAACTTAGTTTCAAAGTAATTGGAGAATGGTCACTTATAGTAATATTCTCTATACCACACTCTACTACTGTATGCATATGTTGTCTTGAAATGTAAAAGTAATCAATTCTCGAATAGCTGCCATGCGGGTTTGAATAGAAAGTATAGTCTTTAGTTTGGGGATTCTTCTCTCTCCATGGATCTATCAATCCCAATTCTTTAGTTATGTTATTCAACATCCTCGACCTCTTTGTGTTTGTTCCATGTACTGAAGGATACTTGTCCACTTTGCAATTCTGTACAGTGTTAAAGTCACCTCCTATAAGTAACATTCCCTTCGCACAGTTGGTTATTACTTTAGCTAATACTTGAAAAAATGTCCCCTTTTCCTCAACTGGTGCATAAACATTCATTATTGATATTTCCCAACCGGCCATTGACCCTATAATCATTATATATCGCCCCAGATTGTCCTTCACTTCTTTTTCGACTTTAAACGCCACCCCTTTTCCAAGTAAAATTGCTACTCCCCTCCTTTTACCATAGGATGCGTAGAACACCTGGTTCACCCATTCTCTTTTTAGCTTCTTATGTTCAATCTCGGTCAAATGTGTCTCTTGTAATAAGGCTATTGAGCTCTGCAATGTCTTGAGTTGATTCAATATCTTCTTTCTCTTGATGGGGTGGTTTAGCCCATGTACATTATATGAAACAATATTTAGATTGCATATCTCTTGTTTTAAGGTAGAGTTGTTCAAGATTAACCCTACAGATAAGAGTGGCACCAAAACAACACCACATTTTCAGTACTTCTTTGTCATTTATATATTACCATAGTATTTTTTTACCACTTTCGTTTGGCGGGCTGCATTAAAACGCCAAATGGATGTGGCCCCCTGTCTGTGGCCCCATGTCTGTAGTTTGCCCACCCCTGAATTAAGTCAAGTCAAGTCATTTTTATTTGTATAGCCCTTAATCACAAAGAGTCTCAAAGGGCTTAACAGGTTATTAATGGTTATTTTGCCAACAACGTATGTTTTAGGTGTTATTTGGTTTGATCTTTGGAAAACATACATTCTTTTAGATTCAGGAATGTACCAGATGCAAGGAAATCTCATTTGATGCTAAAATTCCTTTTGAAAAAAAAAATAAAAATAAAAATAAAAACTGTCTCTGTTTCTTCCCTGGGAATGAGCATTTTCACAAAACTTGCCAATATTTGACGACAATTTACTTGAGTGTGTTAAAACATAGGATCAGAATTTACTATTTGTTCTGTCAAAAGAAAAGGAAAATAGTTTTTATTTAATGGGTTCCATGTGTGTATAGCTACAGAATTTAGTTTTCTAAACAGGTTAAAATATGCAGCTGGCACTCAGTTCTTCAATTTAAGACTGACAAACATGAGTTACCGATTTGTTTTCTTCTTATTATTTCTAAATAAACAAGAAATGTCCACATTTTTACCAATTGGTTAACAATTTATATTCTGCAGTTTGTCAATTATATTTCGAATGAACTCTTATTGTGTAGTTGTATACATAGTTGCACTTTCTTTGTGTTACTATACAGAATCAACAATCTTTTTCTGTCAATGAGTTGGTACAAACTGACATAATTTTCGCCGTTCTGCCTCAACAAAGCTTGACTACGTCTCACTTGTTTACAAATACGCAAAGGGCTCTATAGCTGATGCATCAACGAGTGTTTGTAAACTGCATCTGAAGGTATATTTGTGCAAAACAGGTAACACGGGCCATCTGGTTCGAACAGGTGTACCGAACACACACTCTCGTCAGACTGATCTATGTGCTTGGCTGCCGACCAGACATGGCCAGCAGGTCCCCCATCTCCTTCCAGCTTTCATTTTTCTCCCCTTCTTTCTTCATTCCCCGCCATGTTTTCCCTCTCGACTGACCGCCTCCTCTATCTCGGCATGACGTGATCTGTGCGTGTGTGCAGATACCGCTCGAACGGTCCCCTCCTTTGTCTCGAGTGTGTAGCAAGCCAAGTCGCAGGTACACACAGTGCATAGTGTACACAGACAGGCATGAGCAGACAAACAGTGTTGAGTGCCAGAAGCTGATGTGCGACTAACTACGCATGAATGAAACCTCAGCGTAGAGACGAGACGGAATGTTTGAAGTGATTGGCGCACAATGCTGTCAAACAAATGGAAAGCTGTGTTTCCTCGCGCATCGCTGTGTTGCAACATTTGCTCGGCACTGTGAGATGAGCTGAGAATGGAGATTTCAGCCTGCTTAGGAGAATAACAACGCTTTGTGCAGTGTCAAGAAGATGCACAGGGTATTTTGGTCACTGCGGTGGACATATTCAATACCGATGAGGGAAGCACTTTTAAGATGGCGTTCTACATTATGAGAGGAAACAGATTGAATGAAGAAACATTCAACAGCTTCATAAGCCTTATGTTTTAATTATTCTATAAAGAAAAATAACGCTAGTTGGTAAGTTTATTCTGCTTTCTTTGTATTTTTAATACTGCAGTGTAACAAATTAGCCATCAGCCAACAATAGGTTTAGCGACTTGTCACTGTAACAGTGTTCTATACATTGTCTTTATAATTAAGACTCACAAGGCGAATGTATCTTTTCATGCTGTTGTAATCATACATCCAAGCTTGTCGGCATCACACAACATACTGTCTCTGGAAATGAGATCCCAACATAGACACATTAGTTCCGCCAATTGGTTCCTACTAATATTCCCACATCTCCCCGTTTAAGTGAGTAGCCCACATTTTGTTTAATAACATCCCTAACTGCTTTTTATGTAAGATATTTTCTAAGAAATCAATTTTCACGTGTCTTCTGATCTTGCGCCCTGATCAAGTCATAGAAGGAGTTTCTGTAATTACCCTGGTTTGGGATTGGTTTCTCCTAAGACTTCCTGGGGGCTTCTCGATGTTGTCGGACCATCGTGACTGGGGTGGGCCTGTGTTGACCCCAGGTTGCGCTATGTTCTACACCCACACTCTCTGTCTAATGTGCCTGTGTTGCTGACTGGGCACAGTAAAGGGTAACTTCTATTTCCTGAAAGAGTATGTTGTGAGATGCAGAAAAGCTTGGAGGTATGATTAAAGCAGCATGAAAAGACATATTTGTCTCGTGAGTCATACAGACCATGAATGCAACACTGTTATAATGTCACGTCTTTCTGGATTTGCGTCATCCTTAAGAGAAGACATCACCCGGACTTTTGTTATGGTATGACAATGTTGCAATCTCCTCGATTGGGTCACACGGACTATTATGACCAAATTGGTCAGTTTTTATCACACGCATCTCAGAGTGTGATTTACCGTTGGTTATTATCTTAAATAATTGGCCTCAATCTGCACCCTGTGCCGGTTTTGTCTGCGGAAGAATGGCGGGCTACAAAAATGTGTGCACGTTCCTGTAATCATGGCGAACAGAGGCTTTTAAGGAAGAACAACGGCATCCCTTTTGCAATCGCATATCTGCAGGTGTTAATGCATCCTCCTTAATGATGATACTCTGACACTGTCATTTTTATTTTGAAATGTGTGTGGCAGGTTTCTTGTAATTCTGAAGTATTGTAGGGATCAGCCCTATACTGCTTATCTTTAGTTTACTCGCCATGTAAGTGGCACCCTTGAGACCGGAATCCAGTTTCTGGACCAACCAAGAGCGGATCGTAACCACTTCAACCATTGAGTGGTAATTTATCTTTGAAAAATCATTACTGAAGATGTGAAGATGTGTGCAAAGTTTTTTTCTTATCAAGCAAACGTATTAGTGTTTTTTTTTTTCATTTTAATTATTTTCTTCCAAGATTGTAAGATAATACAAATCTTAGTAAATAATTTTGCTTGTAGATGTCTATAATTTAGTAGAAAACCAAGTTGAAATATTTCAAATCCACGAAAGAAACCACCTAAATGAGTACATATCTCTGTCAATAAGGTAAAATGTATCTTTTTGCAGTGTGGTCATTGTTACTTGACTAAGTAAAGCTAAACGTGATTTGTTTTTCAACAGTTGACATTGAAAGTATTCCTCAAGAAACTTGCATTGTGTTTGACTGGTGAAAGTAGAATTATCCTGAATATCAATATAAACAGCTGTCAGAACCAGAACAGACGGTAGACCCAAACGCATAACGTTTCACCCCAAGCTTTATTGCGGAAGCGGGAAAACAAATGCCAGCGATTCGGCGATCGCTGGGAAGGAGAAGCAGGAAGCCCACGAGATCGGAGCGTGGTCGGAGGGCGGAAACGAGTCGAGCAGCCTTAACGGGAGATCGGAGCATGGTCGGTGGGCAGAAACAAGTCCGGCAGCCGGGACTGGAGATCAGAACAAGTAAGGTCATCGGAGACGATGGGGAAGCCAGTGACAGGGGATCGATACAGGATACAGGATACAGAATACGGGACCGGTCGGGAACAGAACGGGAGCCAGGTTGAAAAAAAACCGATTGCCTTGCAAGTGCAGAAGTTTGCTGACGGACTGACCAGGAGTGAATAGGAGAGGAACCAATCAGGAAACGAGCAGCAGCTGGAGCCAAACGAGTGGGCACAGGTGAAGGCAATGGGCAAATCATGACAAAGGCTTCAGTATGATGAAAAATGTTGACTGATGGTTGGATACGGAATAAAAAAGCAAATGGTAATGTGGAAGTAAATTGAGGGAACTTTTGACAGTCACATTTATTTTTAATCTATCCAGCCTATGAATCACTTTTACAACTGTGTGAATGCAAAACACATGGACCAGACAATTGTTTGCTGACTGGACCAGGACCAGTGTGAGGGAGGGGGAAAGCCGTAGCCATGTCAAAATCCACCACTAGTAAAAGTATGTGTGTGTCTCTGTGTGGAGTCAAACTTTGGAACAATTTACAAGACGAGATCACACAATGCCCTAACATTCACGTATTCAAATATAAATGCAAAAAAAAAAACATTACCGGCAGAATACAGAGATGAAGAAAATGGCGTATGAGTGATACTGGAGATTATAACTTTCATTAACCTTGTTGTTATCGTTACTATTATTTTGTCATAAATGTTGTTATTGCTATTTTTGTTATTATCATTGGTGTCACAATGATATTTAGTGACTAGCAGCATTATAACTTTAATAGATGGGTACTACGATGATTAGTGTATAAAATATGTGACTATTGTTATTAAAATCATTGATATCTGACACATGTAATATGTATATCCGTGAGGCTTTGTTATATTAGACAGAAGAGGAGCTATCTGTAAAACTTATTTAATATGGAAAATGAAGGGGTAGAGAAAATAAGCGTATGCGTCCTACTACCCCTTTTCAAACATGTTATGTTAACATTCTTTTTGTTATTAAGTCATTGTTTTTGTCCTGTTTTTATCTTATAATGTTCGAAATAAAGTTTCCATTCATTCATTCATTCATTCATTCAAATTAGTAGAACAATGAGCTGTGAGTACCAATCTTTACATGCAACTGGCAAGATGTATTTTTCACATTCTTGTGTGCTTGTTTAGGGTGGTGTTAGAAGTCTTAAAACAAGGCTCAATAGGAACTGAGATGAAATACAACCTAGGATTAGAAGAATGGAAGAGATAGAAAGACAATAAATAAGACAATAAATAAATGACTGGTGATCCTATTTCTGAGCTGCCGCCAAACGGGTGTGTGTACCAGGTGATAAACGGCTGGCCAATTGAAGCTATGAGACAGCAGCAGTATTAAAGAACCTGAATGGCATTTGCATGGAGTAATTATTGCTGGCTGGCCCACTCTTTGTGTCTGCGTCCACCGGGGGCCTGTTGAGAAATGAGGGTTGAAAGTGCGCCAATGAATTGAGGCGGCAAAAGGTGTGCATCAACTCCACAGCTTTGTTTTTGTGTAGTCGACCCTTCCTTTCAAATACACCTACCGTCATTTCCAACACACATATGTGCACTCAGATGCAAAAAAACGTACTTTAAATTCCTTGCAGACATAATAATGTTTTTTTACATGAAAAACCCGAGCACAAAATGCTTAGGCCTGCAAATTTCCTTTTGGAGTCTATGCAGCACTGCATTGCCTCATACTTCGAAATATTTATAATATAAGCTACAACGTTGCTCTATAGAAGGTCTGTACAATAGTCTTCATTAGGCTCTCCAACGTGATGCCCACGGGCACCAGGTTGCCCCGTAAGCATAGCTGACGTGCCCGCACACCTGTCCAGAAAATAGCACACCAGTGCTGGGTCATATAATTTTAGTGGTTGAATAAGTCTATTTAACCCTAGTTCCAATAATTAACCAATTCGCAAGTACAATATCAGCTTCCATTGCTATGCAGACGACACTCAACTATATCTTCCGTTGGAGGAATCTTCCACACTAAACTGTGGAAATTTGGAGGCCTGTCTCACTGAGATAAAAGAGTGGATGTCACTCAATTTCTTGCGTCTTAACTCTGAAAAGACTGAAATGTTAGTCATTGGTCCTTCTAAATGCCGGGACTTATTCTCAAAAACTGCTGTGAACATTGACAAATGTCACATCACACAGAGTGACTCAGTTAAAAATTTAGGTGTCATATTTGACCCTGATCTATCCTTTGAGATGCATGTAAAGCAAATTACTAGAACTGCCTTCTTCCATCTTCGCAACATTGCTAAAATCCGTTCAATACTGTCTCAGTCTGATGCGGAAACAATAATTCATGCATTTGTTACCTCCCGTCTCGATTACTGCAATGCACTACTCTCCGGTCTCCCGAAGTCCAGAATCAAGTCTCTTCAGCTAGTACAAAATGCCGCAGCGAGGCTCTTAACCAGGACAAAAAAGTACGATCACATAACACCGATTTTGGCTAACCTGCATTGGCTCCCAGTTAGCCAAAGATGTGACTTCAAAGTTCTCTTAGTATTGTACAAAATCATACATGGACTTGCTCCCTCTTATCTTTCAGATCTGATCTGCCACTATGTCCCGGTCCGAAGCCTACGATCTGAGAGTGCTGGTCTTCTGATGATCCCGAGAGCAAAGAAGTCTTCTGCTGGTTCGAGAGCGTTCTCCATCCGGGCACCGGTGCTGTGGAATGCTCTTCCCCCTGAGATTCGATCTGCAACCTCAGTGGAAATGTTTAAATCTAAACTTAAAACTCACTTCTACTCCATTGCATACGAATAACCTACTCCTCTTGTCGGTTGAAAATAGTTTGTGTAATATAGTGTAACAATCTGTGAAGCCCTTTGAGACTCTTCGTGATTTAGGGCTATACAAATAAAAATGACTTGACTTGACTTGACTAGTGGCATAGAAATAACATGATAAGTTGTTATTTTAGAAATGCATATCGAACTGTGTTCCCCTAGCGCTAATTAGTAAACAAAAGTAGCTCTTGGCTGGAAAAGGTTGGAGACACATGGGCTACATCAATGGTTTTCAATAGAAAACCGATCCTGCCAAGTGTATAAATAAATACATACCTTTAAATGCATGCCTTATGAAAACATAAATAAATCATGTATTACCTAAATAAATGACATCAATGCAATTTTTTCATTTATCTAAAATGTTGGTATTTATTCAGTCATTTATTTTCTCAAGAATTACTTTGTGTGTATTTTGTCATGTATTTTGTCATAACTGTTAGTGTATTTTGTCTTTTATTTTCCCGTGTATTTCGTCACAACAAAATGTTATTTAAATGAGGAGTCGGCCCAGTTGTCGGAGTTTTCCACCTATTGGTTTATGAGTAATGAACAGATTCATGAATTTGCTACTGTTGCTGTTGATTGGTGCACATGTCGACCAACCAAACGCTCCGCCAGTTTGAACCTTCCTTTATTTGAAGAGCATTTTTTGTGAGAAAACACAAAATATACGACAAAATACACGCAAAATACGTGACGAAATAAATACCCTCAAAAATCAATGACAAAACAGATATCCAAATAAATTAATAACAAAATAAAAGACATAATAAATGAATAAATTTAATGTATGTTTTATATTTAGTCATCACTTGATGTATTTTTATTTCCCCCTATGGCTGCTAACTTTTTAGGCCATCTGCCCTCATAACCATTGTGTATGCTATAGATTAAAAAATAAATGCCACAATTTTTCAACATGGGTTTGGAGTATTGAGACCTTTAGCAACTATTCATGGTTTCTGATCAGAGTTTCATCTCATCTCATCTCATCAGCCGTACCGCTTATCCTCATTAGGGTCGCGGGGGGGCTGGAGCCCATCCCAGCCATCTCCAGGCAGTGGGCAGGGGACACCCTGAACTGGTTGCCAGCCAATCGCAGGGAACACAGGGACAGACAACTCATTCGCTCATTCACACCTAGGGACAATTTGGACCGGCCAATTCACCTGAAATGCATGTTTTTTGGAACGTGGGAGGAAACCGGAGTGCCCGGAGGAAACCCACGCAAGCACGGGGAGAACATACAAACTCCGCACAGGAAGTCTGGAGCTGGATTTGAACCCACGACAGGTTCCCATGACATGAACTGTGCCGCACAAGCGCTAACCACTGCGAATAGTGTAATTGTTTAAATATAGCTTGTTTTGTTTATGATAAGTTTATAGTTTAGTAGACACATTTTGAACTTGCTAGAAAAACAGTAAAGGACTGTACAAAGATATTTAAGATAAATAACATTCCAACTGTTCTGAAGTTCTTCCCCTCAGTCCTTTCTTTTTATTAAATCACCTAGGTACAAAAAGCAGATCCATACAAAAGAATGTGGGATATCAAAGAACAGCAACACAAGAGGTCAATAATGACAATGTGAACGGTGCATAATACTCAAAATACCAAATGAACTGGAATCCTATGCAGTCTCCTTTGCAGGTGTCCAATATACACAAACACAGAAACAAAGAAAATAAAAAAGGGAAAAAGTAGCAAAAAAATACACGAAAAATTTGACCATGGCCACCCCAAATGCCCAAACACCCAAACAAGTTAAGCACCTCGGCACCCGAGTTGGTCATGCTTTCGTCCCTCTAGATAAAACGGGACACAAGAAAGCGGCCATTTCTCTCGGGTCAGGGTGACAGAACACACTCTTCTGTTCAACAGCAGGGCCCAACAGATTTCACTGGTTTACCCCTGCCGCATCATTCAGGTGCTCTGCCCATCCCTTGGAACACGTCCAAACAGCCTACTATCCTTTCACAGCACTTCTCCACTTATTCCTATCTCTAGCATCCACTACATACCTAATTTTGGGTTCTAATTTGTTTATTTTTCCTAAATAAATTATTTAAAGATAGTTTTATGTTTATTTGCATTTGTTTAACAGTGTTTGTTTATTCAAATTTTGTGTGTTCTATTTAAGGTGACATATGACAGGGATGAAGTCAGATAATTTACACACAGAGAAAATTTTTAATTAAAATACATGTTTTTCCCAGGTTATACAGTTTATATGTTTTTAAATACAGGTTTTGGATGTAATTCGTGATATATATATATATATATATATATATATATATATATATATATATATATATATATATATATATATATATATATATATATGCATAAAATCAATCACTTTTTTTTACCAAGTGGATTGTGACAGCTCTACTGCTTTAACCCTACCCAACTCTACTGCTTTACCCCTTAACACTGGTCCTGTTCAATTTTTTGATTGATCAGCAAACAATTGTCTGTCCCATGTGTTTTGCATTCCCACTGTTGTAAAAGAGATTCAAAGGCTGGATCAATTAAAAAGAAATGTGACTGTCAAAAATCCCCTCAATTTACTTCCTCATACACATTTGTTTTCTTTGTCCATATGTAATCATCAGCAAGTATATTTTCATCATTCTAAAACAGTTTGATTTGACTTCACCATACACTAATCCAGAAGTCTATGTAACAAAAAGGTTAAACAAAATAGTGCCAGCTGCATTTCATGCCAGCTGTTCCGTATGGTTACCTCAGTCCAGATACGGAACACCCAACAAAATGGTCCAATTATATAGTGATAAAGTATGTGATGGTACTTATCCCGGGTGTCCCTTGTTTTTTTATTTTCTCATGTATTTATTTTTAATGAAGATACAGTATGTATAAATGTCGTGCAAAACACAGGTTTTTAATGAATATGGACAGATTTAGCACTCAAAATAGAAGGCATATTAAATTACCTTTTTTATGATTAGTGTGTCAAAAATAATTTTATGAAATTAATCAATTTATGTGCAAATATACAATGAAATATAATATATAGGCTACATGGTGATGTTTATTTTTATGTTTTTATGAGATTGGATTGGCCTTCATTGTCATTTTTCCTTGTCTATCGTCAAGGTATTGGATTTGAGACTTTGTGTTGGCAATTAAAATAATTAAAATCAATCAATCAGTATTTTTTTTCTTCCTGGCCCAGCCTGAGACTCAAAACGTTTTCCAGCCTCTGGTAAATACAGTACATTCGATTTGCTCCCAGTTTCCCTATTTGTGCTATTGCATTGATTTCAATGCAGCCTTCGCTATTTACTTGAAAGCATTTGCAAAAATGTTTTCATTTGTTAACACGGACAAACTTGTCGCTGTAGCTTTTCACCTCACAGAAAATACTTACATCGTTTGTGCAGTTGGCATCGGAAGCAACCTGTCAGGTGAGACTTTTGATTCATGTGGTAAACATATTTCCCATCAGCACACTGTCTCGATGTGTTTTACAGGATTTGATTTAGCAGCAGACTGATCAGTGAGGCATGATATCTTATTTTACCCACCTGTGATCTAGCACAGTGTTAGCATTGCAGCTCCAAGATTTGATCTTCTGTATTTGCTTGTGCTTTGCATTACTTGGCTAAAGCACTTGATTGCTGCACCTTCAGAACACATTTTAGCCTTCCAAGAAAATACTAGATGATATCTCGGCCATTTTCAAACCTAGCCTGTACAGCACCAACATGAATGGTTGATTTAGTAATTGTAAGTGCTCTCAACAAACAAATGGTCCAGCAAATGTGTAGACGTGTGTGTTGTGTGGGCGTGCGCACAATTCCAGTATGTGCATGTGTCAGCATCAGCGCTCCATCTCCCTCGGCTTCCTCCAGAAGCTGACAACTGGATAATAGCTTTTTACTTTTCCAGAGCAGGGCTCCGGAGAGAACTAATATGATTATAAATCATTATTCAAATAGAGAGGTGTGGCGGGGCACTCAGCATAGTAAGGGAGCACGATAATAGCATTGTTACCTTTTAGTTATCATTTATGGTGATATTTTTTCTCTCAATTATTTTCTTGTTTTTTTTTGGGGGGGGGCGTAATATTCCTCAAAATAAATGACTCATGCTACATAAAACAATACAGTCACATTGTCATGTTGTAAAAGGGACAGTGTGTAATATTTGACCTCTAGATGTCACTGAATTGTGTCGTGCAACCCAAGAGTGCTGAAAAGCACAAAGAAGCATACAAACAATGGAAACTAAAAGTGAACAAAATGCACCATTTTTCCTCTCATTTTTTTGCCTAACCTTTCACGAATTTTTGGGGTGTGTACAGCAACAAAGTGGCAGACAACTATGTCAGCTCTCTCTTGGTGAGGCTAATCTTACATAAAATAAAGGAAAAATGTTTCAACCTATGAGTATTGTAAAAAAAAAAAAGGATTATTTAGTGCCTCTAATTGGGAAAAAAAACGGGAAAAAATGTGAATGTCTTTGTTTTGTAGTTGGCATGTTCTGTGAGTGTATTGTATGTCTGAGAGCACTGGCCCTTTAAGAGACTAAGGAAGTTACCGGCCCTTTAAGAAAAGTTATTTTAAGGTTGATGCAAAACGGGTAGTAGAAACACATGTTAAAACACGAGGAATCCAACTGCCCGTTTCAATCTAGAGACATCTGCGCACGTCTTTTGTCATACAAGGCATTGTCAATATGTAATAATTTTTTATGTTGATGTGGTCATTGTTTATGCTTAGTTTAGGGTTTTGGGTCAGTGTTTTCATGCATTTTGTGTGTGTGTGGAACAGATGTTTGTCAAACTTGTTGATTGATGGATAATTCAAGCAAATGGCTGACATAATTTCAGGATTAAGTAGTACTACATTTCAAATGCTGTTTTGTTGATAAGCAAACAACAGTAAATAGGCATTTGATATGCGAACACAAGTGCACTAACATACTTTAAGGAGTAGTATAATTTCTATATGACAAATAATAGAATATGGGGAAAAAAATAATGTCTAAGAACGCTCCTTTTTTTCTCAGTTTTAGACCTTTTTTAAACCATTGAACCTGTGCACCAACATCTTGCCGCCTTCAGCGTTTTGAGTTATCCTGCATGCAATACATTAAAAACGATTGCTTGTTTCCTTGAGTAACTTTCAAATTACAAAAAAAAAAACAGAATTGCACACTCAAGTTGCACAAGTCAAAAGATTTATATGATGACACTTTGACAAATCATTCTTCAGATCAGTGTAGAATAATGTCTAAGAACGCTCCTTTTATTCTCAGTTTTAGACATTTTTTTAAACCATTGAACCTGTGCACCAACATCTTGCCGCCTTCAGCGTTTTGAGTTATCCCACATGCAATACATTAAAAATGATTGCTTGTTTCCTTGTGTAACTTTCAAATTACAAAAAAAAAAAAACAGAATCGCACACTCAAGTTGCACAAGTCAAAAGATTTATATGATGACATTTCGACAAATCCTTCTTCAGATCAGTGTAGAGTGTATAATACTGTTTGTTCAAGAAAATATGATGATGATCTTAAGAAAGCTTTGCCTAAATATCATCATATAAATCTTTTGACATCTGCTATTTGAGTGTGTCAGTGCTGTTTTAGTAACATAGCACCTCTTTTACAGTTCTCTGGTGCATTTGCATCCTTTATCCACTTGATGATTAAAATGTTTGAACTATCCAGATAACATTTAGGGAACTTAGAAGTCTGTTTTTGTCAGTCAGCTGTCACGTGAATGGGGGAACTACTGCAACCTAGCAAGCCAGTCGCTTTATTGTTTTACATGATAATTAGTCGAAGAGGTGACGATTGTTTGAAGCAAAGTTTTGGTAGCTTTTGAGGAAAATGCATTGGTGTTGCGTCGCAGGTCGATGAAGCAAAGGTACGTGAAAAGGGCGAGAGGCCAAAAAGGGGTCAACTGACAAAAACAACACACGCTGCCAATGGGAGGCCAACCGGGGCTGATCAACGAAAGGCGGTTGCAGCCTCGATGGAAAAACACACTGCGACAACGACTACGGCGATGAACTCGAAGCCGGCTGGGAATAATCCAAGGGAAACGGCAAAACTGGTGTTATCACCAGGAGAGCCCGCCAAACAATACATTGTGCGCAGCCAGCAAATGCTAACAGGGAGCAAACAAAACAGGAGAGCCATCGGTAGCCCCGATGCTAACGAGGAGCTAACCGGCCAATATTATACCAACCCTGTGACAAAACGCCAAAATCATCGACTTAAAAGGCGAACGCAAACCAGGACAAAGCGGTCATAAGGCCTCAGCAACAGGGTAAGCAAAGTTCCAGTTTTTCCAAGCAAAATAGTGCGGTATGCTATCGCTGTTTACTGCATTCATTGTCTGTTTTGGAGCAGGGCTCACATGTTGTGTGAATGGGATTCACCATTTTGAAAGTGTTGTAGTCCCTCAGTTACATCATAGCTCTTCAGGATACAAGGCAGATGGGTCAAGTTTGAAACTAAACTTCTCAAGCCCCCCGGTGTGTTGAATATTTTGCAGGAAAAGTTTATTCTTGTGGGAAGGCACACTACACATTTTGGAGCAAATTGAAAAAGACTTCTGTCGGGTAATACCTTTAAATCACAACCCCGAAACAGTAAATAATCTTCGAAATTAGCAAAATTATCTAAGGGCGGAACAAAGCATGTTTGCTGAGAATCATATTTTACTTTTAATTTACCGTTTTGCGACATATGTCTGTGATTGGCTGACAACCAGTCCAGGGTCCCCCTGCCCACAGCTGAGCTGGAATGGTTCTGAAGCACCCCTGCAACTCTTATGATTAGAATCGGTTGCACAATCATGCATACAAATATGGAAAAAAAAAAAAAGTAGAATTTATGTAGAAAATTCAATGTGCAGTTTTAAAACGCCACATACCGGAATGGGGCAACAAACAGTTAGTGTCGATGTCGTAACATCAAAATAGCCGTCAGTGAATTTATGGAATGACCCATGATGCTACAGTATCTATTTCATTGAAGAAGAGCTCCAGTGGAATGCATTACTCATCAAACGCCTCATCATTTTTATTTTTTTATTTTGAACTATAATATATAACCTGTCTAAGAATAACGTGCTGTTTATGAACTGTACATCAAAATATATGGAATACTCTCAAAGTTAAAAATAAAGACGTATTACAGTCAAAGCCAAATCTTTCTTGGGCCTTTGTTTTATTTTATCATCAAGGTCATACAACTCTGGATTCAGATAGTAATTCTCCTTTACTGGCTAAATATGCTAACATTTACATTTACAGTATATGAATAAACTCGCAATTGTGTTTAATCAAATATATATTTTCAGTACTTGGTTCCTCAGTTACAGATCATTGAACTCAGGGATCTCAAACTCGCAGCCCTCAGGATGTTAGTTGCAGTTCCCCGCCTTAATGAGAAAGTTAAAGGCACAGTGTGTAATATTTGACCGCTAGATGTTGTAGTATTAAGTCATGCGACAGAAAATGAGTGATAAAAATCACAAGTAAGAATGAAAATTGATCATAAAACACTGTTTTTATTCTATGTTTTTGCCCAGTCTTTCACCAGGTTTTTGTTTTTTATGTATCTATCATGTTATGTAAAATAAATGATTATTCCTTGCCCTAGCGGTATTTTTTTAAATGCGTACCTACATGATGGTTCGCATATTTTTCTATTATTCAAAACATTAAAATAATGACTGATATTTCTTTTACAACTGAGAGGCACTGAATGATACACGCTGTCCCATTGAATGCCTCACTAGCTGAGTATTGATTCATTTATTGCTAGTTAAATTGATTAATTTATTTTGATCTGATTTGAGATTGTATTTTGTGTAGGAAATTTAAAAAATATATACAGTATAGTTGAAAATAGTGAAATGTGTTTACCTGAACATTTTTGTGGAAAACCCAATTTGGCCATACCTCACCCAGACCACAGTTAAAAAAAACATTAAAAGGGACAGTGTGTATTATTTGACCACTCAATGTCGCTGTAGGGTGTAGTACCACTGGAAACAAGTGCTTGAAACACAAACTGAAGAATAAAAACCACGGAGACTCAAAAAGTCCAAAACGCACCATTTTACTTATCATTTTCTTTGACCTGCCTTTTCGAAGATTTTGGGAACCCATAGCAGCAAGATGGCAGAAAAATGATTGCTCCCTTAAAGTGAGGCTCATGTGTACAAAAATAAATGAAAAAAATAATTTCTTGAACTATGAGTATTTTTTTTTTAAATGCACGTTTTAATAAACATGTTACTGCTTACCATTTAAATCAAGCTTTTTAATGAGTTTTTAAAATTCTCTCTCGTCTTTAAGAGGAGCTCTCCAGCAATTTTGTATTTTGTCTCCTTTAACTTTAAGAACATTTAGCCAACATCAATCAGTGTCAATAAAGGATTTATCTGATCTTTTCAAGCCTCGAGCAGAGTCTGTACTGGATCAACATCCACAGAACCAGTAACAATTACACTTATCGTCTATACTATTTCCAACTACTACCTGCATCCTCTGTTCTAGGTGTGTTTTTGCAATTACTTTTGAGGTGCCTTTAGGCAAAGCTCCACCATATAATTACCTTTTTTTTTCCTGGAGAACTATTTTGGAGTGGTGGGCTGTGTTTTTTACATGAAGGCCTACCTACAGCTCCAGTCTAAATTAGTAATGTGTCGTTTGCAAATAAACCAGCCTTATGAGCCGGCTCCTGGAAGTGAATTTTCCTATTTTATTTGTAAAAATGCGGGTGGAGTAGATGTTATTAGGGACGACCCCAGTCCTCACTGTGCTCACAGAGCGCAGTCTGTTAAGGGAGCCGGCAATGTGGACTGCGCGAGAAGGAAATGGCAAGCTTGTCTTTTGTAATGAGATTTAAGTTAAATAAGACTGTATAAACAGAGACAAAGAAGAACAATGACGGAGGGATATAAAAAAAATCAGCCAGAGAGAAGCTTGAACCCATTCTAAAGTAACGACATTCGAGGCCCGAACTTGCGAGAAATTTAGATCAGGTCGGGACAGGCTTGGGCTCAGGCTTGAGGTTACACTTCTAGGCTGAAAGTGGCGGACAAAACAAAACCTTTTCTCAAAAGTCTAGCTCACTTTAGAGTTGTCTGACTTCGCGATTAGATCAACACACTATGTTTCCTTGTGCAGCCCGATCTTTTCAAGTTTAACGGCTTTTGACGTGATTGCTTTGGAGATTTACTTTCCCCTAGCCAATCATGGTTTGTGTAACCAGTGAAGTTTTTCAATACCCACTAGCAGGCGCCCAGACGCCAACTTGGCATCTGATTGGCTAAACCAACAACTTTCTTCAACACTGATGTTATATGTCTCATGGCCTTCCAAAGTATTTGTAAAGGCTTTTGGGTAGAAATCTGAGCACACATCTGGAAGCAGCACAACTAGGGAGAAGCAATGAAAGGAAGCGGGAATACAATTTTGGAATTGTTTAATAATTATGGATGGACAAAATATATGAAAATCACATGATTCCGATATGTGTGGGCAGAGAAGGCCTTGCAAACACTGACAGCCTACCACTGCTATTTTGTCAGTAGTGAATAAACGACAAAAATAAACTGATGTCCACTATTGATATTTTATCTTCCTGTCAGTGAGATAAGCTGGGAGAGTGTGTTGAATCACAGCCAGTACAATACAAATAATTTTTTAACCAGCGCAGACACGTCATGGTCTTACTGCACGCTGTCAGGGCTGCAGCCCTTTGCGGAAAATGATAAAGCAGGCCAGTGTGGGAGACTTGACCTTGTAAACCTTAAGAAGAGGAGGGGGACATCATTAGCGAGGCACCAGGAAGGTTATACACATGACCTGACAACCCTTCCTGTCCTGATAAGAGTGAAAGATGAGTCCGTGTAGCCTACCTTCTTCTCCTTCCTCTCCGCCCACAAATGCTACCGAGCTCTGCAGTCCAAATGAATGCCTGGCAAAAATGGCTTTCATTGCCCCAGCGCCATTTTGTCATTGGGTTCTTCATCCTTCTCCATCCCGACTGACAGTTGCTCAACCAATGACGTCCGTCCCAATTTAGACAATTCATCTTCTCTTATGGTGACCATCTCCAGAAGCCCAAACCTAATTGTCATATGGTTTGCATGCTTTAGGTTAAGCAGTGACAAGGTAACATTTAAACCTTTCTTCTGCGCTGATGATGTGCCTTAGCAATTTTTGGTGCCTTGGAACAAACCCCCACTGCCTACCCAAATACAAAAACTGAGATTGTCCAAAGGAATATAATAGTATATGCCAATTAATACTGTATTTTCCGGGCACTTATAGAAACAAAAAATGTGCGCCTGATAATCTGGAAATACAGTTTATAAAATGAAAAATGCATAATAACAATGAAATGCTTCTACATACAGTGAATGATTATGAATGAATCAATCTAATTTAGTCAGGAAACTATAATGCCAAATGTTAATAATCTATGATATAAGTATTTTTCCATTTTTTTCACTTTTATTGCAGTTTTAGTATAATGGACCTTATTGTCTGGTTCACCTTTTATATGAAACAAATAACTCATAAAATACTAGTTTGAGGGTGCACCTTAATATCCGGAAAATACAACAATTGAAAAACACTTCGTCCCCTACATCTCCCTCAAAACTATGACAAACAGGCTCAGATACAGCTTCTCCCACAGGGCCATCACCACCGTAAACTAACGCTTAAAGCTGTGTAAACATATTTTGGGACAATTTTGGTTTTATTTGAATTTTTGTTTTTTTTCCAAATGAAATAAAAAAAGTTGGATGCAGGATTTTAAAAACAAAAAAAATATATATTAAAACCAGTATCCTATGATACTCAACCAGGGTGCAGAATTATACTCCGTAACCCCCAAAGTGTGTGTGTTAAGACTTTCGATTACTGTATGTCCATATACGTAACACCTTTGATGCGGCAGCAGCCCAGCAAGTAAAGCGCTCGTTTTGGGTCCGAGAGGTCGCATTTTCGATTCCCTGCTTCTCGGAGTTAAACTGTAAAGTGTCGTTGGGCAAGACACTGAGCCGCTAAATGCCCCCAATAAGCAGGTACGTGTCTTGCATGGCTGACGCTGTTATCAGTGTGTGAAAGGGCAAGTGTGAAACACATTGTGAAGCACTTTAGGAGTTCTACAGTGATTAGAAAAGCACTTTATAAACGCAGACCATTTGAATTGGTAACACAATCTTTATTAATTATTCTCCTAAAAAATGTCTTGTTGTTTCTATGAAAATCTATGAGACATCCAAAAGACTAACAAAGCATTCCAAGAGAGGACCAACAAGCTGAACGTTTGTGTCTCTTACTGTGTACTTTTTTGTAGACTATTCCAATAAATCTGCCTTTATGGCTATATTAAGAATGTGTCTTCAGTCTAGTTGGCAGCAAAAAAAAAAGTTATTTCTAAGTTGAAATATAGCATCGATAACCAGAAGAATTTATGAGAATGGGGCTCTTATTTGATGATTGATAATTATCTGTACCTTTAACCATGATCTCAGATGTTTATCACTAGATCTAAAGTTTCAAGTTAATTTGACAAAGATATACTGATATTTGGAGACATCAGACATAGAGCATAAAAGTATGACCTCTGGAACATGCGTCGTTTCCGTACAGCGGCAACAACTCATGTCATGTTTTGCTATAAATCCGCTATGGATTAATCCCCTTTGCCTTGTGGGCCAGGTACTGCAAGATAGTTTGGCAACGGGACAGCAGCATGTGCGCCTCTAAAGTCAAAGCTTCATTAAGTCGCTGCTCACTGCTGATTATTACCAGATGCCCTCTGGGCTGCGGCCCGCATTCGCGTGTGAGCATCTTGGGTCGGAGTCGGTAGAGGTCGGACAGTGAGGGCCCATGAATTATATCTTTGACTGATCCAATGAAGGTCCCGGACAGGAAGAGGACAAGATACTCTTGATATCCTGCATACCATGGTTATGCCATGCCAAGTTGACTCTTGTAGTTTTCCCCTAAAAAATATGCTCTTAATAAGAGCACCTCTAAACACGAGAATTCCGGTTAACAAGATTTTCAGTTCTTTTTTTTTGACAAAATACGACTTTGCTATTCAAACGAAAATCCAGTCGACGAGCAGGCTACCACTAGAGACTGCTCACAGCTCGTGACTGCTTACCGCCAGCATCAGCTCGCCCATTTTGCGCATGCATACTACTACAGGCAAAAAAAATAAAAAAATTGGTGCATATGTTCTTTTAAAGTTTGAGTAACTTTAATTTTAAGTGTTCAATAAGAGCTTACATCAACAGTCTCTCAAACTGTAAACTGCTCCCTATATTAATGGTTACAATTTATTAAGCGATAATACACCTTACAAAAAAAGAGGTACCTCTTTACTCACAGCAATATAGAATATGTAGAACACTACAACAATATTAGCAATCTACAATTATGTTGTCGTTAACTACCAGTAACAGAGGATCTGGATTAAAGCCGAAATGGGCACGACACGATCGGTCTAATTTATATAATTTCTTTCCCTGTAAAAAAAAAATGTTAAACAGCGTACACAATATGAAATGATCATAACATATATCATATACAGGGAAAACGTAAGTTGACAGGTACAGTATGTGATATCTGTGGCTCCTTGCAACCGCCCCACCCTTACGCCACACACATTCGTTATGGCGGTCAGAATGAACTTGCATTGCATTTTGTTAATATTCTCTTCTTTATCTTATCACTGAATTTTCTATGTTAAATTATTATTTGAATATGTTTTTAGAGATCAGGAAGATACGTTTTATAGCTGTTCACTCGGATGCTTTTGGGAAAATAGAAGCAGAAGAATACGTGTTTTATTAATTTCATTTCGGGAAAATTTGCTCTTTGCATTAGCATTTCAAGCTACGAGCATAATCCCGGAAGACAATAAGCTCGCAAGAAGAGGTACCACTGTACAGTCCAGTATGAACAGATACAGAGAGCTCAATTATTAAAAGCCACGCTGAATCAAAAAAATAAAATTCAAATAAAGCTAGCGGTAGTTTAGTAGCATTTTGTGCCTTCTCTGCCACATAAGCATACATTTATGTCGCCTGTGTCAGGAAATCAAATCATCATGATGATGCCGCTTGGAACAAATCCTCTCAAAATGGGGATACTGAGTCTACTAAGTCAGGGGAAGTGCCGGCTGTCAAGGACGACCGCTTGAAATAGAGGGTTGTGCTGACTGACTTGATAGGCGTTGACTGGCCCTTCAAAGAACTCAACGCGGTGTTGATTTAATAAAATCGCACATCGACCTCAGCGGGACTCGCTCTCTATCGCGATGGATTGTTTCTGACCCTCCCCTGACGGCCAAAGCCAATAAACAGCGATCACGCGCTGATGAAGGAGAAACGAGACTGTTACTTTTGGCTCGCTGATCTCAGCTTTGATGCAAAATCAGGGAGAACCTTCTGATAGGCTAATTACATGCAGGCAACTTTTCAGTTCTTTACCTGCGAGTAATAATTGTCTCTTAGTCTTGAGATTGATTGTCCGGGCGGCCAATTGGAAGCATGCATCCCACTCCTTGAAATGGATTTCATGTAAACCAACAGTGGCTCGGCTGGTTTTACGTATCATTAAATGCAACAGGAATTCTGCCGTTTTCACCCACGGCTCGTATCGAATGAAAGACAGCCATCCAGGGCTGCTACAGAGGGCGTCTATCGAAAACCATGTGTGCAACAGTGCAAATAATTCTGGGTTTTTGAACGGGCTTGCGGGGTTGAAAGGAGAAAAACAAAGCGTGTGCCAGAGGAATTAAAGGAGTCTATATCTTAGTGGATGACTTATTTACTGAATGAGGGTCATGTACCTGCGTAGGGTTTAAGACGCACCATGAGCTATCATCCCATCATTCCACTCTGTCAGTGCCTTATTTTTTGGAAGATCAGTGACGCTGGGATCATATTTCAGTCGCTCTCAGTAACCTTCCCATGCAGCCCTGCTGGGCCCACTCATAACCAGGGGAGTTCTAGAACTTCATAAGTTTTCCCAGAGAGAAGCCACAAGACTGATTTAGCTGTAATCTAATCCTATGTCTATATAGAAGCCAGATCTCGTGTGTTGTGAGTGGCGCAGTCGGGCGCAGAGGTTATAATATGAGCCGTGGAAATGACAGAGTCACCTCCTACGTTAGACCGACTCGCCACTTAAAGCACTTTGCTGACTGATTCTCTCATAGGACAATTGCACCGGCTGTTCTAAAATATCTCATCTTCTTGTGCTTTTACCTCACGGTGATAATTATTCAATATAAACAAAATGTTTAAATACAGACTTTTACATTGCGTAAAGGAGTTGAAATGACAACTTCAAAGGAGTGTATAATATGACTCTTTGACTGGGAAGACATAGGGGTGTATCTGTGGGAAGGATTTTCCAATAATCTAAAGAACATTTGTGAGTTTAGTGCTCCCTGATGTTGTATGAAAGGATCATGCACGCAATCTCGTTTATAAATATAAAAGGTGGTTGATGTGGTACAGGTTAGGAATTAATCAAGTTATTCCACTCTAAAGTCATCTTGGTATGCTTTTTGCTGCTGGGAAGGAAATTTACTTAAAACTACTGTATTTTCCCAGACTACAGAGCGCACCCAAAAAACCCAAATTGGTCGGAAACTTGTAATCCAGTGCGCCATGCAGATAAAATAGGAAATAATTTGCCATGTATGTGCAATTAATTGCATACTAAAGGTGGCAACACAGATGAAACTGGTAGCAATGGTAAGAGCACTGAATCATAACCACCAGGCTTCAAGGGATATCGATGGTTTTACACAATTGCATAACATACCAATGGTGAATCAGAGTTTAGTGCACAGAAGAGGATGCTACAGAAGAAACTAGATAAGTGTGTGTGTAGCACAGGCAATGGAAAACTTTAAAAGGCATCAACTGTGGATTGCATGAATCTAGGATAGCGCTAGTTAGCGCTAGCGTTACAGATTCTTCACCGTGGGCGTTACTAATCACCTCAGACCTGGTCTGCACTTGTGTACCTGTTCATGGAAGTTTTAAACAGTAATCTATATTTATAGAAAGATTAAAGTTGCCTCCCCAGTTAGGGTGAAGGCCACCCCCCCTCAGGAGGTCAGGTCAGCCCAAGAAAAAGAGCTAGTTATTCACATACCTAAATCCATGGTGGCTACAGAAACTAGTGAGCCTCTGGTTAAGCAAGACTAATCTGCAAAGCCTCTCATCATTGGCTCTAGCAGGCAAGGGGCCAGACACAATTTATCAATGCTTCCTCATCTTTATAGTGCGATTCAAGTCCTAGCTATATTTTTCTATATAATATTAAATTGCCTCATCCTCGAATCACTGGAGCCGACGTGAATGACTATATCGGTGTAACTAGCCCTGTGCTGTTGTCTAGGTTTGCGTGCCAGCTCCCTTAAATAAGCCTCAATGTCCCGTGCTCTGTCCCCAGAAATACACATAACTGTGGCTGGGGTGCTAAGCTTTATGTTAAAGGTGAAGGAGTCACCCGTAATTAGGGTGCGGGAGCAAGTAGACTGGGGTGAAGTGGGACTAGCTAAGGGGCTGAACTTGTTATGCGTTTTAATTGGCTCACCGAAGTTAGCAGGCCGTTTAGGGCTAATGCTAACCAGTCAAGTAGGTTTGCTCCAACCCACAATGGCAGTGAGGTCTGGGCACCGAACATTTTCATTTTAAACTGCTATAGCTAACAGACACATCCCTCTAGAAGTGCTACCTGCCTACGGTAGCGGGAACTACCTTTATAACAACCCACAACAAACTATAAATTGGGCCATTCTGTATTACAACTCCTAGCAAAAAGTATGGAATCATCAGTCTTGGACAAATACTCACTCCGACATATGTTCTATAGAAAGACTCGGGTAATAAAAATGAAAAATATAATAACGTTTTCCCCCCAAAAAACTCATTGGCATTCAGAAACACTAAAATAAGTTAATAAAAAAACTTTGTGGTGGTCAGTAAATGCTCCTTTTATAGACCAAATACAGGGAAAAAATACAGAATCACTCCATTCTAAAGAAAAAATATGGAATCAGTATATTTTGAGGAGAAAATAAGGACACACCCAGTCAATTTTACTTTCCTAAATTGGGCACCTAGCTTAGATTAAGTATCCTCGTTAGTAAGCAGTTAATCACACCTTGGAGGGCTCCTGGACTAAGTGGATTACCCAGAAGCATAGCTCCAACAAGATACATTTCTTTTGAGACCAAAGACACGATCGTCAAACTTCTTGAAGAAGGTAACTCTACACGTATGGTTGCCAAAGATGTAGGCTGTTCTCAGTCAGCTGTATCGAAGATTACAAACAGCATGGGAAGGTTGTTAAAGTCAAGCATACTGGTAGGCCCAGGAAAACATGTATGCATCAAGACAAACAACTAAAGGCCATATAACTTTGGCTAATAGAAAATAGAAAATGCAAGACAAATGAAGAAGAAATAGGAGAAAGTTGGAGTTCATGTATGTGACAGAACTGCACAATCGGAAATGGCATTTTCATTTCGGAAAGCTATAAGGAAACCATCGTTGATGCTTAAACACAAAATAACAAGACTGCAATGGGCTAAGGAGAGTCAATCATGGACTGTGGATTACTGGATGAAAGTTATCTTCAGTGATGAGTCACAAATCTGCATTGGACAAGGTGATTATGCTGGGACTTTAGTTTGGTGCCGTTCCGGTGAGATTAACAAAAATTCCCAGTCTTTAATGATATGGGAATGCATGTCAGGCAAAGGAACTGGAGAGATGCAGGGATCAGAATTTTCCGCGGATCCGCGGATTTCCGCTGTTTTTGAACACCAAAGGTCATTCCCGTAAATCGTCTAAATTCGATGAGAAAATATTTTGGGGGGGTGAGGTATGATACGTGACTGTTTCATCACCCCAAGTTAGCAGTTAGAGATCGCGAGAAAAATCGGCAAAAAGAAGCGCAACAAATAGATCGACTCCTACCATTGGTCGATAGGTTCGCTGATAACCAATCAGCGGAGCTTTTGTTCAGAGCATTGGCTTTCTCAAACATGGCGCTCCTTCCGGTCTTTTCAAACGGTGAAATGAGTGTTTGAAAAAGTAAATATGAAAATACTAAGAAAAGAAGACGAGGCTTTTGTCTCCGAGATTGACAAAGGAATCGAGAATAAATTTAAGTGGTCCTGGCTGGAGAAGACTGTCACAGTAAACGTTAAAATCGGCGCAAAGATCGAGGAAGTTACAGAAACTTTGAGCCAGTTCATCGCAAAGTGTGATGTTCCAGGGAAAGCAAAGTGTCTATACTGTGTTGATCTGATCAATCATGGTACGCGAGGTTGTGTGGCACTGATCGATCATGCTAAAATGAACAAGCACAAAGCAAAAATAGCTTGCCGGCGATCAAATTATGCACTCGGATTCGCATTTAAAATCGGCAGTGAAACTAACAGTAACACCACCGGTTCAACATTATTGGCCGTTCCAAATCCTTCCACTTCAAATACTAGCAGCAGTCAACCACTGGTTCCCCTGTGTGACAGAAAATCCCAATCTGAGGTATTTATAAATCTATTTATTTATGAAATGATTTTATCTTTTGTGTTTATACAATATTTAGAACAGGATAAACAAAATTTAAAATCTGTTATAAACATGATTAAAATAAATTATTTTGTATTATCATGATCATGTTCAATTTTACAAATGCTTTTAATGTCAATATATTGTTATTTTTTAATTTATATATATATATATATATATATATATATATATATATATATATATATATATATATATATATATATAAAATACATGGTTTCTGTTTTGTTGGATTTAATTCATTCTAGTGCAATTTTCATAGCAAATAAGATAAATGCTGTTGGCTTCAGGGGGGCGAAGCCCTGGACCTGGCCGGGGCCTGTGGCCCCTGGACCCTGGCTATTTCAACTGAAAATGAAAATCTCCATTTTGATCCCTGGAGATGGCTGTGGTCGAATATGTCAAGTCAAGTCAAGTCATTTTTATTTGTATAGCCCTTAATCACAATTAGTCTCTAAGGGCTTCACAAGTTATTACATATAAGAAGATTAGGTTACTCGTATGCTATAGAGTAGAAGTGAGTTTTAAGCCTAGATTTAAACATTTCCACCGAGGTTGCAGATCGGATATCAGGGGGAAGAGCATTCCACAACACCGGTGCCCGGATGGAGAACGCTCTCGAACCAGCGGAACACTTCTTGGCTCTTGGGATCACCAGGAGACCGGCGCTCTCGGAACGAAGGCTTCGGGCCGGGACATAAGGGCAGATCAGATCTGAAAGATACGAGGGGGAAAGTCCATGTATGATTTTGTATAGTAGTAGGAGAACCTTAAAATCGCATCTTAGGCTAACAGGGAGCCAATGCAGGTTAGCCAAAATTGGGGTGATGTGATCATACTTTTTTGTCCTTGTTAAAAGCCTCGCTGCAGCATTTTGTACCAGCTGAAGACTCTTGAGTCTGGTCATCGGAAGACCGGAAAGTAGTGCATTACAGTAGTCGAGACGGGAGGTAACAAACGCATGAATTATGATTTCCGCATCCGACTGAGAAAGTATAGGACGAATTTTAGCAATGTTACGGAGATGGAAGAAAGCGGTTCTAGTAATTTTCTTCACATGTGTTTGAAAGGACAGATCAGGGTCGAAAATGACACCTAAATTTTTAAGTGAGTCACTCTGTGTGATGTGGCAATTGTCCAAGTTCACTGCGGTTTTAGAGAATAAGTCACGGGACTTAGAAGGACCAATTACTAACATTTCAGTCTTTTCAGGGTTAAGACGCAGGAAATTGAGTGACATCCACTCTTTTATCTCAGTGAGGCAGGCCTCCAAAGTTCCACAGTTTAGTGTGGTAGATTTCTCCATCGGGAGATAGAGTTGAGTGTCATCTGCGTAACAATGGAAACTGATGTTATACTTGCGAATAATATCACCTAGTGGAAGCATATAGATGCTGAAGAGAAGGGGGCCAAGCACCGAACCCTGCGGAACACCACAAGTTACACTAAATGGCTCAGATGTCAATTCGCCATATTTAACGCAGTGTGTCCTATCTGAGAGGTAAGATCTGAACCATAATAGGACGTTTCCTGAGAGACCAATCCATTTTTCCAACCGTTCTAGCAAGATAATATGGTCCACTGTGTCAAATGCAGCACTAATGTCCAGCAGCAGCAAAAGTGATGATGCGCCCAAGTCAATATGCAATAAATGCACAAGTTTTCGGACAGCATTCCTTGGACAAAGACGCATCCTGTCAATTTCATGGCCTGCAAATAACCCAGATCTCAACCTGATTGAAAACTTGTGGTGAAAATTGAAAAAAAAAAATTGTACACAGCATGGCTCCGACGTGCAAAGATGATTTGGCAACTGCAATCAAAGAGAGTTGGCACCAGATTGATGAAGAATACTCTTTGTCACTCATCAAGTCTCTGCCTCAGAGACTGCAAGCTGTCATAAAAGCCAAAGTTGGTGCAACTAAATACAGTACTGTTGATATGATTCGATTGTTATTTCTTTGTCTGGTTTTCATGATTCCATATTTTTTTCCCTGTGCTTGTTCTATAAAAGAAGCACTTACTGGCCACCATAACGTTTTTTATTCATTTATTTTAGTGTTTCTGAAAGCAAAGGTGTTGCACTTTTGAAAAACGTTATCATTTTTTTCATGCTTTTTATTTGAGTTTGTTCTACAGAATAAAATGTCGGAGTAAGTACTTGTCCAAGACTGGCGATTCCATACTTTTTGCTAGGCGTTGTAATGTATACAGATTAAATCAGGCCAAATAAGATAGTTCACTCATCTGGTCTGGAGTCAACTTCAACTTTGAATGACAAATGTGCAGTTTGAAGCACTACCATTTTACTCTTATCTGGAAAACCAAAGAAATATAGTTCAAAAGTGTTATTAGACTACAAATTAAAAATGCTATTCAATTTACAAATTGTTTGAATGACATTCAAGACTAGATTAGACCATATCAGACCAATAAAACATCTGCACTCTACCTAATTTCAATCCAAAAGTAGATGACTAAATTTTCACTGCAACCAAATTTGATTATTTCTTGTTATTCAAAAAATATATATACTTCCTCAACTTAATCTAGACAATGTTTCTTTCCCCAAAGTAGAGAGAAGATATTGTAGAAAACTATAAGTGATACATTTAAATTATTCAGGAACTCAATCATATCTACTTAACAGTAGGTGTGGTTCCTCTCCTCTTTCTCCACATTTGACTCCTAATACGCACCCGAAACGTTTCTATATGAAATACTAGGACACAATGGGAACCAGATGGTAATGACATATTAGGGCAAGGCTACTTGTATACCTCGCGGCGGGATGGGTCAATTTAGAGCACAGACAGGCTATAAATTAATCAGGGAGCTCTGGGAGAGAGTTTCAATTAGGAAACATGGATTGACTCTTGCTCCTGCCCTCAGCTAGGTGGATCTTCATGAACTTCTTTCTTCTTTCTAGTGAGCGTAAGTCAATTCTTTATTTTCTGTGGTACATTTTTGTAAGCTCTCTGCAACAACTCCCTACAAACCCCCTCACCCCTTCCAACAGTACGACATTACTGGAGCACCATCAATATATGCTCAGTCACAACAGCAATCATTCAAACTTGTTTGCGCCTACACATAAGATGCTATACACCAGTTTATCCCGAATGCAGATGTCAGTACAGGCTCACGGCATGTTTAATCTGACACGTAACATGGCACCTCTATCTCATTACATGTGGCACGAGGCGAGGCACGGGAATGACTGCTGGGTTGCCTACTGCTCCTCTTTGTGATGTATGGATTGTGGTTTTAGAGGAAGACAATGAACAGTGTAGTTTTGCTTTGCTGGAAGTAAATCTAAAAGAATGGATAAATCCAATACATCTGAAAAAGGTTTAAGAGTCAGCATGCGCAGGGCTAAAAGAGGGTTGCGGTCCATTCAACTATTGAAGTGGCTCAGTGCAAACTAAGTTCTCAGCATTGGATGCTTCATTGACAGATAGGGTGAAACCTGCGTGCAGCTTAAGTTCAAAGGCAAATTCGGGGGAGCGATGAAAGATTATTTGGATTGGGACATCACCAACTGTTTTACTGCATTTCAGATGTGACTAAGAATGAAAGAACCCTTTTTTCCTTCTTGTCTCAACATGACTGCAGAATATAGTCAGATTTAGATCAGAATTTGGGTTTTCCAATAGTCCGTTCACATGACGAGTGACAAGAAATAACACTGAATACACAGCTTTTGGGAATAACTTGTTAAGAAGTGGCAAAACAGAAAGGACATTATCACACAACTAGAAATCATTTTAAATTTGACATTAAATAAATATTGAAGACACTCACCACTATCATTGACGTACCCTGTTCATCACGTCTTTGTCCTGTTACTCTCTGGTAGGCGCTACAGCTCCTTTTAGAACAAGTATTAACATGCTCAAAGACAGTTTTTTTCCCCAAGGCTTTGACCAACCTAAACAAATGCGTAATAATGGTAAAACTATAAACATTACCAGTTGTATAGGAGAATTAGTTTACTGCTAAAATTAATTGCACGATTTCTCTTGACACTATTGTTAAAATGTACTATTTTTCATTGCACCCATATTACAAAAGGAAATAAGCACTTAACTAAATAACACGCAGAAAATGAGCGCTCACATATTAGGCCAGTGTCCAAGCACTACCTTGTAAATGTGTTTTTTCTGTCTCATTTTTCGACCTTTCGACCTGGTTAGTGGATCACTTAAGGGGCCGGTCACACAGCCGTTTGCCCGTGGTTGCCCGCGATGGAAAATGCGCAAAATTGGCCAACCCGCTGTTCATCGGTGGTATGCCCGCAAAACAGACGCCGGCGACTGTTCTGCTTCCTCATCGCGTCATTTCTGCATCATTTTCTCGTGTGGACCACGTGTATAAAAGCTCCCGAGCCGGTGTTGTGCCCAAATCCGACTCCTGCGCAACACCCCCTCCCCCTCCCTCACGTGAACGCGCATTCTGCTGCGATCGCTTTTGTTGGAAGCGTGCATAGACGTTGGTGACTTTTTCATCCGCATTAACAAACGCATTTTGTAGAATACGATCACACTTTATTGTTTAAATAAACGCGTTATATAGACTAGGATCTCCCAATTGTTATAATTAGCTCGCTTTATTGTTTTAATAAGCGTTTTATATAGAATACGATCGCTTTTGTTGGAAGCGCAGCAGAATGCGCGTTCACACGAGGGGGGGAGGATTTTATATACGGTGTGCATTACCGTTCGATTACGTTCACAACAACAACAAAGACGGAATGGTTTAAGTTGTATTACATTCCCAACAAATGCAAGACGAAGTGGTTTTG